>NC_136907.1:4783491-4835676 GCF_949606895.1 Notothenia rossii
GGTGTTTGGTCAGGTGGAACGTGTTTCTTGATCATTGGTCCATGTGTGAGGCATTTTGAATATCAGTGTTTTAACCAGCTAACACGTGACTGTATATCAGATTCCTGTGTCTTACGTGGAGAAACGTGTGCAGTGGTTTGCAAAAAGTGCCATGTTGATTTGCAAATTGTGTGAAAAGCTGAAAACGTGTTTAGAGTTTTGGAGATTTGAGCCGATATTTTGCTCTTTGAGTGTCAGTTAAAATGTTAACAATCGATAGAAACTGTAATACATCCCTAAACAACACAGGAAAAGTTCTTGGTATAAATGTGTGAGGAATCTTTTCTGCCAGGGAATATATTATACATATAACTTATACAATAGTGTATCCATAGATTTGTGTCCTTTTTCCCCCAGGTGTTGAGAAGTGCAATGATTACATATAAGTATACCTCATTAGCCTTTGTATAGTTGAACAAAGGATGACGTCGTTCTTATGTCTAAAGGAATAAAGGATAAAGGAAATGGACGTCAAACTGTTTCAAATTGCACCTGCTAACATTTTTCTACTTTTATTTAATTTAATTTAATACAACTCGCGAGGAAATAGCAGATAGAGACTCTTTTTCAAACTAAAACTAAGAAGGTATCCTCCAATATTCATGAGTTTGTCACATCAGACTTGCCTTCTGAGCAACATAAATATTTGGTGTGTTTGTTGTTCAGAGTTATTTTAGCTTTCTTTGCATTTCGTCTTCTGGGTCAGACTCTTGCTCATGATTAAGTGTGAAGTGTTGGCTCGGGGTTATCACCTCGCTGCAGAGGCTCTCAGATGATGGACCCTGACAACATGCTGAGTCCCGCTGATTTGTAAACCCCCCCTCACGCTCCGCTATTTAAAGAGGCTGCCAACTGTGTGTGTGTGTGTGCGTGGTGTGTGTGTGTGCGTGTGTGTGTGTGTATGTGTGTGTGCGTGTGTGTGTGTGCGTGTGCGTGTGCGTGTGTGTGTGCGTGTGCGTGTTTGTGTGTGTGTGGAAATGCCAAAGACATCTACATTTAGGTGCTGTTTACACGGGAACTAAACAGGTTGTATCCGCTACTTTTCTCTTTCGTATAGCCCGTTCGTTCACACGAGGCCGTAACGGAACCGCGGAAACGGACCCCTATAACGATAACGGGTCCCAAGGTGGATAGATCTGCGGACAGAACGCTCTGGGGGGGCCAAACAGCTCAGTGTGTATGCCCTATACCAGGGGTCGGCAACCTTTCTGATATGAAGTGCCATTTAAAAAAAAAATGTGTATCAGCGTGCCAACGATCGAGAATTATCAACGAGGGGGGGGGGGGGAGCCTCGCTGCGGGGAAGCAGTGTGTGGACCAGTCAGCGCAACTTACATGATGCCGAATTTAACAAACACATTTAAATAATTGGTTTGAACGGCATAATAATAAGGACGATCGTCCGTTCTGTGATTCTCCAGAGCACATATGTTATGATATTAGGGTCATGCAGAGTGAGATGAGATCG
This sequence comes from Notothenia rossii, assembly GCF_949606895.1. NCBI lineage: Eukaryota > Metazoa > Chordata > Actinopteri > Perciformes > Nototheniidae > Notothenia > Notothenia rossii. The sequence continues at coordinate 4,784,999 of NC_136907.1, forward strand.
CTGTCCCTTTAAGAGAGAGAGAGAGAGAGAGAGAGAGAGAGAGAGAGAGAGAGAGAGAGAGAGAGAGAGAGAGAGACCAAAGTTAATGTAAACTTGAAAAATGTACTTCATTTGAATATAATAATAATACATTATAATTATGTTGGTTGTTGTTTGTGGAAGCTCCAGGTAATGAGCATTAACTGAGTTTTAAACATCACTTTAAATGGAAGATCCCCATAGGCCCCGCCCACTCGATCGGATCGGCGATCGGTATCGGCCGATACTGATTCCGGCGATCGGCCCCAAAATTGGCGATCGGAGCATCCCTGATAGATATGATATTAGATTTTGAATATAATGATATTTGTATATGTCGTTGTCTTTTACTGGTTGTAATTGCTGAATTACAGTAAAGTAATTTCATTTTCTGAATTTAAAACTACGCCAAAACAATGTGTGAATTTATTAGTCAAAAATCCACTACTGATGATTATTTATCATTGTGTAAATATTATGTGAATGCACCAATAATCAACCCAACAATAAAGTATTTAGTCCAAATATATTGTCATATTAGAGTTGTATCTATATCTCCCAGCCCTGCTTCTGTAGTTTAAGATCCACGAAAGAGTTATGTACCACTATAATAGTGAATATATAGGCGGGAGTGGTTCAGCCTGTAGGGGATTGGACTGTGGACCGAAGGGTTGCCGTTTCACGTCCCGATCGGACCAAAAAATACGGAGTGTGGACTGGTACTGGACAGGAGCCATTCACCTCCTGGGTCACTGACGAAGTGCCCTTGAGCAAGGCACCTAACCCCCAACTGGCGCCGGCTAGACTGGCTGCCTCTGCTCTGACCTCTCAACTGCATGTTTGCATATAACTGTGTGTGTATTTGTATATGTGTGTGCATGTTTTAAAAAGTGTGTACTGTGTGACCTGTATAAAAAAACGCTTGTGTGTGTACGAGAGAGTGGAATTTCCCCCTCTGGGATTAATAAAGATCCATATTCTTCTGAACTCAAAACTAAAATGCAGCCGCTAATGCAGGGAGGTTTTTCTGACTCTGTGTTTCCCTACTAAAGAGCCACAGTCTGTAGTTTACTGTAAATACTCAGTTGACTTTAGTTGAACATTTCTGTACAATAACCAGTTTCCCACAATAGTGACAAAGTGAAAGACCAAGGCAAGGCAATGCAAGTTTATTTATATAGCACTAATTCAAAGTGTTTTACAAAAATGAAAGACATTAAGAGCAAAAAACACATTTAAAAAAGCATACTAAAAGATGAATAACAGGTACATGAATAAAAGTCACAGTGCAGTGTGAGATGTGAATAGTTCAGTTAAAAGCAGCGGCAAGAAGAAGCACATCCTTGCTCCTAAAACCACTTTGATGTGAATTGAGTTACAAGTGTCCAAAGATATCAAGGTTCTTTATTTGTAGTTATGTCGATGAACATTTGAGGTCACAGGCTTCTCCAACAGTGCAACACAAGAATACCGAAAAATATAGTGCAAGTAAATATTAAAAAGTAAATACAAGAAGAAAAACACACACACACACACACACACACACACACACACACACACACACACACATAGAGAGAACACACACAGCACAAGCAGCAGACTGTTAGGATGTTTGGACTATTATTAAATCCACACACACACACACACACACACACACACACACACACACACACAGTGGATTTTTGCAGCTACACACACCGTTTGATCCCTTCCCGTAGAAAGCTCCCAGCACCATCAGGTCCGCGGTGTCGGCCATCGCTCCTTCATTCAGATAATCCTTCTTCACCTTCAGCCAGTGACGCTTCCCCGGTTCATACGTGCCCTGAGACACACACACACACACACACACACACACACACACACACACACACACACACACACACACACACACACACAGGTCAACGCTAGGTCGTCTGCACAGAGCATTAATTTGACTACAGCAGCTCAATTAAAGTTGCTATGTAAAAACAGACCCATGTTATGAGAACATTTCCCAAATTAGGGCGCCAACATTTCCACTAATTGAGACCCAATAGATTTGGCTCATTTTCCATAAATACATTTTTGCTGTTGGACATAAAGTCTGGGAGGAAATCCTCTCGCCCAGAAGAAGAGACTAATCACAATGTAAGCTTGCTAAACAGCTGTAAGTGCTTCTCTTTCTACAGAATCAGGATTGAAAATTAGATTTCCTTCCTCCCTGTGGATCTGTTTTCATGAAAAAGAGAGAGAGAGAGGGGTGTGGCTTGTGCATGTGTGTTTGTGGATGGTAGAGCGACAGTGAGGGAACGTGTGTATGTTTCTGGAAGTGAAACGAGGCAGCAGAAAAACAGAGGTCTGTGATGTATTTTGTGAAACAGAAGAACAGCTAAATAAATGCAACGGCCTCCCAAGAAGAGCTCGCCTCTCTCTAAAGTGGGTTATTGAACCTGAAGCTTGTTGCTTCTGCCCTCCTCGACTACGGTCTGGGAGCCGACAGGAAAGTTCAACACACAGATGGCCAGTCCTCCCCTTTATATTATTTTGATGAGAGATGAGCAGATCGCCACTGGGCTTTCAACTAAATACACAGCCACGCAAAAACTGCGGCATTTGTACAGCTCCTTATGGGTACTGCAATTAGTGAAGTGCTTTCCTCCGTGGTGAAACGATCAGCACAGCACCACGGAGGAAAGTGGCAGAAAGTCACCTATAAAGAGAGCGGGGCTGCGTTGCGTGCATGGCTTCCTTCTGCAGGTAACGGGGAGAAGCGCTCTGGCGGCGGTCTCGGTCAGGATCCGAAAATACAATTTAAATATTTTGCACACTTATTCCACTTATTCCTAGTGTGCCACTGGTTACGGTGCCGCGTGCCAGCCAGGGGTTGCCGACCCCTGCCCTATACGATCATTTTCCTGATAACGATGAAGCCATAGCCCCGCCTCTCCCCACCTCTGCTGCTCACTGCTGTAGCATGGTCAGTAGCATGGTCAGTAGCTACTGACCATGCTACTGATGTTAGTGCAAAATCTACAGCTCCTCTACCACAACCATCAGCAACAAGTGGACATGGAGAACTACTTGTGTGTCAGGGGCGGGAGATTCATGTGATTGGTTGTTGGTCGAGTTTCAGACACGCCCGCCGGCAAGCGTCAACGCACGCCGCTGTGTGGACGGCCCGTTAGAGCTCCACGATCAATCGATAAAAACAAGAGGCAATATGGACTCGTGTAATATCAAAATAGCATAAAAGTGTAATATTTGGTAAGTGCTAAATATGTGAAAATATCTGAATGAAGTCCAAGAGGTGCAGATTCAAACCAATTCTACAGAATTATTTAAAAAAATCTTTCTTCTGTACTGACCCTTACTATAAATTAAAGGGGCCCTATTATGCTTATTTTCAGGTTGATATATTTAGTGCCTCTACTGTGACATGTTTGCATGCTTTAATGTTCAAAAAGCGCGTTATTTTTCAGAGCCCAGTCTGGCTTTACCGGTATAACTAACTACAGGAAAGGGAAAACCCCAACAAGCATAATAAGAACCCCTTGATTAAAAAATGATCAATCCCTCAAATCAAATCACAATTGCAATATCAATCAAAATCAACGTTTCTCTTAATCGTTCAGGCCCACTCAGTTTACAATTCTCCATGACTTTTGAGTCCTCCATAGATACGCCGCCTGCAGAAAGTGCTTTACATAATTAAAATTGATTGCATTGAGATGATCAAAACACAGCATCATCCTTCAGCATCATGTTTGCCAACATTTCCTTGCAATGTTTGCTGCTCGAGATAACACTTCAGTGGGTGACACTGGAGCCTACGCAGATTTCCAACATGACATGAACGCCTCGTGGAAAACCAGCTCCAACATCAAAGCCAGCTGAGTTTCCCCGACCTGCTGTGAAGGTTGCAGTGGACTAAAAACACATTTTCACCGTCTGAGAGACACATTTGCATGTCATTACACGGAGCTCGCTGTGCCGCCCAATCAGAAATGTTTCCTTCGCAGCTCCCAACATGAAGGGAAGTACGGCCAGGCAGCAGGGAGACACACAGCCGCCGGCAGAGGCTTTTAAAAACTGTTATTGTCTGCATTTAGGGAGGCAGACAGTGTCCAAAATGTTCAGAGTGTGTGGAAGCCTTTCCTGTTTCATAAAGCCTATAGTTAGAGCTGGTTTTAAACTATATGTTACACCGACTTCTATGTTTGTTATTCTGTAAAGCCCCGATAAACATTCCTGTTGTCATCTTGCAATATAGTTATCATCGCAATACACCGTATTTAATTTTTGTCTTAATTGACATTATTTAATTTCATATTCTGTTCTTGTACATATCTCATATTCTATTCACATGTATATAGGCTTTTTGCACCTACTTTTTATTTTGTATTTTATTATATATGTTGCATTGTTGGAGGGTAAGAATAATTTCATTGCCTTTTCGACACTGTAGCTTTGTGAATATGAGAATAAAACCATTACATCTTGAATCTTGAAATGTGTTTTGTGATGTTGGGCTATATAAATAAACTTTGATTTGATTTCAGATTCTGTTTTTCACACCAAGATCCAAACAGAGATCTGGAAGAAACCCATAAAGAACACTTTGCTGCTACGTCTACACACACACACACACACACACACACACACACACACACACACACACACACACACACACACACACACACACACACACACACACACACACACACACACACACACACACACACACACACACACACACACACACACACACACACACACACACAGGGCCGGCCCTAGACTTTTGGGGGCCCTAAGCGAGCTTTGGCTTGGGGGACCCCCTCACTCTAGCGCGTTCCCACTACACACAACACGGAACCAACTTTTGTCTTATAATGTTAGCACAAGCACACATATTGTATAAATAAGCATGTAAACACCATGGACCTAACCTCCTCAAGGGGGGTCCTCACCTCCTCTAGGGGGGTCCGGGGGCATGCTCCCCGGGGAAGATTTTTTTTTTAATATTGAAGTTAAAAGCATCAATCTGGTGCACTTTGAGAGAAAAATTAAGAGATCTATGGATACATCTCAACATCCATATGAAACAGAACTGTAAACAGATTTTTCTTTATGGATATTTTACAAATCACTTAAACTGTATTCTTGTTTTGTCATATAGTATTTCATAACTGTTTTTCATGTATTCTCTCTGGCTGTCCATCTCAGAATGTTTACATAGAAACTAGCTGTCAATAGGAATATCATTCAGAAGAATTATAATTTCTTGCAAAAATCTGTCACAAAAAGAGGTTGCATATTTAAATTCAGGTGTTGTTATGGCAACGTCAGTGGCCAAACAGCCACATTTACTGCTGCAAATACGTTCAAACATGCTGTTGACATGTAAAGCAGTGGCAACTATGCCACCATTTCAGCTGACTGTTTCTCAGAAATACTGTCACATAACATCAGTGTTGGGACTAACGCGTTACAGTAACGCAACTACTTCTTTGTGGTAACTAATAGCGTTACTAGTTACCTATTCCCATTAAGTAACGTCGTTATAGTTGCTGTGATTTAAATGGGTGCGTTACTGCGTTACATTATGTGATGGAACTGAACCGAATCTCCCTGTGGATGTAACTTACAGGCGAATACAGCGATGTCCTCTCACAGTACCATGGAAAAGTGAAAGTAACCAGAGAGGAGTGATGATTGGTTAACGCGGGTAACATTTCAGGGTAAGCCAATCAGAGACAAAGTTGGGCGGGTCTTGCCTTATGGGGAAAATACACACACACGAACACTTGCTAATGCTAACACACACACACACGGCAACGCTCACAACCAGCACACACACACACACACAATGGCAGATGCAAGTATCAACGAGAGCAGCAGCGCATTTACAACTTGGAGATATAACCACTATTTTCAATTTGTGGACGCAAAAAATATTACGGTCAAATGTAAACTGTGCGCAGGACAGAAAGCATTGTCTTACAGTGCCACAGAACAACACAAACATTTGTATTTGTATTGTTATTATTTTTTAAGTAAAGTAACGTGTTACTAGTTACTTTTACAATTTAGTAACTAATAAAGTAACTCGTAATAAAGTAACTAGTAACTTGCCCAACACTGCCGAACATCCATATATTTCAGTGCTAGGTTGATGCTTAGCTAAGCTAACTGTGAAACACTTTAACTGACAGGACTCCGGATCAACTGTGTACTGTAAGGTAGCTTCTAGCTTCATGTCGAACAGTAAGTCAACATTTCCCAGAGAGCTTTCTTTGAAATCACCAGGTAATGCTAAAAAACATTACATTTAGATTATATGACAGTGTTTATTTAATATATCTGGCTAGCTATAGCTACTTGCTAACGGTTTAGCTTACCCCCGCGATTCAAAGTAACGTCAACGTAGCTGTAATTTATGCTTTGCTTACATGTTCGCATAACTTGGAAGTTTACTGACATTTACATACCTTGTTTACCTGGCTTAAGTGGTGGCTCTGGGGTTGTTATGTGAGCCACCACTTGAGAATTGTCGTCTTTTTTCAGAAAATGTTTTCTTATGTCCATCTTCAAAAACTCTGAGTCCGTCTGACATTTTAAACATTGTCACAGCTCATAGGATAGGTACCTGTCAGCCAATAAGACAGATGTTTATTTCCATTCAACTCTCTGGTTGGTCTGGTGTCTTGCCTCTGTTGCATTCACTGAACACGGGAAATTACAATCCTGTCGTCCTCTCTTGTGTCATGATGAGGTTCAGGTAAAGCATGGTTAATGTATATTATTGACTCAAAAATATAATACATGACTTTGAGAGTAGGCAATCTAGGCATATTAACACAATTAATTAAACATACTTATCACGGCGACAGTGTACTGAGATTAATTTTTTTTGTTGCTAGGGGGCCCCTTAGTGGCTGCGGGGCCCTAAGCGGCCGCTTATGTCGCTTAATGGGTCGGGCCGGCTCTGCACACACACACACACAAATAACTATGTCAAACGTGCGTTTTCTATTAACAGAAAATTGGCCCTTCAATAGTGTTTTTATTTGTCAGACAGTTTATAGATTTTTTATCTTCAAGGTCATCTGTTTATTTGTCTTACTCTGTAATGCTGGTTTATTTCTATTTCGTTTTGGAGATGTTTACATTTTAGAATTGTTTATTTCTATTTTAATGTGTTATTATGTGCAATGCCTTGTTTTGTTTTATGCTGCTGCAACAGAGTACTTCTTATCTTATCTTATCCTATTTGCTAGCGCTCCAACACTTTGTATGTGATAGGCTAAGGGGCGGGACATCTCTGTGTGTGTGTGTGTGTGTGTGTGTGTGTGTGTGTGTGTGTGTGTGTGTGTGTGTGTGTGTGTGTGTGTGTGTGTGTGTGTGTGTGTGTGTGTGTGTGTGTGTGTGTGTGTGTGTGTGTGTGTGTGTGTGTGTGTGTGTGTGTGTGTGTGGGATGGAGGTTTCTGCTTATGATGGCCGGCAAGTCGTCCCTACCCCCTGAGACACACTTCTCCATCCTCTCCCAGCGTGTATAGGGAGCCTAACACACACAAACACACACACACACACACACACACACACACACACACACACACACACACACACACACACACACTCACTCACTCATCACAGCAGGTGTCTGGCTGTGGCCAAAAGCTATGTTCTTAAGCTTTGACTTGTGCTTCCTGAGCACCGTAGACTCCCACACATTCACCGGGATCTGAAACTCTTTCACACCGAGCGACGGCGCCAGGATGTGACATCAACACTGTTGTTGTCGTGCATACATTAAACTCAAATAAATAATAACTGAAGCGTGTCCTCTCAATGTGATTTCAGTCGGACAAGACAAGATGACAACTCTGTGTTTGGGAGAAAAAAGTTCAATTTTTTATGGGCACTATGTTCATAAATAAATGTATGTGTTGTATAGTTTCTGCACAAAAAGACAAATAAGAAGTTACGAACACTTGGAAAGCGTATCTGTGCCGCCTTTAAAGTCTATCTTTGGTAAGTGTTTAATATCTGTGAGTTTACACAGCTTCAACACTTGAAACTATACACTAGTTATCAGGGGGAAAAAAAGGCGTTCAAATAAATGCTTTCCCATCAAATCTCTAGCCTTTCAACGGCCAAGGCTGGAGACAAGACACGCTTACAAAGTAACACTCTGAGCCGCCGTGGAACTTTAAACTCCTTTTTTTTTGCCGGCCATGATGAATAATGTTATTTTTGTCCTTGGTTGCAAAAAATCATCTTGCCGTAGAAAACAGAAAACCATAGATGGATAGATTTATTTAAAAAGCCAGCAGGGCACTGGTCGCTGCACTCAGTCTCACAGCCAGTCCTCTGATAAAGAAGGAAACTCATGCTGGACTTACGGAAGTGGAGCAGTGGGAGGAAACATCGCCTCGTGAGCGACTGATTACACAGCATTTAACGCAGCATAATGAGGGTTTGGGTACAGAGAATGGACCTGGAGTAGAAATGCCAACACGTGTCAGTGGATGCTTTGATGCTGCCTCTTATAACTAACAAATATAGATTTTCATTTTCCTCTTAAGTGCATCAGAGCTGTGTGCAGAAAATATGTAATCGTGTAGTATCGAGGATTCCTTCCACACATCAGCTCTGTTTGGCCCTACAGGTTTGAAAAGTACTAAAAGGTAAGGCTTTAGGCAGACTTAATGTATTTATACGTTATGGATTTTTCGAAACACGGCACGTACAGGTCGAGCTTTCTGCATGGCTGGTCTGTTGGGGCTATGCTAGTGAAATGCTAATGGCAATGTGGCCATGACTTGCATTTATTTAGAAAGTTATTGATATGTTTATATAATCTATGTTCATATATTCTTTTTATGAGGGAACTTGTTCGGTTTCGTGTACCTATTGTTCTATTAAAAGACAGTATCAGATTCCTCCTCCTTTTGCCAATCAAACAGATTTCTACACTAATTGGAGGTCAGCCTTTGGTTAGCCATTTCTCAATGATACTTTATCAATGTATTTATGAAATGATGGGAATATGAGGGCAGATACTGCATACTAATTACCCCTTAAAGAGTAATTGCACTGGCCACTATTACATTATTGCAACTTCTGCAGGTGCACCAAAGAGAGTATCCTGACTGGCTGCATCACGGCCTGGTACGGCAGCTGCTCCGCCCTCAATCGTATGGTTTACAGAGGGTGGTGAAAACTGCAGTGAACATCACCAGGACGGAGCTGCCATCCATGGAGGACCTTTACTCCCAGCGGCTCAGGAAGATAGCCCTCAGGATTAGCAAAGACCCCCAATCCCCCCAGCCACAAACTGTTCAGTCTGCTGCCGTCTGGCAGGCGTTAACGCAGCATCCGGACTAAAACCACCAGACTCAGAGACAGTTTCATCCCGCAGGCCAGAAGACTGTTAAACACCTGAACTGTTGAAACAACATCCATAACATTCATCTGCTCTTAGTAATTATTGATCTATATCATTCCAATAGCTTGCATATAGACTCTTATTTCACTACTTCACTTTTTTTAAACTATTTTTTTTTTTGTATTTACTTTTTAATATTTACTTGCACTATATTTTTCTGTTTTTCTGTATTCTTGTGTTGCACTGTTGGAGAAGCCTGTGACCTAAGATTTTCATTGACATAACTACTCGTATGACCAATAAAGAACCTTGAACCTTGACCTTTAGTACAATTTCCCAACTGTCAGACTACACAATGCCAGCCATTAATTATAAAAAAACAATGATTAAAATATGCAAATAAGGCATTGTCTAATTAAATGTTTGCCAATGTTCATACATTCCCAGAATAGAAATCTAGACATTTGATAAAGCCAGGTCCCGAATTCTTGTTTTATTTTTATTTTGTAGGCATTATGAGAGTCCATTTTTTTGGAAATATAATGTTTTAAAAGTTTAGTCCATGGATCATACATGAACAAGCCCTTTTGTAAAAACCTTCAGAATATAAATTGGAATACAAATGGAAATGTTGTTGCTTGTAGTTTTGGTTTGGGAATAAACCCAATTTGTTCTACATTTTGAAAAGAGGTAAACAAATTAACAAAAAGATATCACTATGAAACTGTTGACTACTTACATTAAAACACTTGTCTCTAGTATAAATACCTTCTCTCACAGTGTATATTCAAATATGCAGATTAAGTATTATCTACAGTAAAAATGGAAAGATAAACACCTCAATGTTTTCTTGATGTTTTCTTTCCACGTCTCAAAGAAGACATTTTATGGAGGCAAAATCTCAAAAAATGGATAAACTGTATTGAATATAACAAACGATGTTTTTGCCTGGGTTGTCTTGCCTTAAATTACACCAGTGCTTTTCTTCTATGACATTACTGTTACTGTTATCCCCTGGGTTTTTAAAAAAATATGCGCCTCTGAGATTTCCGCCCCTACCTCAGGGAAATGGGATTTTGCTGGTGGTTTTCACAGCTTTGAAAAATGAAACAGAAAATACGACAATGAGAACATCCCTTTTGCAGAAAAACATTTCTGGGATCTGATCAATCCACATAACTCACAGTAAAATGCTTTTTTTATTGCAACAAGTTTACGCTGGAGAAAAAGCTCCTGTAAAAAAAACTGTTCACAGTGAGGTGGATTATCCAGAGTATTGGACACACTGTTTCTCAAATTCATTTGCTAATTATTATTATTTTTTAACATTACATGACATGTTACTTGTTATGACAATTTTATCCAAAGAGACTTACATACTCAATACTGTGGACAATCCCCACAGGAGCAATTTGGGGTGAAGTGTCTCAGGGACACAAGGACATGCTGACTGCAGTGGGGTTTGAACCTTTGACCCCTGATCCGAACACCAACGCACAACCCACTGCACCACACGCCTCCCTTTTAAAAAGTGTATAAGGACTAAGGTGTTCCAATATACCCCAAAAATGTGTATTAATCAAAAACTGAAGGAATGAATTACACACAATGAGAAGTTGCCCCTCTATGCAACATTGACTGTTGTTAGGTTTATATATTTGTAAATTAAAACAATGTGGATTTGGACTGACCTAATCATGAATTAAAATAGCTTTTTTTTTATATACATAAAGTGAGAACTGTACTGGTATTAATAATAATAATAATAATAATAATAGATTTAATTTGTTAGCACTTTTACAGGTGCTAAAAGACGCTTTACAGATAAGTGAAGAGAAAAGAAAAGAGAAGAAAGGAACGACAAATAAATATATAGTTAAAGTTAAAGTCAAATAATACAAAAACAATCACACATGAAAAGCCAGATTGAAGAGGTGAGTTTTTGTGAGTTTTTTTGAAGGTGGTGAGGTCGGTGCAGTCTCTGATGGGTTGTGGGAGTGAGTTCCAGAGGGAGGGGGCAGCGACGGAGAAGGCTCTGTCCCCCCAGGTCCGGTGATTGGTGCGGGTGGGGATGGATAGGAGGTTGTTGAGGGCTTTGTGAGTAATCAGGAGGACTTTGAAGTGCATTCTTTGACGGACGGGGAGCCAGTGGAGGTTCTGGAGGATGGGAGTGATGTGGTGGTTGAATTTGAGCTGACTGTCGAAAATATTATTGTATTGTATTGTACAGTAATTGAATACTACTGAGGACATTGATTTCGGAGTGCTAGTCATCTAAAGCGATCAAAACAATTGAGTAAATAGGAAGCTATCTCTTTCATTACTTTATATTAATGTTATATACAAACACACAAGTCAATCAGACGGGGATCTGCATGAAAGATACAGACACATCGACATCCTTTCTGGAGTATAGCTTGCAAAAGGACATTATTTTAAGTTTTTATTGTTGGAAATATGCCTTTGGTAGGAACCAAGTGAGTGCCACAAACAGGACAAAGACGTTAGAAACTATTGAGAGTCGGACAAAGAAATTGCTGTTTTTGTAAAGGGGATTTTCTGACAATAACAGAATTGTGTATCATTGCCACATCCATTTCTCAATTCAGTGAGAACCAAAACCAAAACGCCATCCACAACCATTGTACTGGGGTTGAGGAGGAAATCATGTGTATCTTAAAACCTCATATATGCAGTCCAAGGGGAAAAAGTGTTGGAATTGGCAGATAAACTTTCCCTCAACTTATCAGTCTATTTCAGGTAGGTATTATTTTGTTTCCCTTATCTCTCCTAAGAAGGAACTTACAGGGATATATATGACAGGAGAAATGCGAACAGCTCAGCGAGAGTTTTACCAGTCACATGAAGAGCTGTGTGGCCCTCGCCTAAAATGCAACATATCTTGTCTCTGCAATGCATTGTGGTCCGTGGAGGCAGCTGTCAGTGAGGGGCTGTTATCTCTGCCCTTCCTATGATGGATTTCTCCCGGTATGATTGCCGAACGGCGGTGAAAATGAAAAGAAAGAAGCCTCTCTCTGTGATTCGGAGGGGCTGACGCTGAAACCTGACATTTACAATTGATGTTTTATAAAGTTAAAGATATTTCTGCTGCCAGGCTTCATTGTAGCTGCTCGGGAAAGATCTTGACATGATACAACATTCTCCGTGACTGACCTGTTTTCCACGGGATTGAAATAAAAACATTACAAAACATGAAAGTATTACGATAAATGTACGACGTGTCACCACATGTTGCTCTGGATGTTGTTTCCCCTTTAGGTTACAGCATTTCAAATAAAACCTCTAAACATGTCATTTATTTTAAGCCCAGACACCGAAGAAGTGTAGGCTATGTATGCTCTTAGGCTTCACACTTACAGGATTTGTACTTCTCAGCAGTATGTGAACAGAGATGGGAAGTAGTGAGGTACAAATACTTCGTTACTGTACTTAAGTACATTTTTCTGGTATCAGTACTTTACTCCACTACTTATTTTCTGACTACTTTTTACTTTGACTTCTTACATTTTGAACACAAATACCTGTACTTTCTACTTCTCACATGTTGAACACAAATACCTGAACTTTCTACTTCTTACATGTTGAACACAAATACCTGTACTTTCTACTTCTCACATGTTGAACACAAATACCTGTACTTTCTACTTCTCACATGTTGAACACAAATACCTGTACTTTCTACTTCTTACATGTTAAACACAAATACCTGAACTTTCTACTTCTTACATGTTGAACACAAATACCTGTACTTTCTACTTCTTACATGTTGAACTCAAATACCTGTACTTTCTACTTCTTACATGTTGAACTCAAATACCTGTACTTTCTACTTCTTACATGTTGAACTCAAATACCTGTACTTTCTACTTCTTACATGTTGAACACAAATACCTGTACTTTCTACTTCTCACATTTTGAACACAAATACCTGTACTTTCTACTTCTCACATTTTGAACACAAATACCTGTACTTTCTACTTCTTACATGTTGAACACAAATACCTGTACTTTCTACTTCTTACATGTTAAACTCAAATACCTGTACTTTCTACTTCTTACATGTTAAACTCAAATACCTGTACTTTCTACTTCTCTCATTTTCCAAACAGGCTGGTTCCTTTAGTCTGAATGTGTGTTTGGTGGCGTGATCATTATTATTTAGAGTCATTGCGTGCCTATTGATTTGAACACGATCCGTGTATCCATCACTTCCTGGTCTTCTCTAAAGAAGAGGGACCAATGAAAACGTTGTCATGTTGCCGTTGGTCACCATGGAAACATTCATTAGCTAACAATGACATTATTGTTCTATTAATATAAAGGGAGGTCAGGTACTCTTTAAAACAGCTGCTAGTTATGGGTACTTTTTACTGAAGTACATTTCAAAGCCTCTTTACTTTGACTTGAGTAAAGAAGTTTAGTCAGTACTTCTACTTTCACCAGAGTATTTTTAAACACGAGTATCTGTACTTCTACTCGAGTAAAGGATGTGTGTACTTTCTCCATCTCTGGATGTGAACACTGGTTGGGAGTCCCTCTGCATAAATGACCCTTTATTACAGGTTAGATGAGGCCTAAGGTGTGCTCACAGATTGATTCACTCTGAGTCACCCCTGCTCTCCACATTGAAAAACTGAATCTATTCCCAGGCTGAAATGCCACTGACATGCGGCATCAGAGAAATAATATGTTAAACCAGACAAATCATGTTATTACCAAAGGGGCACTGAGGCTGTTCTCTGGGCATCACCTGTGTGTTATTAACTGAATCAGCTGAGATGGAGGACCACTATAGTACAAAATGACAGAAACGCATGCTGTAAAAAGCCTTCTGTATATATATTTCCATTTTTGTCACAGCCATAGATTGTACATTTCACAGCCTGTGATGTGACCAGCTGTTAAATCCAGCATTTTAGACCGTAATTGCCCACAAATGTACTGGTAATAGTCAGTCATTTTCTGATTTAACATCTAGTTTTAGACTGCAATTCACTTTTGTACCCGTGTCAAATGTGGTTATGATTTACATTACTTATGAATGTTTAAAGAACTGGGTGTTGACAGCATGGTGTAAAGCAGGGGTGTCCAACCTTTCTTCATCTGAAAGCTACTTTGAAAACATTTAAGCGGCCAAGAGCTACTTCCATCACATCGCTTACATTTATTCACATAGCCCTCATCAGTTGAATTAAGTTACTTTTGTACACGTGTGAAATTGCAATACCCAAAGCTTATATCAAATCTTAACTTCACATCAAGGTCCAAGAAAACAACTTCTCACATATTATTATGGCCCATATAGTACGTACATCACGGACAATTCACATAAATGTCCTTAATCAATACCTGACAAGCATCTTATGGCACATGTGTAAAATAAGTCTCCAGTGTATGGTATTTATCAACTGAAAATAGCAAAAGGACATTCATACTCTGCAATCCAAGACTTGATTAAATCCACCAAAAACCTGACATGACGATAACGAGTGTGTCTGTGAGCCGCAGCGACACGGACTGATTCAGACTCAGAGCGGGTCATTCTGCTGTTGGTTCTGGACTGGGGTTGCCAACCCAGTCTCACAAAAAAACGTGTAATAACTACGTTTGTCCACAACGTAGGACGTAGTATTTCTACAAAAACGCCTCTGAAATTGTAAGATCCCTAAGTTTTTTTTCACCATTCATTCCAATGGCTGGCGTCGATGTCACGTGATCTTCAAATTTCTCCCTGCAGAAAAAAAAAACATGGCCGAACTTCGTTTTATTCTCGGTGTAAAATGCCTATTTTAAAGTTAGTTTTGCCATTAAAATGCGTTTTGATGTCATTTGATGCGAGAAATATGAGTTGTTATTTCAGATTATGTGTGCTGTGGATGTACATGATCTTTAGTTTGCTCGTTATTACGAAGATTACTTCAGGAAATTGTGTCTATACAACGTTTTCATTGTTACCAAGGTGGTTGCTAGGGACGCTGCTATCGATATTATTTCTGTTATGTTGTGTAACTGTTTAATGGTGTTATCTTTATTGCTACCCCCTTCCCCGTCAATGTATAGTGTTGGTCCGCAGCGCAAACGTATTAGTTTAACAAAATCCGCATCTAAAATTGTGGCATACGTTATTTTCCCCTGTGCAATTCCAGTCTCACATGTCGAATCTCACATCACATCGTCATAAACAAATACCGGAAACAGACCGAAAACACTTTATTCCGAGTGTGCTTGCTTTTCTCTTTGGAGGTCATCACATAACAGCATTGTAATACACGGTTTGGCTGCATTAAATATTACATATCTGCTGTAATTCTCTATTTATAGAGCCTTGATGAGAAGACTTCTAGACAAACATGAGGAACTGCCGCCAACACTGAAAACGTGACGTGGATCATAAATATATCAACATTAAACAACATCTTACATTTATTTTCACACAATACATCTCCCGCAGTATCAACACTAATTCGGCTGACTTTTATATTTGATCCAATTGGTAGATAGGCTGTATTTACACCATAAACGTGCACTCCTGATATAAAGGGACACCTAGTGGTTAAAGCATGTTATTGAATTTCATTATTTGTATTATTAGATATTAATAGGATCCCTAGTATAATTAAGCAATAGCTCACGACAGGCCGTGGTATGCCCCCTTAGCTGTGATATAATGAGCATATATCACGGCCTGAATTGAGCTATTGCTTTTATAAAACGGTTACCAAGTGTGGCAATATGAAAGAAAAATACACATTCTAATTTAAATAGTTTTTATTAGTAAATAATGATGTTCAAAATAAAATAGTCCCTCCGTTGCCTGCATGAAACATAGTGCTGTTGCATAGCAACCACCTCGCACTAACAGCTAGCGAACATATTAGACAGAAAGCGTTGATCCATTATGTGGCTATTTATTTACATTCATGTGCATGTTGCCGTTTATTGTGCACCCACTGAAAAACTGTCCAGCATCAGTAGCATGGCTTACGAGGGTACTTGAGGTTCAGGTTGTTCGAGGCTGTTGCTTGGCGTGGCGAGAATATTGCTCCACTTTCTCCGGTCCCCGAGATTCGGCTTCCAGTAGCTCTGGAGAGAGCTTTCGCACCTGTGGCCACTAACGGTCATCACTTCTCCGCTTTGTTTCAAGACCTGCATCAGAAAGCTTTTGGATGGTGGTACTTTTCCAGTTTCCAGCTTTTTTTTTTGGAGATAGGTACTGCTCAATCCTCTCCTCCATAGTAAGACCGAGGTCGAAGTTAATCTTAAATGTTTCCATCTTATGATTTGTAGGTTTGTTTCGTAACGGAAGAAATTTAAATATATTTATAAAACTGACAAGTCAAATCAAGCAATCGGATTGGTCGATAGCGTTTTTGCGGACCTCTTTGATTACAGATTTGAAAACATTGTTGCTTGCTTTAAAAGTAGCACAATTCATGATGTCAAACCTTGGAAAGTGTCTAGATATCCCTGCCCTAATGCCAAAGGAACTGCACACTGAATATGTTTTGTCGTTTGATGTCTATGTCTGGACCGCTGCGTAAAAAAGAGGGTTTCTGCCACGTTACTTCTCCGCTGCCTTCTTGTTCCAGTTCAGCCCAACGGTATACTGTTTTTCTCAGGCGCGGAGGGATACTGACTTGTTGTGAAAAGTAACTTTCAATTCTACCCGTGGTATACGCTCAGTATATCACAGCTAAGAACCAATCAGATTGCTTGATTTGACTTGTCCGTTTTATAAACATTACTCGTTATTCTCTACTAATAGTTAATTAAAGACTGTATATAATGACTATTTTGCACATCCCTTTCAAGATTTCAAGATTTTCTAAGGTTTATGACATATATACACAAACGGTGTAGTTATGCAATGAATGAAACACTTTGTGTATACCTCCAGCAATGTTAACTATGTTGAAGCACTTATTTTAACTGATATTATACATATGTATTATACTCTTATAAGATGTATGTAGATAGTATAAGAAATGTGCAGAATATGACAGTTTAATGGTGCATAAATACACAAATATTGATAGATTGATAGGGTTAGGGTAATGTTGCGAATCGAGTGGCCTGTGTTCATCGTCCATAACATACGCCTGCCCATACCATAACCCCACCACCACCATGGGCCACTCGATTCACAACATTACCCTAACCCTAACCCTCACACCAGATACTGACTGGTTTTCGGACCCCCCCAGACCCCCCAAATAAAGCAAAAATGCACGTTTCAGAGTGGCCTTTTATTGTGGCCAGCCTAAGGCACACCTGTGCAATAATCATGCTGTCTAATCAGCATCTTGATATGCCACACCTGTGAGGTGGGATGGATTATCTCGGCAAAGGAGAAGTGCTCACTATCACAGATTTTTTCAGATTTGTGAACAATATTTGAGAGAAATGGTTATTTTGTGTATGTAGAAAATGTTTTAGATCTTTGAGTTCATCTCATGAAAAATGGGAGCAAAAACAAAAGTGTTGCGTTTATATTTTTGTTCAGTGTAAGTCAGAGCTCATACTGTACTATCTGAAATGAATTTCATGTGAAATTTGAGCCTTCATAAAGACTGAATACGTGTTTTTTGCTTATTCGGATGCAAATACTTCAACAGGAATACATTCTTGTGTTACCCCCTTTATATATAAAATTCACACATAAATCTCTTCATCTTTAACATGTTGTGTATTTACCTCTATTGTGTTAAAGTTTTGACTGAATATCTACCACTTCTGTGTGAAGGCCTATGTACTGAAATCTGGTCCATAAAAAAGCAGCTGATATTATTTTATTAAGAATCCATATTTGTGATTTTTGCAATTAGATGATTGGTTTGTAGAAATACCTCGGAGTGTGAAGATCTGTTCAAACTGTAGCACAACAAACTTATTTTCAGCTCGGCCTCATAAACCCACTATAACTCTCTCCTAATGACCCGAGCGCTTTACCTGAGATCAGAAGGCTTTGATCTCCGCTGCCCAAATGAAGCGAACAGGAGTAAACACTACAAACTTCAAGAACACAGCTCCAAGTATGGATCTTTGTTGCTGAGTACAGTAGGTTTCTACACCCTCCTCTCAGCAGGGGTCTTAATGCTGCTGCCGGTGTTGGCAGTGACTATTATCGGACTGCATTCAGACTCTGCACAGCGGTGGGGGGGGGGGGGGGGGGGGGGGGAAACATCATTGATTCGTGGATTTCAAACACAAGTAGGACTCAAACAGCAATCTGATCAATGGCAGAAAAACATGCGTCAGCTAAATCGTCAGATGTAAGCTACAGAATGGAAAAAATAAACAAAAATAAACATTCTTATGTAATCTATTAGTTTAAATCTATTTGCAAAATGTCATAACATACGGTATCAATCAGACATGTTTTCAATTATAATACCAATCATAATGTGAAATATAAAGTCATTCTTATATACAGCTACTGAGACCGGATTGCTAAATAAATGGCTGACACATCCATCCATCCATCCATCTTCTCCCGCTTATCCGTGGTCGGGTCGCGGAGGTAGCAGTTCCAGCAGAGAGCCCCAAACTTTCTTTTCCCCTCATCAACCAGCTCTGACTGGGGGACCCAAAGGCGCTCCCAGGCCAGCGAAGAGATATAATCCCTCCACCTGGTCCTAGGTCTACCCCTTGGTCTCTTCCCAGCTGGACGTGCCTGGAACACCCCCCTAGGGAGGCGCCCAGGTGGCATCCTAACTAGGTGCCCGAACCACCTCAACTGGCTCCTTTCGACGCCAAGGATTAGCGGTTCAACTCCGAATCCCTCCCGGATGACCGAACTTCTCACCTTATCCCTAAGGGAGACACCAGCCACCCTGCGGAGAAAACCCATCTCGGCCGCTTGTACCCGCGATCTCGTTCTTTCGGTCATGGCCCATCCTTCATGACCATAGGTGAGGGTAGGAACGAAAATGGCGCGGTAGACAGAGAGCTTTGCCTTCTGGCTCAGCTCCCTTTTCGTCACAGCGGTGCGGTAAAGAGACTGCAGTACCGCTCCCACTGCTCCGATTCATCTCACGCTCCATTGTTCCATCACTCAAGAACAAGACCCCGAGATACTTGAACTCCTTCACTTGGCTGACACAGTAGAAACGAATTTAAAGGATAAGAAAATGGCTGAAAAATACTCTGGTTTTCTTCAACACTCGCAGGTCAAATAAAAAAATACACCATGTCATGTATGTATTGCATTTTCTTTAGTACTTTACATATAACGGGAAAAATACAAGGGTTTATTTTCAAGAGAATACAGGAAATTCAACAGTGCTCTGTACAATAACATATGACTGTGAGTGTAGTGGTTACTTGGCACAGACTGAGCCGTGCACATCGTGCACAGTTTCCGGGGGGGGGGGGAGGTATAAGTCAAGATGTTCAATAACATGTAGTAAAAAGACTAAGTTTCTATTAGCAGCTTGAAGGAAATACAAAATGAGCAACATGTGCACCACCACCAAAGCAGCATTACAAAAAGAGTTAAAATGGAAAGGGGACGGGGGAAGTAGGGTTTAAGAATCAATGTGAGACGTACTATAACGGGAACACCCAATGGAAACAGTGTGTGAAGCTGCTATTAGATACTTAATCTGTCTTAGTGTTGTCACCAAATTGCGCTGACCACATGAACACAGCCAGGTTTAGCTCATAATCCTACATTCATCCTGAGAATCCATCATTTAGGGTTAGGAGGGAAACACTTTGGGCTGGCTGCTGCTGCTTCTCTTCGTTTCATGGCAAATCGTGTTGATGCTGAGGGCGAAGGCAGGGCTTGGACTGTCAACATAGAATGTTTTTAACACAGATTGTATATAATCAAAGAAGAATCATTCATTTCAACCACATGGAAAGTAGAGAGGGCATGCAGTAAACCAAACACTTAAAGTCCCAATCCAGGATCACATGTGGATCTATATACATGTCAAATATTGAATAGTTTGCTGATTGAAAATAATCTCATTGCAACTTTCAGATGAGTGGAAAGTAAAGCCTGTTTTGCTCCAGTATTTACAATGTTGCTGTAAGCAAACCAATTCCATCTTTCAGATCACATTAAGCACTACTGGTCACCAGCCAATGAATAAGGAGCTCAGGAAACACATCTTAAATATGAGTTTGGATTGAATGATTTCTTCCCATATAATTCTGTTTCAGTCAAACAGCGCTGCCACAAATAGAACAATTCTGGATTGGGTCTTTAATAAGGCTGTGGGGGCTGAAGAGCAGCGAGGATCTGCAGTAAAACCATGACAGATTTGATTGACATATATGGTACCGTAGAGCTGAGGCTCATTATCACCACATAGGGGAGCAAGGAACATTAGTTTTCTCACAGGATCACCAGAATAAGTCAAATGACATAAAAGAAGAATCCAAGCCCTTAGATACAGAACGTAATGAAAGGAAAGGGACACAGAAACACATTTTTCATCTCATGGCTGCTTCATTAGTCCTGAAAATAACATGTGAGATCAGAGCTTGAATAACTTCAACCTTCAGACGTCATCTCCAATGATCCACACGACAACTAAAAAGCAGCTACACTAACAGGGCAACTAAATACTATTACCTCTGCTGTCTCCATGCTCTCGCTCGCCGGCTGCCTTTGCGATGTTTTGATTGAAAACTCACTGAAGATGTGTTCTTTCTAAATCTGCCTGCTCTTTTCCCTTTTTCTGCTCGAGTGCATTTTCAAACCGGTGTCAGTAAACCTTTAAACAAAGCAATTAGCACTTTCTGCACAACAAGACCTGCAAATGACATCCACGAGCTGAGCTGTTTAAATCACGTTGATTCGTCAATGAAGCCAATCCTGAGAAACTTGTACACGTTGTCACAGCCACACAACTCCTGATTTCTTTCCTTCTCTCGCCCCGCCCCATTGAGTTCAGTCAAAGCAAATGCGTGACCTCGATACATGTGTTCACTGGAACAAAATAAGAACAACTTACATAGTAGAGTGTGTTTTCAAAAATGACGACATGAGATGGCCATGATTCAAACGATGGAGACAAATCTATCATTTATTCAGCAGTCTTTCTTTCGAGTGGATGACATTTCCTGGAGAGTTTCGAGGATCTTGTGTTCAGCGCGACTGTTTCCAACTACGTTTGTTATTTTCCCAGAAGGCTAGAGGGTAGAATTTGAGGAGAGAAAAAATAAATCATCAAAATATTAGATCTGTTACAATTCTGATGCATAGCAAGTCTCCGTGTTCAACAGTCGAATGTTAAAAAGCTACGGTTCTGTCAGGACATCGTCAAGGGGAACCTTCTACTCACAACAAGACGAAAGTTTGCAAGACTTCAACCGGCTTCCAGCTCTTAGTAAGGAACTTGTTGAACGTTCGTGCTCGATGCGGTATATACATATACTAGAGAGGAATGTCTGCATGTATGTAGGCCTGGCACGGCATGCGTGTAATGCATTATAACATATTTACTTGTGTATGAATGATTATATAATTACAATACAAACATTTACAAATTTGGAAATAGTTGCTGATTGTGCCTCGAGATCCCCTTCCATGCAACGAAAGTTAGAGACCCTCACAATAAACGAGCTTTTCTCTAATTCTACCTCATGCTCGAGATCAATTGTAGCATTTGTACATCTTACTACGCCGTCTCTAGCCGTGGGGAGAAAACAGGGTGAACGCGTTGATATAAGAAGTGAACTGTGACCATTTTTATAAGGCATTAGATTTGTTCAGGACCAAGAGGACTGCTTCTGACTACCTATGAAATGTAGAAAACTGTAATGAAGGAACATGAGTACAAATCATGAGTGTGCTGCACCAAGAACAACAAATGAAGAAGGTTTTGCCATTAAAAGAACGCTCGTCCCACTTTGGCCAAAACAAAAACGATTATTTTTTAAAACATAGCGTTCACGAGAGTCTTTGACCGTTTTTTCGTTCATCAAAGGCATCTTTGTTTGGAGTAGGCAAAAACACCGATACCCAAACAACTTCTAATATTCCTGTCCGTGTCAGGCTGTTCTCTAGAATACAATCCTGGAAATCAAAAGGAGCTGCAGCAGCTCTCGCGTCTGGCCATGGCTCAGCTTCCCAGTGAAACACAGCCAAGATGTACAGACTTCTCTAGTGATTGAGATCTGCTCAAGTCTTTGGCTTCCTTGCATCCTCGTCTGTGTGAGCGTGTATGAGATTTCAGCACAGTGCAAACTAAATGGAACACACCCTAACCGAAACAACAGTTGGCCTTTTAGTCTGTGAAAAATGATCTTTCACTTAGGTGAAAAAGAGAAAAATAGAAAGGAACGTTTCTTTAGAAAGCTGAGAGCCGTGCTTCACGCTGCACCTCACCACCTCAGGCTATTTCCTTTATTCTGCGCATGTAGTCGTGCAGTTCCTCTGGGTCCTGAAAGCCCATATCCTGGCACACCCACTGAATGTCCTCCTCGTCTGCTATGGGGATGGAGTTGTAGGGCAGCTCCTCAGTGGGAAGCGTGGTGAAGGTGGTGAACTTGACTCTCTTGCGCTTGGAGGTGGGGGAGCTGGCCTCCTCTCCTCCGTTCTCCTTCGTGGACCCTCCGGAGCTGCCGTCTCCCCGCCCGTGAATCTGGCTCTGAACGCTGGTCTGGGAGCTGCCGCTGCTGTGGTGGTCCCCGTGGCAGCAAGTCTGTACGCTCTCCAGAGGATTACTGGGACTCTCTATCTGCTGAGGAGACAGCTCGCACTGGGCCCTCAGCGGCTGGCCGTTTCCCAGGAACACCCAGTGGTGGGAGTGGTCCATGTTGGCCTGACCCTCGGGGGGGATACGCTTATGGCGGTACTTCAGCACGAAGACGATGCAGTTGATGAGAAACACTAAGATGGCCAGACAGAAGACTCCCAGCAGAGCGTACATGCCGATCTCAAGGTCAGTCATGTTGCGAGGTGAGTGCACAAAGTCGTCTTCCTCTTCTTCCTCCTCTTCTTCTTCATCGTCGCTCTCTGTTGGTCGCTCTTGGTTGCTAATGGTGGGGAAATTGGTGTAATCGATGGGAACACTGGCAGGCTGCTCATTCGATGTCTCATAAACTCTTCCACTGATGTTGGGATCAATGATTGGCCGCCTGGTGAAGGGGGCCAGCTCTATCTCCCCCTCGGTGGTCCCCTCCTCCTCAGAATCCTCCTCTGGGCCGAAGCGGACCTTCACATAAACCGAAGCAGATGCGATGACGCTCTTGCGCTTGGTCTTCTGACAGGCCTCACAGATGGTCATCTCTAAACGCACCAGCTCTCCGGATCCCTCCCCTTCTGCCACGACCACAGGCCAGCGCTGCTGAGGCTCCTGGGAAACCATCACAACCCTGTCATCCAGCGAGGAGGCGTTGAAGTTGTAGTCTTTGGGATCAAAGTTAGTCAGAGTGGCGGCTGTGTTGTCACTGAAAAGCATCCAGATGGACAAACTGGCCTCCTGTCAGACGAGAGAAGAAGAAAACACAGTTTGGTTGAGTTGTTTCTTACACTTCAAAACTAGTTTTCTTCAAAACCAATATAAAAAAGAACAAACAACTTTACAAAATGCATTAACTTTCCAATAACACGACAAGGTATTTGAATATTTACTGGTATCACAACAGAAATAATCATGATTGTCTGTTCTCAGATCATTAATATCCAATCACAACTTGATCACATTTTAATAAGCGAGGAAATGAATATCCTCCAGGGAATGCCCTTGATATTTTCTTACTCTGAGCTCATGAGAAAAAGTTTCACAAATAAAAAAAACTAATTTCCAGAAGAAAAATTCTCGGTGTGTGGGTTAAGACGGACAACCAATATCTACGCCTCTAATTAGAGGGTGAAGAAATCCCACATTTTGATTATTAGGCGGAGAACAGGATACTGTAGGATTCATTGGCGGAAAGGACTTTGCATTGATAACAACAGCTCCATATATTTCCACAAGGCTCATTTTGAAATGAGGTTGAGAATACATTTAAAAGCAATACATTTTGATTGACAATTCTTAACTACTGTTGCAATTTAATTGTGCGTCCTAATATTAAAACTAGGGCTGTCAAACGATTAACATTTTTAATCAGATTAATCACAGCTTAAAAATTAATTAATCATGATTAATCACCATTCGAACTATGTCCAAAATATGCCATTTCTTTATGTATATTGTTGTGGGAATGGAAAGATAAATGAAAGAAGGCGGATATATCCATTTAACATACAGTATTTTTATTATAACATTGTTCTGTGTGTCAAAATGAAAGACAGCCCACACACCTATCAATCATCAAACCGTGGGGTCTTATTTCATTACGCGTTGATTTCTATCAACAGGGGGGTACTTCAGCAAAGTCGACGGGGGGGGGGGGGGGTGGGGCTAGTGAAGTACTTCGTGACCACAGAGCGTGAACGTTGTGATCAGCTGTTTTAGCGCAGTTCTCCAGTGAAGGGGGGGGGGGGGGAGTCTCCCTCCGCAGCCGGTTGGCGTAGTTTTGGCACAATTCCGTTGTACAGACCGACGTTAACAGCAGCCCTGTCTGTGCACACGGAGACCGACTCTGTCGTCCGGTGATCTAACCGCCTTCTGGAAAAGCTTCACAAGTACGTCGGTACGCAAATGTGGTTTGTGACACAAGTGACGGTACGCATTTCAGATTACGCACATAACCTGCGTACCAGTTATGTGCACCCCTGTACTAAAGCAAATGATTCTCCGTCGGGACTTCCTGCAACAACACCACGCCGTTATCTTGATTCTGATTGGCCAGAAGACATTATCAAAGATGCTCTATTGAGAAGACGATCACTACGTGACAAAAGTTTTCAAAACCGTTTCTGGTCTTCGGTATTTCCAGACAAGTGGCTACTGAAATCAATCTTACTAACTGCTGTCTGTGCAATTTACTCCGCGCGAGTTGGCGGACTTTATTTTTCTTACTTTAACATCATTTTTCATGGTGGGGCTAAGGTGGGGCTAAGCCATTTCTTGGTATGGCTGTAGCCTACCAGCGCTGCCAATGGTGGGATGTATGGGGCGGGCCATTCTGCACATGCGTTAAATATTTTAACGCAATTAATTAAAAAAATTAATTACCGCAGTTAACGTGATAATTTTGACAGCATTAATTAAAACATGTAAAAATAACAATGCTTAATGACTTTGTGGAGCCTGAATTGCTTCCTTACTACTTTCTAAGTAATATCAAAACCAATTATACACATTAGGACAAACAAGTTCAATCTTCTTTAATCTAACTCTACTGAAAGTCTATCAGGGTTATCCTTAGGCTTCATAAACATGTCTACCTTATCAAGTGGAGCTAAGTGTTGGGCAGGAAAGTGATGAATAGAGTAAAGGAAATGTAAAAATGGTGACAGCAATGCAATTTCTCCGAGGTTCTTGATAATATCCGCAAATGAACAAAAAGTGTTAATAAAGTTCAGCAGACTAATTCAAAAGGCTGAGACTCTGCCCTGTGTTTATATCCAACATAAGAATATTCGAATGCTTCGGATCTATTCTTCATGGCCCGTGATTTGAATATCTGTTCCCAAATGAGCCTTTGAAGTTCTGGACTTGCTCCAATCCCCCAAATCTCCAGGGTGTTTGTGAACATCCGCAGTGCCCTGTGCTCAGAACAAGCTTTCACACGCACACATACGGCCTTCCTCTGATCTGCACACCACTTTCAAGCACTGAGGAGGAGGAGGAGGAGGAGGAAGGGGCTACAACACTGCAGCACACACTGATAATAGGCTCATACGAGGCGTGTGGCACAGTGGATAGAGCCTTGGTGTTCTGATCAGGGGGTCACAGGTTCAAACCCCACTGCAGTCAGCATGTCGTTGTGTCCCTGAGACACTTCACCCCAAATTGCTCCTGGGGGGATTGTCCACAGTATCGAGTATGTAAGTCTCTTTGGATAAAAGCGTCTAACATGTAATAACCCACACACAGTTGCATGTGCTTCCAATGATGAGCATGTGTCCAGTCTCTCTGTGTTTGTTGTGTGTGATGTTCTCATTTAGTATCACTTTCTGAGCTCCCCAGCGGAGAAACTGTATAAAATGAGTTCTTGGTGATGGTAACATCATCTATTCGTCAGCTCATAGAGTTGTATTGTGAACCCGGAAATGTTAAGAACCCCAACGTTTTATGATAGAGTTGTGTAGTAGGGGTCCCCAGCACATAGAAACTGCCGGATGATAACTTGCATATGTTGGGCCATTTGAACAATTAGCATACATTGCGTTAATTAGCATTATAGCTTATGTATGTGGACAAGAGTAAAACAAATGGCTTGGCCGATCTTTGGGGGGTATTGAGGATGCTGAATCAATTTCTGACTTTTTCAGGACCAAGTTTTAAATAAAAAGTGGCAAGATTTCTACTCTCGAAGGGCTGACTTTGATTAATTCTGGGAGGATTTTGAAGATTGAGTGGACTCTGGATCATTTGGATTGAACAAAAAGCTTATTTATTTGAAAATAAATTGCCACAGTAGGGATAATAATGTTCATCTTTTGCTCTCTATATCCAATGGTCACGACACTCCTCAAATAGTCCAAATCAGCCTAATGAGAGTGCACATATTGGCCCTTGCAATTTTGTATCCTAATTGGGCAAATTGCCAACATATGCAAGTTAGCATCCAGCAGTTTCTTTGTGCTGAGAACCCTCATTATACATTTCTATCATTCAACCTTCAGGTACTCAACATCTCGGGTCCACAATGCTGGCAAGACTAACAAGCATCTGTCGCAGAGTGAGCTTCGACAGCGGTGTCCATTAAATGTAGGCTGCATCTGAAGAGCCCTTTGTTCATAGCTTGCTCAAACATCATCAACCATCGCTGACAAACAGGGAGCATTTCTTTTCTAAAACAGAGTTGGACAGCTTCTAGGCTCCCCTTTTTTTTTTTTGAGATACAGACCCAGCCTTTCCAGGACCAAACATCCCTGTGGTCCAATTTGGACTGCTGTGTTGCAGCGGTGTCCCACTGAGAGGCAAACTTCTATCGGCCCAGCGTGACAGCGTGAAGGCAGCCTTTGATATGGGTGACTTCAATAATACATTGAATATGGCATATCTGTTTTTATGAGCTGACTCCGCAACGAAAGAGCTGATAGAGGGGAAAAAGGCAAAGAATGCCAGTTTATATGCGGAAAAAACAATTTACACATTTTTTTATTCCCATCCAATGCATGAAAGATATACATGTGGCGAAGCTATTTCAAAAAGGAAAAAAGGCCTCAAAGAACTGACGAGACCCAAAGGGAAATCTGGACTGCGATGATATTATTTTGTGCATCTAGCTTGACAAACCTTTGGCACACAGTTAATGTAATCTGTGCAATTAAACCAATAGGACAGCTGTACAAGAGAGCTATCAAGGTGTTTGACAGAAAGCCAAATTCATACCACCACTGTACCATCCTTGATAAACACAATTTCTTAAGTTTTGACAATTTTAAGTCTTTGAAAAGTATGTGTTTTAATTATAAATGTTTACATGGACTGTGCCCCCCCCCCTCCCTCCCCCTCCCTAAGGGGAATTCATCGACAGAAAACACACTGGACGCTGCACTAGGTCAGAAACCAGAGGAGACTGTGAGGTCCAACGTAGACGGACCACTTTTGGACAAAATGTCCTCTCCGTTAAAACCTCTTAAGCCCCACGGACCCGGATCCGCGGCCGAAATGGCGTCATTTGCAGGAAACAACGTCTAAGGAACCTTAATATTTAATAAACTATAAATATTTTATATCCATATAACGGGAAAAAACTAGTTTAACTGATCTTTCTCATTATTTTTTTCAAAAAAAACACACAATGCTAACAGTGAGCCTCAATGCTAACCTATTACTGCACCAAAAATGACTCCTAGCTCCCTTATTACTTATCCTAGCTGCACATCCAACACATCGTTTATGATCGTAAAGACACAGAATCTAACGGTGCCCACCTCAACACTGAAAAACTCACAGGTTTATCATTACTTTGAGAAAAAAGATTATTATTTTAACTCTTTTAGAAGGGAAGTAAGGTCATTTGTTCTGGGAATGTCATTTTCGAGCCTGAAACCTGAAAAACAGGCTTGGGGCTTAAGAGGTTGGCAGCTCATCGTGGAATAGCCTCCCAGCTGAGATACGGGATTGTCCCACTCTCAATAACTTCAAAGGTCAACTCAAAGAATGGTTGAGAAACAAACAGACGTGTAATCACCGCTCAATGCACTTTAACACAGGGGCATCTCCTCTTGCACTTTATATGTCGTTGCTGCTACATCGTATCACCATGTCATAAATACTTGTGTATGCTGCTCTTGCTCTTTTGCACTTTTTGCACATCATGTATTTTGTTTTTACAATGTTTGTAAAATGTAATTTTCTTAAATGTTTCATGTGAGGGACTGCGCATGGAAATGAGCTCAAAGCTAAATCTGGCACTGTTACGTTTGTTACATTTTTAATGTTTTAAGTGTTCATCACTGTGCATTGTCCCTGACAAATAAACGATTAAATGAATACATCAATTAAAGTAAATTAAAGTTAGAGTGATATTCTGAATGAGGAAGTTTCCTATGATTGACTTCCCATTTTTCTTTGATTATGGTATCACGGAATATACTTGTGGATGTAAATGAAACATAAACAGCTTGGATTATAAAATATTCATACGCAGAAAACACTCCAGTGGAAATAATGCAGCAACTCTAAAATTAATAATACCATTTAGATTGATTAAAGGGGACATATTGTGCTCATTTTCATTTTCATATTAGTATTTATTTAGTGCCTCTACTGATATGTCTCCATGCTTTAATGTTCAAAAAGTGTGGGAGAGAAACTTCATGTGGAGGTAACACAGGGATTGTAGCCTTTGCAGACCATTGACATGCACTAAAACCAAAATAACACACTCCAGGAAAGGGAAACACCCCAAATGGCATAATATGGCCTCTTTAACACCTAAAATTGATATATAATGTATGTATATGTGTACATATGTATGTATAGAATTGTGTTTATCTGTGTGAGTATTTAATAACGGAATTATCTTTTTTTACTTTATCCTGCAACTGGATGACTAGCGGGAGAGCGACTTCTGTATAAGCTTTTATTTCTGCCCTCCTGCTTCTACTAATTTAGTTTGTTTTTATGGACGTATAAACTGTCTAATTGTTGAAATAGTAGAATACATAATACAAAAATAAATAAAAATAATTATCAACAGTAACAGTGGGTTAGTTGTATCACCAAAAATAGTCTATTGGCGCATTTCCACTACACGGCCTCACTCGGTATGGCTAGGCCTCGTTAGGACTGGCTCACTTTAATGCGCATTGCCATTACAGTTTAGGAACTGGGGTAGTATCTATAGTAACGCAGTGTAGGCGGAGCCCTGACGTCATCTTCAATGAGAGCCCCAGAAAAGCAACATCAGCCGTTAGCTGTTAGCAATCAGAGCTCACAGCTCCTCATATCTGTTCAGAAACTAGACAAAAGTTAAACAAGTCCAAACCACAGACTGTCTGCGTCATGGAGAATACAGTCGCTGGTTTATTTATGTCTGTAGGCCGTTGTTGTGAGTGTGGACGGACGGAGCATATACAGCGTTAGCTTAGCTGATCTCCATTTAGAAAACAGACATTTTAAAAGGTTTCTCGCCTGCCGTCTGTCTGCAGACTCGTCAAAGCATTAATTCATGGTTTTTACTAACCGGTATCAGTATGTTGTTACTTCGGCATCATTTTGAAACGTTTATTACAATTAAATCACGGTCAGATATGTTCATCTTGTTGTAGTTGCCAGCGATTCTCTGACTAATTTAGAAAACTCAGCCCGACTCAGCCCGGTTGTTCCTGGCCCTAGAACCACGATTTTATTGGGCCAGAAAAACTGTGAAAAACTGTGAACTGGGCCCCGCACGGCTCGGCACGCTTAAAGCGAGCCCCGCGCTGCAGTGGAAACGCGCCATAAGTGTCTTTGATTTCTGAATGTGTTAAGTGGGAGGAATAGAATAATGCAAAGAGACCTTGATAGTCCAACGATTCCGTTTCATAGTTGATATGTTTCAATCATTTTTAGAGCAATAGAGGACATTGACAAAGTTTTCCTGTGAAACAGAATCAAATGGCTTGAAATAGCTCCAGCTCCTCCGAGAGCCTCGCTGCAGGGGATAGGCTGCCTTTTATGGCCCGGCCTTGGAGAGCACTTAGGACAATACATTACAATAATTACATTTCAAGGTGGCCAAGAAGCGGAGAGCAAGAGAAATTGGAATTTAATGCCCGCTTCTCTCTCACTGATGCTTGATGTGGTTGTCGTTGCACTTTTAGCTACTCGCAGGCCAATGAAAGGACAAAGAGGGAAAAGTACACACACACACACACACACACACACACACACACACACACACACACACACACACACACACACACACACACACACACACACACACACACACACACACACACACACACACACACACACACACACACACACACACACACACACACACACACACACACACACACACACACACACACACACACACACACACACACACACACACACACACACACACACACACCTCTAGGTGAAACAGTGCTTCCAATTAATTCCTCTGCATAGATCCGTACTCCTGTGCAAAGAGACGGTGGCAAACAAAAAGCAGTTTCTTTTCTTTCACCCTGAAGTCTTCTCATTTCTCACTTGAGCAATAAATCCATTTTAGGAAATGTGTTTGGACGTACCAGAAGCTTAGCTAATGTGAAAGTTGCAATGAAACAGTATGGAGGACTCTTATTAGTTTACTGCCGCTGCCTTTATCTGGTGTCCTTGCTAACCATGCTGGCTGGAGCTTAAAAGATTTAGCCGGGAAATTATATTTAATACTTTGAAGTGAAACTAGTGTCTGCTTGTTGATATAAATGCTGAGGGGATTTGAAAAATACACTTCCTTTTAACGCTCGGGAGACAAAAGTAAGGAAACACATGAAGAAGAACGTTTATGTGAGGGCAGAAGAAGCCGCACCACACGTACTGATAGTAATCGGTTCATTGACACATTTTAATCTATTTAAATAATACAAATATGTTCTTTTTTAATATTTTATCTTTTTAGCTTTCTAATTTTGGTATGTATTTTTTTTTATTAAATATGTTTCTTAGATAACTTTTAATAATAGAATTGTGAAGCACCTTGAGATGACGTTGTTTTTAAGGTGTGCTATACAAATACAAATTACGTTTAGACCCTCTAAGTAGGAGTGTGTTGAGTTACAATATTGATACGGATGAGATTCAAAAGGGTTTGACAAGTTGTTTTGCTCAATCTCATGTGCAGAAGACGATATTAAGTGCCAGAACAAATGAAGCTCAGCCTAAGTTCAACCAGGAAGACCGTCTTTACTCATTCATTTACTATTCCCATGTAACTACTCTCTCTCCTCTCAATAAGTGATCGGGGGCGTCGCTCTCCAGCTTAACCAACCACTTCGCTCTATTCCCAAGAGCCTATCATAGCGCTTTGCCTAACCTTTTAAGTCTGCTCTCCCCCCTCTGACAGCTGTCATTTCAGGTGACTCGACGCAACCCTCCTCCCCCCCTTTGCACCTCCTGTCCCTCTGAATCCAGGGTCAAGCTAAGCCCCTCCCCTTCAGACCGAACCCAACTATCCATTCACCACCACCACCAGGGTCAAGCTAAGCCACTCCCCTTCAGACCGAACCCAACTATCCATTCACCACCACCAGGATCAAGCTAAGCCCCTCGCCTTCAGACCAAACCCAACTATCCATTTACCACCACCAGGGTCAAGCTAAGCTCCTCCCCTTCAGACCGAACCCAGCCATCTATTCACCACCACCAGGGTCAAGCTAAGCCCCTCCCCTTCAGACCGACCCCAACTCTCCATTCACCACCACCAGGGTCAAGCTAAGCCCCTCCCCTTCAGACCGACCCAACTATCCATTCACCACCACCAGGGTCAAGCTAAGCCCCTCCCCTTCAGACCAACCCAACTATCCATTCACCAGGGTCAAGCTAAGCCCCTCCCCTTCAGACCAAACCCAACTATCCATTCACCACCACCAGTGTCTAGACCCCAGGGGGGTTTCATCAGATCGGTTCTCCCCTCCCGAATGATACTTCCTGCACAACGGGGCCTAATCGCCAAAACTCCATTACATTCATTTGTGTATCTGCAATAAATATGTATTCTTACATCAAAACCGTCTCTCCTGATTGAACAACAGTAAACATGGAGAGTGACTTGTGATTTCATTTTGTAAAGCCCTTGTGTTGTATGACAAGTGCTATACATGTAGAAATAAAGCTTTATTATTATTATAGTTATTATTACCAAGTAACATTTTCTGTAGTCCCCAATAAGGATGCGTTTGTCTGGGAGATGCAGCGAGGCCCCGGTGTAATCTGTCTACATTGTAGCTTTGAAAGAAGTCTTTGTTATTTACCTCAGTCAGATAGCAGGTGATTGCCTTTAAAAATATTCCGCATGTGTTATAGTGTGACCTGGAACATTTCGTGACACCGGTCTGTTTTTATCACAGTCGAATGGACTGTTTATATTATTTCAGGCGGTTTCCGAGTCTCCTTTTTATTGTGGGGATTTGAAAATAATGGAAATATTAAAGCGTTTTTTGAAATCCAGGGATGTCCACACTTGTAGTGGTATTTATCGATCCCTGAGTGTGAGAAATGTCGCTGCTCAAATGTATTTATTTGCCACAAACCAAGTGCCATTATCTTTAATAGAAGACAGACCTTTCATCCATCAATATCTCTCAAGCTCTGCAACTCACACCAAAGGTCTATACGTCCACATTTCAGTCAATCTTTACACCACTTTTATGAAGCCACTTGTAAAGATATTTGAAATAACTTTCAACATGTACAGTATATTTCTACTTTCTTGTTTATTTCTAGTCTTTTTAATTTGTATTGTACAATGCCATGTCTTTTTATGCTGCTGCAACACAACAATGTCCCAAATTGGGATCAATAAAGTACCATCTTATCTTATCTTAACAGTATCAATAGCTTTCTGTTTTTCTGCACCAATGATGGGTTACCTGCTTGGGAGCGGTGAGTGTCTGGACGCCGGTTGCCTTGGCGACCATGGTGTGGCTGTTTCCAGGACTCGGCTGTAGAGACAGAGTCAGGCCGGAGATGGCGTGGACTTTCATCTCCGTGATGGACACCTTATCGTCCGTGACGGAGAACGAAGACTCTCCCAACACCGCGTCCACGGCCAGAGGAGACTCCACCTGCAGAGAGGGAAGAGGTTAGTGTTTCTCAGAGATGGAAAACACATCCTTTACTCAAGTAGAAGTACAGATACTTGTGTTTAAAAATACTCTGATGAAAGTAGAAGTACTGACTAAACTTCTTTACTCAAGTAAAAGTAAAGAGGCTTTGAAATGTACTTCAGTAAAAAGTACCCATAACTAGCAGCTGTTTTAAAGAGTACCTGACCTCCCTTTATATTAATAGAACAATAATGTCATTGTTAGCTAATGAATGTTTCCATGGTGAACAACGGCAACATGACAACGTTTTCATTGGTCCCTCTTCTTTAGAGAAGACCAGGAAATGATGGATACACGGATCGTGTTCAAATCAATAGGCACGCAATGACTCTAAATAATAATGATCACGCCACCAAACACACATTCAGACTAAAGGAACCAGCCTGTTTGGGAAATGAGAGAAGTAGAAAGTACAGGTATTTGAGTTCAACATGTAAGAAGTAGAAAGTACAGGTATTTGGGTTCAACATGTAAGAAGTAGAAAGTACAGGTATTTGGGTTCAACATGTAAGAAGTAGAAAGTACAGGTATTTGTGTTCTAAATGTGAGAAGTAGAAAGTACAGGTATTTGTGTTCTAAATGTGAGAAGTAGAAAGTACAGGTATTTGTGTTCAACATGTAAGAAGTAGAAAGTACAGGTATTTGTGTTCAACATGTAAGAAGTAGAAAGTACAGGTATTTGAGTTCAACATGTAAGAAGTAGAAAGTACAGGTATTTGGGTTCAACATGTAAGAAGTAGAAAGTACAGGTATTTGGGTTCAACATGTAAGAAGTAGAAAGTACAGGTATTTGAGTTCAACATGTAAGAAGTAGAAAGTACAGGTATTTGTGTTCAACATGTAAGAAGTAGAAAGTACAGGTATTTGAGTTCAACATGTAAGAAGTAGAAAGTACAGGTATTTGAGTTCAACGTGTAAGAAGTAGAAAGTACAGGTATTTGAGTTCAACATGTAAGAAGTAGAAAGTACAGGTATTTGGGTTCAACATGTAAGAAGTAGAAAGTACAGGTATTTGAGTTCAACATGTAAGAAGTAGAAAGTACAGGTATTTGAGTTCAACATGTAAGAAGTAGAAAGTACAGGTATTTGTGTTCAACATGTAAGAAGTAGAAAGTTCAGGTATTTGTGCTCAACATGTGAGAAGTCAAAGTAAAAAGTAGTCAGAAAAATAAGTAGCGGAGTAAAGTACTGATACCAGAAAAATGTACTTAAGTACAGTAATCAACTTCAAAGTCCTCCTCATTACTCACAAAGCCCTCAACAACCAGGCCCCCCCTACCTCAAAAACCTGCTGCACCACCACACCCCTTCCCGCTGCCTCAATTAATCAGAAGCCAACCTCCTATCCATCCCCACCCGCATCAAGCACCGGACCTGGGGGGACAGTCTTCTCCGTCGCTGCCCCCTCCCTCTGGAACTCACTCCCACAACCCATCAGAGACTGCACCGACCTCCCCACCTTCAAAACACTCACAAAAACTCACCTCTTCAATCTGGCTTTTCATGTGTGATTGTTTTTGTATTATTTGACTTTAACTTTAACTATATATTTATTTGTCGTTCCTTTCTTTTCTTTTCCCTATATCTGTAAATTATCTTTGAGCACCTGTAAAAGCGCTAACAAAATGAATCTATTATTATTATTAACAAAGTATTTGTACTCCACTACTTCCTACCTCTGTTGTTCCTTCTCACGACAGAGAAGAGACAGCCACTTTATTGTTTCTCTGAACATCATAAAGCCCTTGACAAGCCAATTTTAGTTTAAAGTGCTCGGTGCTGTTGTTTGTTCCAGTCCATCCATATGTCAAAGCCTCTCCGTCTATCATCGGGAAAAAACAACACTCGAGATGGAATCCATCGGCAAACAGACAACGAGGGACAATCTGAGGCGGCCGCCCGCACACTTTCAGAGTGACGTTTAGAAGTGTCGCCACACGAAGCACCAGAAGGGTTTAAAAGCCGGGCTCCTCTGGTAATGCCAGTCTTTAGACAGGCGCCTGTTCCCGGTACCTTCTACGCTTTTACAAGATCATCATTTCACTTTTCTGTTGCAAGCAAAGGTCACGAGAGACTTGAACAAAGAGACGAGATATTCAGCAAAGCAGTGGCCTTGTCCTCGAAAGAAAGACGGAGAAAGATTTTCCCACAAAATGTTTCCAACTCTAGCTGGAGCTCATGAAACATGCTATGCTTATTTTATATGTACATAAGTTTCTTATTCCTGAAACCTACTTCAATCATATTTGTCTATTTCAAAATGTGATGTATTTCATTTTTTTGTTAAAGGGGTGCAAATATGCTTTTTGTTTTCCTGTAGTGTTTTATATAGGTTTCAGTGCATGTTAACGGTCTGCAAAGGCTAAAATCCATGTCCCCCCCCCTGCCTGAAACACCTCCATTGGACTCCTTTTATTTACTTCCAGAACAGTGACATCACTATGTAACACTTGCGCTACTATTGGCTAGCCCTCCAACACGTTGTACTTGATAGGCTAAGGGGCGGGACAACTCAAATCGGTCGACCAATCACAACTGAGCAGACTGGGCAATGGTTTTCTACTTCTTTATGTTGCATTGTTGGAGGAGCCTGAGACTTAAGAACACTTTAGTTATTGTTTATATGACAAATAAAGCCTTGTATGTATTCTCAATCAGTGAAGTTCGGTGCTCTGACAATCTTCCCCAATCATTGTCAATCAACCACAAAGTAAGCAGCAAGATACATCCATTTCTTATCCCAAAAGATAGTTCCGAAGCCTTAAATCTAATGTGACGTCAAGCTATGAAACTTAGATTCAAACACCCCAAAAATAAAACAGCAAATAAAATGACATGGTCGTTCACCTGAAGCCTTTAATCTCTCTCTCTTTATACGGAGCAGCTGCCGTGACTGCTTCTTCCTCCCTGCGTGACTTCTACATCATTTGGTGAAATGAATTATCGTGCAGTTTTGTGCAATGCAATTAGTCGTGCAGGCGCTTGAGACAAATCACGAGTGGAAACATGTCTGCAGGAGTCATTCGGTCTCGATACACTTGGATTTCTGTTCATAAAACCCGCTAATAAAATGCACAAATATCCAATTTACACACGCAGTGCAGCGGCCGGCTCATCTCTTTTATTACAGCCCCTGCAGCTTGGACTCAATGATGTTCAGTAAGTGAGGTGAAGTATTTTTCACTTCAATTACTTCAGGCTTACTTTCTCGTAGTGCTTGTGGTGTTTGGGGTTTCGAACAAACATAGAAGTTGTAACACTGTGCAGCATAAAGCTATTTGATCCTTTTTAGGAGCCTATCACTTAAGTTCCGGACGTTTCTGGAGATACGGGATAAAAACCTACAAAAATCACACGTTAAAGGTGGGGTAGGTAAGTTTGAGAAACCGGCTCGAGAAACACTTGTTGTTATATTCCATGGAATGCTCTTAACATCCCGATAGCAATGAATATATTAAATGCTTTGACAAAATCCATAAATAAATATCATCTGTGGCCGTGGCGCTTTAAAAAGCACGACCAATCATCTGAGCCGGTCCGGCTAAAGTAACTGGATGGAATACCTGCCTGTCAGCCTTCCATCTGTGCACACACTTATCTCGTGCCCTCATTGGTCATGTGTGCGTTCGTGTGTGTTGGAGGAGGGGCTCTGTGAGGAAGTGGCAGATTTTTTCCGGTTGTGTATTTTCAAGTTCTAGCGCACTCCAGCTGGTTTCTCCAAAATTACCTACCCCACCTTTAACTCAGATTTGTGAAGATGTCTGATCACAGATTCACTAAAAAGATTTGTAACTGGGACATTTTGCACTTTCAAACCTCGGCTAAAGAAAAAACCTCCCTTTAATTTAACCATATTTGGTGTTGTTTTTTGTTGTTTTGTTTCTTTCCGTTAACCGTCAAGCTGGAAATAAGTATTCTTTGTGTTTCTCTTTGTATCCTAAGATACTGTTATGTTTGGCTGTGAAAAAAGGTTGTATACATTTTTTTTCTTCTCCCTGCTCCTTTTCGCTCAATGGTGTGTTCGTAGAGACATGTTTTGTTGGAAATGATTGTACATTTGGTTTTGCGTATCATGAGCGGAACAAATACAAGTTAAATGAAATTAAATGACATTTAAGTCTTTTTAGTTTTTAGTTTCTGTGTAAAAACATCACTAAACATGAATCCTGCTGAGGACCCAATGCAACAACAAAAGAAAATAATTGATTTTCTGCTGTTTTCATTTTCCTTTCCACTATAACTGATATTTCCACAGGCCAATAAAGTAACTAAGGAGAAACAAATCTAATACTATTGCAATCGATATTGGCAATATGTACAAATGTCAAAACACAATCCAAAAATCCATCACATTGTGAAATCAAAACATGTATTAAAAAAACTAATCTTGTTCTGGGTTATGATCTCTGATGGTTTGGAGGCATTTATTCCTGAGCTATCATACTTCCAATTCCAGGGATATTTAAGAAAAATAAATGTTTCACCACAGATTTGATGCTAGTCTGGTATCAATGCCCTCAAACATCACATCTAAAGCACGTTCTGCTGTAGTTGTTCATAGATTTTTCTAACACCAAATTGACAGGAACCTTTTAGAAATGCTAATTAATACACATATTTTTGGACAAGAGCGGTGATATTTCCAGCTTTAAAACCCTCCTATTGTCTTCGTTTCCCCCCCCCCCCTTACTTTGGTGTTCATGGTCAAATTTGACCGGTCCTGTTTTAACTGCTATTACATTAACACAAAAACATTAATCACCAAAATTCATTTAACAGCCTTTCAAACTGTACATGTTGTATCAGACTACTGGTATACACAAACAACTGCAGTAAATATACAAAGAACAGACACTGAACATGGATTACGTGTGCCAGGTGTGATCCATGTGGGGGGAGGGGCACATAAGAGCGGGAAATGTATCAAATTGTTCTGTGTGTGTGTGTGTGTATGTGTATGTGTATGTATGTGTATGTGTATGTGTATGTGTATGTGTGTGTGTGTGTGTGTGTGTGTGTGTATGTGTTTTATCTGATCCGGATGGTTACCATGGTGACCGGGAACACCATGGGTGTTACAAAGTTGACTAAATCCTCCAAAATCCAATGAAAGTGGTGATCAGCCATTGTATATGTTCAAATGTCTACTGTGAAGGATATTATAAAGCCTTAATGCAATCGAATGTAAAACAAAAAAGTTATGATTGATGAAAGTAGTGAATCAGTCAGATTTGACCCGAAGACAACAGGAGGGTTAAAGGCTCATAGCAGTTTCCAAAATATACAAAGAGGTGTAAATGTGGAGGGAAAAGACTGAAAGCAAACATTAAAAGAGTTTGAAGTGAACTGTCATTATATATATAATGTGTAAATGTAGGGAGCACCTCTTCTTATTAATGCTCAAAGTTTATTTACACTTCATGTCTTCACTGTCAAGCCAGGATCTCTTGTGTTTTGGATAACATAATGGATACATGTTCAAATCGTATTGCCTGAGCCATGGTGCGAGCACAGTGGATATAAAAAATATATACTTTATTAGTCTGAGCACGTAAAGGAAAACATTTTCTGTTTTAGGCACTCTTTATAATACATTTCTTTGCTGATTTGAGTCGAGTTGGGCCATGTAGATGTACTCGCTTAACATGGAAGCAACATTTTCACTGAACTTCTTTGATATATTGATGCATCCAAAGCATTTTGCAGAATAATAACAGTTTGTGCATTAAAACGGGCCCCTTTTTATGTAAATAACGCTTTTCACCATCATGGAATTATATCTCATGTTTTGTTCGATTTCAAATTGAAGTCCTACTAATTAAAACAATTGAAGGGGTGTTACCGGGTGTTTTGTTTGAAACTATGTTCTCTTAAAGAGCCTGTGACACGAGTTTCCCCCATCATCCAAACCCATCAATTTGAGTAAATATTGTCCCCTTGAAAACC
The DNA here is from genome assembly GCF_949606895.1 of Notothenia rossii. Taxonomy (NCBI): domain Eukaryota; kingdom Metazoa; phylum Chordata; class Actinopteri; order Perciformes; family Nototheniidae; genus Notothenia; species Notothenia rossii. The sequence continues at coordinate 4,824,676 of NC_136907.1, forward strand.
GTTACTGAACTGATTTTGGATATTTGTACTTTGATAACCATTAATCTGCCCTTCAATGTTGACCATTTCCTGGATCTGCTCGGGGATTCTTCAAGTCCCGCCAAATGATGTGTGACGTCATTGCGGGCACAGCGCTCCAGCTGCACCGTTCAGGATCCCAGCATCTGCATGTAAACGCACGATGGCGCACACAGCAGCAAGCTCAGACAGCGATGACAGTTTAATTTTGAACGTGTCTGAGAGCTCATATGAGGCTGAAGGATCGGTTTGTGTTGTATCTGTTAGAAGTTTAGGAATTAGGTGCGTCAATATGGGCGATCATACGGTCATGTAGCCAGTGGTGGACTGGGACTAAAAATCAGCCCGGGACTCTCGACCGGCCCACTTCGGTACCGCTAGTAAGTTGTCAACGGGGGGAGTGGGGGATGTGCTAGGGACTTATCCGACCGGCCCACTTCGGTACCGGCCCATCGGGATTCGTCCCGATGGCCAGTCCGCCACTGCACCCAGCCCAGCCCACGTAAACTGTCAACGGGGGGAACCTCGCTGCGGGGAAACGGTTGACAATCATCATCTTCACCACGATCATTTATATTTATGTTCGCCGAATTGACATGAAAGCACTGACAAATATGAATATACTGTAGTCACCTTCATTAAAACGTTATTAACGTGCCTAAACTCAGTAATTCACCATTTCTACGCATGACAACACACTTTGTCCGTGTTTGGCTCTCTCGCCGCACAGTGAAGCGTTCCCGCATTGACGTCACTTCCGGCTTCCCCCAAAACTTCAAAATGAGTCGAAGGAATTTGCGATGTTCTAAATTATTGATATTTATAGGAACGGTATCGCACCTTCTTTTTTAAACTGACGGTTCGAGATGAAAAGTAGCCCAATATTAAAAAAAACAACTAAAAATGTCAAAAGTCAGGTACAGTAGAGAAGACAGGATATTACAGTTGGTCCTGTTTTGACTTGTGTGCAACACCACGTAAAACATTGGGATTGTACGTTTCTGCAAAACCTATGTTTCATTCAAGCTTCATATCACGCTTGGTGATTGGTGCTAAACTACTTGATTTGGCTTTTAAAAAGGCTACGTAGCTAACAACATGAGTCACATTATGTCATGTCGGTAAAAATATCTCAACTTTAGCTTTCCCCCGGGACACCCACGGTGTTTAACCGGCAGCGGATGGTCTCACTTTATTCTGTGTTCTAAAAATAAAACTTGGTGGAGAGAACTGCTGGCACTTGCAGAAAGAAATTAGACTTCAAACTAGCTTTTGTAACATAAAAAATGAAAACCATGGAGGGAGGATTTCTTCCCAGGCTGTTATCAATTTGCCGTGTTTGTGATGTATTCCAGGCTGTTTTGCTGATGAAGTGCTACAATTTAGTTTTTCATTTTCCCGCAGATTGCCTCATTTTCTTTCACCCCAGTTACTGAAATTACCCAACGTCGCCTGTGAGAATCCCTGCAGAACATTCTGAGATGTGCTGCATTTAGATGGGGGGGGGGGGGGGGGGGGGGGGTATTGATTGTGATAACATCAGCAGTAAATAAAAAGTGCTGGATCATGACTCAAGATTAAACACAAAGGATATTGTGTTTGGGAGGAGAAATCATCTGCATAGCATTTCACCACTTCCTGTCCCCTCGTCTCAGAGCCAATGGGATTTCTCTAGAGATGTCCCGATCCGATCACGTGATCGGAGCCGATCACATGATTTTCAAAAGATTGGAATCGGGAGGAAAAAAATCGGGGATCGGGATTTTTTTTTTTTTTTTTAAATACTTTTTTTAAAATGTTGTATTCAATGTTACAAAACAAAAATGACCATGTTCAAGTCTTAAAGTCATCCTGAGGCCTTAGTTTTGGTTTCAAATGACACAACATCATGTGTGTGTTGCTTCTTTGGGGCTTGTTTTCATAGACCTGGTTGCTTATTTCTCTCAAATCTGGCAACAGAGTGGGCGCAGTGTCTAATTGTAGCAGTAAGCTAACGAGTACTGATAAGCTTGATTTTGTTTTGATCCAACGCTGCACAACTGAACTGATCCAATGCTGCTGTGAAAGAAAGAAGCTATATCCATGTTGGATAGAATATCCAATTTAAATAAAAAAATAACCTTAAGGGACAACTTGAATGCTTTTTTTTGTCTTAATGCATTGCATAAAGATCGGATCGGGAAAAATCGGTATCGGCAAATTGTCAAAATCAAATGATCGGAATCGGATCGGGAGCAAAAAAAGGTGATCGGGACATCCCTAGATTTAGCAAAATATCTGGAAATAAGGTCTGTGGTTGAGACACATTGAAGAGACGGATCACGAGCACACTGCTTATTGCTGCTTTTATACCTTTAGAAAATACCTTTTTCATGTTCACTTTGATCATAAAAGCCAATTTCCACAGTATGAACCTCACGGCTTCATTCACTTGAAATCCCTAATTGGACAGGGACAAAGCTGGTGAAATAAAAAGACAAAAACCATATATTCTTGAACTCTGTCTGTCCCTTTTGCTTTGAAAACACTGTTGATGGTGGGATGATTAACATATGAAGGGCCAGCACCTCCTGGATCAGAGTAAACAGCTATTTTGAAACAAAAGGTGGGATGAATGAAGAGTGTTTCTGCACGTGTGTGTGAGTGAGCAGTGAGGAGAGGTGTGAAGTATTGAAGTACAAATACTTTGTTACTGTACTTAACGACTTTTTACTTTCTACTTCTTACATGTTGAACACAAATACCTGTACTTTCTACTTCTTACATGTTGAACCCAAATACCTGTACTTTCTTCTTCTTACATGTTGAACACAAATACCTGTACTTTCTTCTTCTTACATGTTGAACACAAATACCTGTACTTTCTACTTCTTACATTTTGAACACAAATACCTGTACTTTCTACTTCTTACATGTTGAACACAAATACCTGTACTTTCTACTTCTTACATGTTGAACCCAAATACCTGTACTTTCTTCTTCTTACATGTTGAACACAAATACCTGTACTTTCTACTTCTTACATTTTGAACACAAATACCTGTACTTTCTACTTCTTACATGTTGAACACAAATACCTGTACTTTCTACTTCTCACATGTTGAACCCAAATACCTGTACTTTCTACTTCTTACATTTTGAACCCAAATACCTGTACTTTCTACTTCTTACATGTTGAACCCAAATACCTGTACTTTCTACTTCTTACATTTTGAACCCAAATACCTGTACTTTCTACTTCTTACTTGTTGAACACAAATACCTGTACTTTCTACTTCTTACATGTTGAACACAAATACCTGTACTTTCTACTTCTTACATGTTGAACACAAATACCTGTACTTTCTACTTCTTACATGTTGAACTCAAATACCTGTACTTTCTACTTCTTACATGTTGAACCCAAATACCTGTACTTTCTACTTCTTACATGTTGAACTCAAATACCTGTACTTTCTACTTCTTACATTTTGAACCCAAATACCTGTACTTTCTACTTCTTACATGTTGAACACAAATACCTGTACTTTCTACTTCTTACATGTTGAACTCAAATACCTGTACTTTCTACTTCTTACATTTTGAACCCAAATACCTGTACTTTCTACTTCTTACATTTTGAACCCAAATACCTGTACTTTCTACTTCTTACATGTTGAACCCAAATACCTGTACTTTCTACTTCTTACATTTTGAACCCAAATACCTGTACTTTCTACTTCTTACATGTTGAACACAAATACCTGTACTTTCTACTTCTTACATGTTGAACACAAATACCTGTACTTTCTACTTCTTACATGTTGAACACAAATACCTGTACTTTCTACTTCTTACATGTTGAACTCAAATACCTGTACTTTCTACTTCTTACATGTTGAACTCAAATACCTGTACTTTCTACTTCTTACATGTTGAACACAAATACCTGTACTTTCTACTTCTCACATGTTGAACACAAATACCTGTACTTTCTACTTCTCACATGTTGAACTCAAATACCTGTACTTTCTACTTCTTACATGTTGAACACAAATACCTGTACTTTCTACTTCTTACATGTTGAACCCAAATACCTGTACTTTCTACTTCTCTCATTTTCCAAACAGGCTGGTTCCTTTAGTCTGAATGTGTGTTTGGTGGCGTGATCATTATTATTTAGAGTCATTGCGTGCCTATTGATTTGAACACGATCCGTGTATCCATCATTTCCTGGTCTTCTCTAAAGAAGAGGGACCAATGGAAACGTTGTCATGTTGCCGTTGGTCACCATGGAAACATTCATTAGCTAACAATGACATTATTGTTCTATTAATATAAAGGGAGGTCAGGTACTCTTTAAAACAGCTGCTAGTTATGGGTACTTTTTACTGAAGTACATTTCAAAGCCTCTTTACTTTCACTTGAGTAAAGAAGTTTAGTCAGTACTTCTACTTTTACCAGAGTATTTTAAAACACGAGTATCTGTACTTCTACTTGAGTAAAGGATGTGTCTACTTTTGCCATCTCTGTGTGTCGCTGCCTGCAGACACACTCCTAGTTGGATTTGTCCTCCGCGCTGCAGGCTTGGGGGGTGTATGAAGTGAAGCAGGAAGTAGTCACACTCCACAAGTTCTTCCAGGAGGAGCGGCTCTATCAGTCACCACTGAGCGCTAACAGAAGATCAATGATGAGTCCAAGCAGCGGATTGACACTGAGGAGTCTTCCCTAAACACTCACCTGAAGATCATTATCTGCTCTCCTTCTACACTCTATGCTTCTCTTCTTTTTTGTTTTTTCAAGATCCAAGGCTTTTATTGTCATTCGTACATAGCTACAGTGTAGATACATCAATGACAATCTGAGCTCCTCCAACAGAGCAACACAATTCAACTGATACAATATTTAAAGGGCAAGTAAATACAAATAAAATATAAATAAAATATCTCAAACCATGCATTCCATAAATCATACTTTACATTTCATGGTTACCTTCAGAGGTGGTAGAAAAACTCAGATACAGTATTGTACTTGAGTGAAAGTAGAAGTACTCAGGTCTTGTTCTTGAGTAAAAGTAGAAGTACTCAGATCTTGTACTTGAGTGAAAGTAGAAGTACTCAGGTCTTGTTCTTGAGTAAAAGTAGAAGTACTCAGATCTTGTACTTGAGTGAAAGTAGAAGTACTCTGATCTTGTACTTGAGTAAAAGTAGAAGTACTCAGATCTTGTACTTGAGTAAAAGTAGAAGTACTCAGATCTTGTACTTGAGTAAAAGTAGAAGTACTCAGGTCTTGTACTTGAGTGAAAGTAGAAGTACTCTGATCTTGTACTTGAGTAAAAGTAGAAGTACTCAGATCTTGTACTTGAGTAAAAGTAGAAGTACTCAGATCTTGTACTTGAGTAAAAGTAGAAGTACTCAGATCTTGTACTTGAGTAAAAGTAGAACTACTCAGATCTTGTACTTGAGTAAAACTAGAAGTACTCAGTTCTTGTACTTGAGTAAAAGTATAAGTACTCAGATCTTGTACTTGAGTAAAAGTATAAGTACTCAGATCTTGTACTTGAGTAAAAGTATAAGTACTCAGATCTTGTACTTGAGTAAAAGTAGAAGTACTCAGGTCTTGTACTTGAGTAAAAGTAGAAGTACTCAGATCTTGTACTTGAGTAAAAGTATAAGTACTCAGATCTTGTACTTGAGTAAAAGTAGAAGTACTCAGATCTTGTACTTGAGTAAAAGTATAAGTACTCAGATCTTGTACTTGAGTAAAAGTAGAAGTACTCAGGTCTTGTACTTGAGTAAAAGTAGAAGTACTCAGATCTTGTACTTGAGTAAAAGTAGAAGTACTCAGATCTTGTACTTGAGTAAAAGGAGAAGTACTCAGATCTTGTACTTGAGTAAAAGTAGAAGTACTCAGATCTTGTACTTGAGTAAAAGTAGAAGTACTCAGATCTTGTACTTGAGTAAAAGTATAAGTACTCAGATCTTGTACTTGAGTAAAAGTAGAAGTACTCGGATCTTGTACTTGAGTAAAAGTAGAAGTACTCAGATCTTGTGCTTCAGTTAAAGTAGAAGTACTCAGAGTGTAGGAATACTCTGTTACAGTAAAAGTCCTGCATTCAAAATGTTCCTCAAGTGAAAGTAGAAAAGTATTCTCATCAAAATCTAGTGAAAGTAGAGACAGTGAAAGTAGTGATTGTGCAGATTGGTCCATTTCAGAATAATATATATGATATGTTTTATAATGATTGATCATGAAAGTGTTCTCAAAGCTGGTAAAGGAGCAGCTAGTTTGAATGACTTTGTATACTGCAGGGTAGCTTGTGGATTTACTCCAGGTGGAACTAAAGTCTGATTCAACACTTGATTAGATTTCACATCATTCATCCACATCTGAGAAGTAACTAAAGGTATTAAATACATGTAGTGGAGTAGAAGTACACCATTTACCTCTGAATTGAAATGGAGAAGAAGTACAGAGTAGCATAACATGGAAATACTCAAGTAATACTCAACATTGTAATTAAGTACAGTACTTGAGTAAACGAGTTACACCTATCTTGCGTTGTTTCCTGAACTCATAGGAAGAAAGCAGCGAGGCATCTTCACGCCTCAGCAGAGGATCACACGTATCACAGGAAGTCTAAACACCTGGAGATCATTAACACCTTTTGTGTGCACTGAAAGCTGTGCCCTTTCCATGTTACCAGAGCTGCTAATGCAGGTGTCTGCAGAAGGCAATCCAGGCCTCAGTCCTACTCTCATTATGCTTTAATTCACAAAAAGTGGTTGCACTCTGCAAGATGTTATGTTATGAACAAAAGAAAGTACAGCAGGAAGAGTGTGCTGCAGATAAACACTGTGAGACTGGTAGAACATCGAAGCGACTGCGGTGTGAACCCAGAGTATTGAAAGTTTGCCTTTTAGAAATTCAAACATTTTTGTTCAAGGAAAGGCACATCATTATATTTATTATTGCAAAATGATGTGTTTCTTTGTATGTCTTTGGAGTCGCTGTTATATTTTATACAATAAAGTCTTTGAACCTTTGAATCAAATGTGATCTTTTGCATTCTTTAAAAACATATATTTAAGTAGAAATGAACACAGTAGATAGAGAACAATGCTATTTATAATAATAATAATAATAATAATCCAAGGTTATTTATGTTTCGCTTCTCTTCTCCTGGCGCTTGAGGACCATTAAGACCTTTTTATAGAATATACAATATTCCATATCCTTCACAGGTTGCACATATAAACTCAGCTCACCTTGACAGCTGCGCCCCGTTTGCTGCGTAACTGTTTACGGTCTGCTTGAATCCACTTAACATGCAGCTCACATGCAGCGTGTAACAGTAAGTAAACAACCCGTGTACACCATCGATAAATAAAACGTCTATTTACTGCTCAGAAGAAAGGCTCCGGCAGGTTGAAGCACGAGGCATTTTTGTGTGATCTGAAGAAACAGATCAGTCTGGTTTCACTCTGACTTCTGCAAGCTGAGCCTTCAACCTGTAAGAGCTTAAACAATGCACCAGTACCAGCTAGCTCTTTAATTCAATATGGTCCCTTTTAGTTTTTTTTACCATGGTGTACATATTTCATGACTGCACTTCATTCTTACTAGGGATGCCCCGATCACCTTTTTTTGCTCCCGATCCGATTCCGATCATTTGATTTTGACAATTTGCCGATACCGATTTTTCCCGATCCGATCTTTATGCAATGAATTAAGAGAAAAAAAGCATTCAAGTTGTCCCTTAAGGTTATTTTTTTATTTAAATGTGATATTCTATCCAACATGGATATAGCTTCTTTCTTTCACAGCAGCATTGGATCAGTTCAGTTGTGCAGCATTGGATCAAAACAAAATAAAGCTTATCAGTACTCGTTAGCTTACTGCTACAATTAGACACTGCGCCCACTCTGTTGCCAGATTTGAGAGAAATAAGCAGGTCTCTGAAAACAAGCCCCAAAGAAGCAACACATACATGATGTTGTGTCATTTGAAACCAAAACTAAGGCCTCACTTTAAGACTTGAACATGGGCATTTTTGTTTTGTAACAATTAATTAAAAAAATTAAAGTATTTAATAAAAAAAATTAAAAAATCCCGATCCCCGATTTTTTCTCTCCTGATTCCGATCTTTTGAAAATCACGTGATCGGGGATCGGAGCCGATCACGTGATTTTCAAAAGATCGGAATCAGGAGAGAAAAAATCGGGGATCGGGATTTTTTTTTTTTTGAAGGGACATCTCTAATTCTTACATAAGTATGTATGCGGCGTGTATTTGTTGTCGTATGTTGTGATGTTTGTTTCGATGGCACCTTTTAAAAAGGGAGAAGCTTTTCTTTCTTTCATTGTATGGTGCCACAGTGACGCGTCCTAAAACCCGGAAGTAAGTTAGCATCTTACCACTTCCTGTCCCCTCGTCTCAGAGCCAATGGGATCTCTCCAAAGGGTTTAGGAGAATATCTGGAACTAAGGTCTGTGGTTGAGACTCATTGAAGAGACGGATCACGTTTTGTTCTACATTAAATCCATCAGCAGTGACCCCACTGGTGATTTCTGAAGAGTGGACGTGTCTGAGAAACGATGGTTGTTACCAAGTGGCTGAATAGGACTACAGAAGTCGTGGAGGCCGTTGTACGTCATGACGCCGAACACGTAAACACTCCTCTAAGTTAGTTTCTGTTCTGTTTGAAAGCAAGTCCCTGCCTCCTGCAGACTGTTCAAACAAACGCTTCAACTCGTTCCATTTAGAATCTGTAGTTTTGAATATGGATCTTGAGTTGGCGTGACGTTGCAGCAGCGACCCTGCTGTAGTTCCTTTATAGCATAACGTTAGCATTTAGCTTCTGGCGACTAGATTTATGATTAGAAAATGATAAAAGTAGGGTAGACATGTGGAGATTATCAGACTGAACAAAACGTGATCCGTCTCTTAAATGTGTTTCAACCTCAGACCTTATTTCCAGATATTTTCCTAAACCCTATGGAGAACTCTCATTGCGATTTTGTCGAAGGAACCGGAAGGAGTTTACTTCCTGGTTTTAGGCACTGTGGCACTTTGAGCATTAGGAAAAAATCCCATGTATTATTATTATTATACTTAGACATGTCCTTACTATATACTGTATCTGCGCTATCTGCTGTGCTAATCATGTACATTTCCCCCGGTACAAATAAATGATTTGTGATTCTGATTCCAATCAAAGAAAGGAAAAAAACATATTTATGCCTTTTGTTTGTTTGCTGTTTTTATAACCATAATTGATTTAAAAATAGGCTGAGAAATGAAACTGTCTTGTAATCCGTACATGGACGTGTATGCATTCATTTTTTACCTTTTCTTTTTTTATCGCCCTGGAAATGGCTGGATATACAGGACTGTCTCAGAAAATTAGAATATTGTGATAAAGTTCTTTATTTTCTGTAATGCAATTAAAAAAACAAAAATGTCATACATTCTGGATTCATTACAAATCAACTGAAATATTGCAAGCCTTTTATTATTTTAATATTGCTGATTATGGCATACAGCTTAAGAAAACTCAAAAATCCTATCTCAAAAAATTAGAATAGTTCCTCAGACCAAGTAAAAAAAAAAGATTTATAACAGCAAAACACAATCAAACATTTGAAAATGTCCATTAATGCACTCAGTACTTGGTTGGGAATCCTTTTGCACGGATTACTGCATCAATGCGGCGTGGCATGGAGGCAATCAGCCTGTGGCATTGCTGAGGTGTTATGGATGCCCAGGATGCTTCAATAGCGGCCTTTAGCTCATTAGCATTGTTGGGTCTGGTGTCTTTCAGCTTCTTCTTCACAATACCCCACATATTCTCTATGGGGTTCAGGTCAGGGGAATTTGCAGGCCAATCGAGGACAGTAATGCCATGGTCAGTACACCAGTTACTGGTGGTTTTGGCACTGTGGGCAGGTGCCAGATCATGCTGGAAAATGAATTCCTCATCTCCATAGAGCTTTTCAGCAGACGGAAGCATGTAGTGCTCTAAAATCTCTTGGTACACAGCTGCATTTACTCTGGGCTTGATGAAACACAGTGGACCAACACCAGCAGCTGACATGGCTCCCCAAACCATTGCTGACTGTGGGAACTTCACACTGGATTTCAAGCAACTTGGATTTTGCTCCTCTCCAGCCTTTCTCCAGACTCTGGCGCCTTGACTTCCAAATGAAATACAAAACTTGCTTTCGTCTGAAAAGAGGACTTTGGACCACTGTGCAACTGTCCATTGCTTCTTTTCCTTAGCCCAAGTCAGACGCCTCTTCCGTTGTCTTGAGTTCAGAAGTGGCTTGACCATGGGAATACGGCTATTGTAGCCCATTTCCCGGACACGTCTGTGAACAGTGACTTTTGATACCTGGACTCCAGCTTCAGTCCACTGTCTTTGAAGCTCCCCCAAATTCTGGAAGCGACTCTTCTTCACAATGCTGTTAAGGCTGCGGTCATCTCTCTTGGTTGTGCAGCGTTTCCTGCCACATTTCCCCCTTCCAACAGACTTTTTGTGGATGTGCTTTGAAACTGCACTCTGTGAACAGCTTGCTCTTTGAGAAATTTCTTTTTGTGTCTTACCCTCCTGATGGAGGGTGTCAATGACGGTCCTCTGGACAGCAGTCAGATCAGCAGTCTTCCCCATACTTGTGATTTAGTTTACTGAACCAAGCTGAGTGTTTTTCAAGGCTCAGGACACCCTTGCAGGTGTTTCGAGTTAATTAGACGATTCAAGTGATTCGTTGAACACCCTACTAGTATACTTTTTCATGATATTCTAATATTTAGAGATAGGATATTTGAGTCTTCTTAAGCTGTATGCCATAATCAGCAATATTAAAATAATAAAAGGCTTGCAATATTTCAGTTGATTTGTAATGAATCTAGAATGTATGACATTTTTGTTTTTTTAATTGCATTACAGAAAATAAAGAACTTTATCACAATATTCTAATTTTCTGAGACAGTCCTGTATATGTG
>NC_136907.1:4835876-4874814 GCF_949606895.1 Notothenia rossii
ACTTTCTACTTCTTACATGTTGAACACAAATACCTGTACTTTCTACTTCTTACATGTTGAACCCAAATACCTGTACTTTCTACTTCTTACATGTTGAACTCAAATACCTGTACTTTCTACTTCTCACATGTTGAACACAAATACCTGTACTTTCTACTTCTTACATGTTGAACACAAATACCTGTACTTTCTACTTCTCACATGTTGAACTCAAATACCTGTACTTTCTACTTCTCACATGTTGAACTCAAATACCTGTACTTTCTACTTCTTACATGTTGAACACAAATACCTGTACTTTCTACTTCTCACATGTTGAACTCAAATACCTGTACTTTCTACTTCTTACATGTTGAACTCAAATACCTGTACTTTCTACTTCTCTCATTTTCCAAACAGGCTGGTTCCTTTAGTCTGAATGTGTGTTTGGTGGCGTGATCATTATTATTTAGAGTCATTGCGTGCCTATTGATTTGAACACGATCCGTGTATCCATCATTTCCTGGTCTTCTCTAAAGAAGAGGGACCAATGAAAACGTTGTCATGTTGCCGTTGGTCACCATGGAAACATTCATTAGCTAACAATGACATTATTGTTCTATTAATATAAAGGGAGGTCAGGTACTCTTTAAAACAGCTGCTAGTTATGGGTACTTTTTACTTCAGTGCATTTCAAAGCCTCTTTACTTTGACTTGAGTAAAGAAGTTTAGTCAGTACTTCTACTTTCACCAGAGTATTTTTAAACACGAGTATCTGTACTTCTACTTGAGTAAAGGATGAGTGTACTTTTGCCATCTCTGTGTGTCGCTGCCTGCAGACACACTCCTAGTTGGATTTGTCCTCCGCGCTGCAGGCTGGGGGGGGGGGGGGGGGGGGTGTCTGAAGTGAAGCAGGAAGTAGTCACACTCCACAAGTTCTTCCAGGAGGAGCGGCTCTATCAGTCACCACTGAGCGCTAACAGAAGATCAATGATGAGTCCAAGCAGCGGATTGACACTGAGGAGTCTTCCCTAAACACTCACCTGAAGATCATTATCTGCTCTCCTTCTACACTCTATGCTTCTCTTCTTTTTTCTTTTTTCAAGATCCAAGGCTTTTATTGTCATTCGTACATGACATACAGTGTAGATATATCAATGACAATCTGAGGCCACGGGCTCCTCCAACAGTGCAACACAATAAAACTGATACAATTGTTAAAAGTGCAAGTAAATACAAATAAAATATAAATAAAATATCTCAAACCATGCATTCCATAAATCATACTTTACATTTCATGGTTACCTTCAGAGGTGGTAGAAAAACTCAGATACAGTATTGTACTTGAGTAAAAGTAGAAGTACTCAGATGTTGTATTTGAGTAAAAGTAGAAGTACTCAGGTGTTGTACTTGAGTAAAAGTAGAAGTACTCAGATCTTGTACTTGAGTAAAAGTAGAAGTACTCAGGTCTTGTACTTGAGTAAAACTAGAAGTACTCAGGTCTTGTACTTGAGTAAAAGTAGAAGTACTCAGGTCTTGTACTTGAGTAAAAGTAGAAGTACTCAGATCTTGTACTTGAGTAAAAGTAGAAGTACTCAGATCTTGTACTTGAGTAAAAGTAGAAGTATTCAGACTTGAGTAAAAGTAGAAGTACTCAGATCTTGTACTTGAGTAAAAGTAGAAGTACTCAGATCTTGTTCTTAGTAAAAGTAGAAGTACTCAGATATTGTACTTGAGTAAAAGTAGAAGTACTCAGTTCTTGTACTTGAGTAAAAGTAGAAGTACTCAGATCGTGTATTTGAGTAAAAGTAGAAGTACTCGGATATTGTACTTGAGTAAAAGTAGAAGTACCAGAGTGTTGGAATACTCTGTTACAGTAAAAGTCCTGCATTCAAAATGTTCCTCAAGTAAAAGTAGAAAAGTATTCTCATCAAAATATAGTGAAAGACAGTAAAAGTAGTCATTGTGCAGATTGGTCCATTTCAGAATAATAGATATGATATGTTTTATAATGATTGATCATGAAAGTGTTCTCAAAGCTGGTAAAGGTGCAGCTAGTTTGAATGACTTTGTATACTGCAGGGTAGCTTGTGGATTTACTCCAGGTGGAACTAAAGTCTGATTTAACACTTGGTTAGATTTCACATCATTCATCCACATCTGTGAAGTAACTAAAGGTATTAAATACATGTAGTGGAGTCAAAGTACACCATGTACCTCTGAATTGAAATGGAGAAGAAGTACAGAGTAGCATCACATGGAAATACTCAAGTAATACTCAACATTGTAATTAAGTACAGTACTTGAGTAAATGAGTTACACCTATCTTGCGTTGTTTCCTGAACTCATAGGAAGAAAGCAGCGAGGCATCTTCACGCCTCAGCAGAGAATCACACGCATCACAGGAAGTCTAAACACCTGGAGATCATTAACACCTTTTGTGTGCACTGAAAGCTGTGCCCTTTCCATGTTACCAGAGCTGCTAATGCAGGTGTCTGCAGAAGGCAATCCAGGCCTCAGTCCTACTCTCATTATGCTTTAATTCACAAAAAGTGGTTGCACTCTGCAAGATGTTATGTTATCAACAAAAGAAAGTACAGCAGGAAGAGTGTGCTGCAGGTAAACACTGTGAGACTGGTAGAACATCGATGCAGCTGCGGTGTGAACCCAGAGTATTGAAAGTTTGCCTTTTAGAAATTCAAACATCTTTTTTCAAGGAAAGGCACATCATTATATTTATTATTGCAAAATGATGTGTTTCTTTGTATGTCTTTGGAGTCGCTGTTATATTATATACAATAAAGTCTTTGAACCTTTGAATCAAATTTGATCTTTTGCATTCTTTAAAAACATATATTTAAGTAGAAATGAACACAGTAGATATAGAACAATGCTATTTATAATAATAATAATAATAATAATAATCCAAGGTTATTTATGTTTCGCTTCTCTTCTCCTGGCGCTTGAGGACCATTAAGACCTTTTTATAGAATATACAATATTCCATATCCTTCATAGGTTGCACATATAAACTCAGCTCACCTTGACAGCTGCGCCCCGTTTGCTGCGTAACTGTTTACGGTCTGCTTGAATCCACTTAACATGCAGCTCACATGCAGCGTGTAACAGTAAGTAAACAACCCGTGTACACCATCGATAAATAAAACGTCTATTTACAGCTCAGAAGAAAGGCTCCGGCAGGTTGAAGCACGAGGCATTTTTGTGTGATCTGAAGAAACAGATCAGTCTGGTTTCACTCTGACTTCTGCAAGCTGAGCCTTCAACCTGTAAGAACTGAAACAATGCACCAGTACCAGCTAGCTCTTTAATTCAATATGGTCCCTTTTAGGTTTTTTTACCATGGTGTACATATTTCATTACTGCACTTCATTCTTACTAGGGATGTCCCGATCGCCTTTTTTTGCTCCCGATCCGATTCCGATCATTTGATTTTGACAATTTGCCGATACCGATTTTTCCCCATCCGATCTTTATGCAATGAATTAAGAGAGAAAAAGCATTCAAGTTGTCCCTTAAGGTTATTTTTTTATTTAAATTGGATATTCTATCCAACATGGATATAGCTTCTTTCTTTCACAGCAGCATTGGATCAGTTCAGTTGTGCAGCATTGGATCAAAACAAAATAAAGCTTATCAGTACTCGTTAGCTTACTGCTACAATTAGACACTGCGCCCACTCTGTTGCCAGATTTGAGAGAAATAAGCAGGTCTATGAAAACAAGCCCCAAAGAAGCAACACATACATGATGTTCTGTAATTTGAAACCAAAACTAAGGCCTCAGGATGACTTTAAGACTTGAACATGGGCATTTTTGTTTTGTAACAATTAATAAAAAAAAAAAAAAGTATTTGATAAAAAAAAAAAAAAAATCCCGATCCCCGATCACGTGATCGGATCGGGACATCTCTAATTTTTACATAAGTATGTATGCGGCGTGTATTTGTTGTCGTATGTTGTGATGTTTGTTTCGATGGCACCTTTTAAAAAGGGAGAAGCTTTTCTTTCTTTCATTGTATGGTGCCACAGTGACGCGTCCTGAAACCCGGAAGTAAGTTAGCATGTTACCACTTCCTGTTCCCTCGTCTCAGAGCCAATGGGATCTCTCCAAAGGGTTTAGAAAAATATCTGGAACTAAGGTCTGTGGTTGAGACTCATTGAAGAGACGGATCACGTTTTGTTCTACGACATTAAATCCATCAGCAGTGACCCCACTGGTGATTTCTGAAGAGTGGACGTGTCTGAGAAACGATGGTTGTTACCAAGTGGCTGAATAGGACTACAGAAGTCGTGGAGGCCGTTGTACGTCATGACGCCGAACACGTAAACACTCCTCTGAGTTAGTTTCTGTTCTGCTTGAAAGCAAGTCCCTGCCTCCTGCAGACTGTTCAAACAAACACTTCAACTCGTACCATTTAGAATCTGTTTGTTTGAATATGGATCTTGAGTTGGCGTGACGTTGAAGCAGCGACCCTGCTGTAGTTCCTTTATAGCATAACGTTAGCATTTTGCTTCTGGCGACTAGATTTATGATTAGAACATTATAAAAGTAGGGTAGACATGTGGATATTATCCGACTGAAAAAAACGTTATCCGTCTCTTCAATGTGTTTCAACCTCAGACCTTATTTCCAGCTATTTTCCTAAACCCTATGGAGAACTCTCATTGCGATTTTGTCGAAGGAACCGGAAGGAGTTTACCTCCTGGTTTTAGGCACTGTGGAACTTTGAGCATTAGGAAAAAATCCCATGTATTATTATTATTATTATACTTAGACATGTCCTTACTATATATCTGCACTATCTGCTGTGGTAATCATGTACATTTCCCCCGGTACAAATAAATGATTTGTGATTCTGATTCCAATCAAAGAAAGGAAAAAAACATATTTATGCCTTTTGTTTGTTTGCGGTTTTTATAACCATAATTGATTTAAAAATAGGCTGAGAAATGAAACTGTCTTGTAATCCGTACATGGACGTGTATGCATTCATTTTGTACCTTTTCTTTTCTTATCGCCCTGGAAATGGCTGGATATATATGTGAAGGTGTATATATATCATTTTGTTTATTTGTGTGTGTTATATACTGAATTACTTATTATTCATTTATATAATTGTCTTATCCTGAAACTGGATGACTAACGGGAGGGCAATGTCTGTACTATAGTGAATCAGTAGAATACATGTCAAACTAGTAGTTGAACATTACATTTTTACATTTCTATGTTTCTAGTTATTCATGTTTTTAATTATTGTTTTATTATTTTACTCCAATTGTTTCATTTCATTTCCATCTTTATTTGGAACAGATTTAAAAAAATGAAAAAGAAATGTGAAAAACAGAATACCGTATTGTTAGAATACAGTATTTATCTATATTCATAATAATATTTATATATTCAACACAAATATTCATAATAATAATACATCATATGTTGTGTTATTTGATATTGTATGTATTGCCTGTACAGCACTTTGGTCAACTGAGGTTGTTTTAAATGTGCTCTATGAATACATAAAGATTGAGATTGAGTCGAATACAAAATAAAAAACGATGTCCATTTCATCATCCGACCCTCCACCAGTGTAATTAACTCTGCCTCGTTCTGCCTGTTTGCACACAACACAAAGTGCTTCTCTTCCAGGACCATGAACTGATGAAACTCAAACGTAACACCACTTGAAAAAAGATGAGAAAAACATGACCCTCGCTTTCAACTTTTACCGTGCTGTAAACTTTCAGGCAATTACACGGCGTCCTACATGGCGGAGTAAGTGGGTGCAAAAGCGGCACAAAATAAAACCTCTTCATCCAAACCCCGCGAGGAAACGGTTCCCTCGACGGATCCTCACTACAGACGGATGTCCCTGATAGTCACTCCTATAAACACTTTCCCTTTCTGCAGGGACAGATTTCACTTTATTACACAGATCAAAGTGTGGAGAGACAGAGCGGGGGGGAACGACACGAGACAAATGTCCAACGTCGTTAAGAAGATGTAACATCGGGACAGAAGCCGTTATCTGTTTCCACATTTCATTGCTTTTCGTATCGCTTTACCTTTAGAGTTCAATAGATCGGACAACTCTTTGATTCGTGATTAATATAACATGCAATTTAAGGATATATGTATACAACGTAAAACCTTACTGCCCGAGCTTCTGTATAAATGCACTGTGATGTCTAAAAATAGACTTTACAATCTGTTACTTGATTTCTGTTCAGAGCACTTTTCCTACTGATCACATTTTTGTTGATTTGAGACGAGTTTTAACCTTCCTGTTGTGTTCGGGTCAAATCTGACCGATTTACTGCTTTCATCAATCATAACTTTTTTGTTTTACATTCGATTGCATTAAGGCTTTATGATATCCTTCACAGTAGACATTTGAACATATACAATTGCTGATCACCACTTTCATTGGATTCTGGATGATTTAGTCAACTTTGTAACACCCATGGCATACCCGGTCACCATAGTAACCATCCGGATCAGATCAAACGAGGGGGAAACGAAGACAATAGGAGGGTTAAGCTAAACATAGTTACATGTTTGGACATGTAACATGATTGCTAAATAAGAAAGCCACTGTATTTATGTTTTTTTCTACTGACGCCATATTTCCTCACTTCGTGTTGAGACAGATTTTCAATTTATTGCACAGATCAAAGTGTGGAGAGACAGAGCGAGGCGGAACGACACGAGACAAATGTCCAACGTCATTAAAGAAATGTAACATCGGGACAGAAGCTGTTATCTGTTTCCACAGTATACATTACAAGTCTGTTATGTTGTATTGATTGATTGTTGTGCTTTTATTTATGTCTTAATGTGTGCATATGTTTTTAAATGTGTCTGTTGATTGTGTATATATACAGTTGGATATACATATTTGTATACATATGTTTATTTGTATTTTAGCATAATAATGGCATTTCGATCTCTCTGTCTGTACACACAAACTGAAAGATTGACAATAAAGTTGACTTTGATTAAACAACTCTTTTTGATTCATGATGTATAAAACATGCAAATTCAAATGGTGCAATCTCCTTATGAAATCAGAAATGCTTAAAAAGTGTATCTAACACTGAGCTGCATTAACTGCACTGCCTAGTATCTTGTGTACGTCCAACCATCTTCTCCCGCTTATCCGTGGTCGGGTCGCGGAGGTAGCAGCTCCAGTGTATGTGATGATGCAATTTAAGGATATATGTATAAAACTTAACATCTTACTGCCTGAGCTTCTGTATAAATGCACTGTGATTTCTAAAAATAGACGTTTTAATCTGTTACGTGATTTCTGTTTAGAGCACTTTTCCTACTGGTCACATTTTTGTTGATTTGAGACGAGTTTAGTTAACGTAATGAGAGTTTGAGTTAGTCCATCTTTCTTTTATTTAAAGTAATGGGACATGTAGCTAAATAAGCAAGCCACTGTATTTAAGTGTGTTTCTATTGATGCCATACTTCATTACTCCCTTTGGGGACATATTTAACTTTATTACACCGATCAAAGATTGGAGAAACATAAAGACAATTATCTTGTTTAGTGGAATCTCATAGAGGTCGTTATTGCTTTTGACATTTTATAGAATTTACCATCGTCTCACTAAAGACTTTCATAGATTACATTTACTTCCTATGTTATAAAAGATATGATAGTATTTCATGAGTTGTATATTCAGATTACAATCGTGTGTAACCTTCAAACAACAAACCTTAACCTTGTGATTTCTTTAAGGCTTCATAAATCCATGTCTACCCTCCAGTGAAGTCACAAAACAAAGCTCTTGTGAATATGAAATCTCATAAAGGTCGTTATTGGATTCCATATTTTATAGCATTCACGATCGTCTCCCTAAAGAGTTTCATAGATTACATGATGTTGGGGAAATATTTTCCAAGGCCCATAACTGTGACCCAGTTTATCAGTTCTGTCCAGAGGTCGCGTTAACCGAATATTTTCCGTCTATCACGGATTTTTTTTAACAATGACGGAAAACTCTGAAAGCAGTCGGTCATTTTGACGGATTAGAGCAAACTCGGAACAGCGCCAAAGTTTCCCCGCAGCGAGGCTCCGGTGTTAAGCATGCCTGCCAAAAAGGAAATGATACCGTTTCCAAACCCAACTTTGCCGTTCAAATCATTGAAATCTCTGTGAGTTTTGGCTTTACGCTGTGAGTACTCCCGCGAGGTGCAGTCGGCATGCATAACACGGCGCCTCCCGCGAGGTGCAGTCGGCATGCATAACACGGCGCTAACAGTTCACAAGCGTGCGCCCCGCCCCCCGTTGACAGTTCACGACTGTGCTCTCCCCCGAAGCGTGCTCCCCCCCCCCACCCCCCACAGCCCAGTTGACAGTTCTCTCTCTCTCTAGCTAAATACATCTGGGGTAGAGTTCTTCAGAATTGACGTGGCAACTCTACTGAAGTCAGAACCTCTGGCTCTTGGACTTGTTTTGTGAATTCTCCGGCCGAAGCCCCAAACAAACCATCAGTGTTTGACATCAAAGCTCCAGCTCTCCCCGTGTCTCCTTTGTAGTCGGTGACTGCACAGAAGTTTCCCCCAAACATGACATATAATATTTCAAGAGTCTGACTATGGGATATTTAGATAAACATGGAGGTGGAACTTCTTCTACTTGATACATATAACCTTCAAAACACCTTTTTTATGTTATAGGCATAATTTGACCATAAAACCAATTTATTTCCTGCAATAAAGACAATGCTCTTGTGAATGTGGCATCTCATAGGGGCTGTTATATTCTCACCTATAGAGTTGTATAGACTATATAACTCTCTACATAACAATGAAGGAACTTTTTGAACTTGCTGCTTATTCACTCATCAAATCTACCTTGACTTAATGAAACCATTTCCCCATAAAACCCATTTATATGTGTGTCGTTATCAGAGGTGGGAAGTAGTGGAGTACAGATACTTAGTTACTGTACTTAAGTACATTGTTCTGGTATCAGTACTTTACTCCACTACTTATTTTTCTGAAGACTTTTTACTTTGACTTCTTACATTTTGAACACAAATACCTGTACTTTCTACTTCTTACATGTTAAACACAAATACCTGTACTTTCTACTTCTTACATGTTGAACACAAATACCTGTACTTTCTACTTCTTACATTTTGAACACAAATACCTGTACTTTCTACTTCTTACATGTTGAACTCTAATACCTGTACTTTCTACTTCTCTCATTTTCCAAACAGGCTGGTTCCTTTAGTCTGAATGTGTGTTTGGTGGCGTGATCATTATTATTTAGAGTCATTGCGTGCCTATTGATTTGAACACGATCCGTGTATCCATCATTTCCTGGTCTTCTCTAAAGAAGAGGGACCAATGAAAACGTTGTCATGTTGCCGTTGGTCACCATGGAAACATTCATTAGCTAACAATGACATTATTGTTCTATTAATATAAAGGGAGGTCAGGTACTCTTTAAAACAGCTGCTAGTTATGGGTACTTTTTACTGAAGTACATTTCAAAGCCCTCTTTACTTTGACTTGAGTAAAGAAGTTTAGTCAGTACTTCTACTTTCACCAGAGTGTCCGTACTTCTACTTGAGTAAAGGATGTGTGTACTTTTGTCCTCTCTGTTCGTTATTATTACAAAGGGTTCACACTGCTGAGATACAACAGGACTCAGTTTCTTCATCCGACAGTAAATATTGAAGTTTCATTTCCAGTGGGATTTAAATATTTTGTAGATTAGCTTCAAATCTATTTCTGTGCTTGTGTGTTTTTTTGGATGAGTGGTTATTGTTTGCAGATATTTATTAAATAATCTGCGATCACAGGACGCTCTGGGAATTCTGCCCAAGTCTGGCTTTTGTCTTTGAGAAGCAGCTATTGTTCAGTAATCCTCGGGATTAAACCCCCATTCCCACCAGCTTTCTGTGAATCCTTAGAAAGTCAACAATCTGCCACGTAATCACAAGAAAATAAAAACAGAATAATTAAACTCTTTTATCTTTACTTTTACCCTCAAATATTGCTTGTATCCTAAGGCCCACTGTTTCCCCTACCATTGTCTTGGAGGGGCGCCAACGGAGCCCCGCCCCCCCACTGAAATTCAAGGTGTTTAAAAAAATACTAATTTTTTTTTTTTTATCAATTTTTTTTAAAATATATATATTTATATATATGTAGCACCAAATTGCAACTAATCTATATCTACTGTCACTTTTCACATTGAACATGTGCTCTTTTATTAAATAAACTAAAGCTTTCATTTTAAGTTGTGAGTTTAGTGTTTTTGACCCTAAGAAACACTGATGCATTAATCAAAAGAATAATCCACAGCTCCTCTCTCTGCTCCAGAGGATTTAAAATATATATATATCCCAATGCCACCCCCCCACGCTCAGACAGCACCCCCACAAAGCAGTAAACCTAGGGGAAACACTGAGGCCCAATCCCAAACCACGCCCTACCCCTACACACTCCCCCTCCGTGACAGAGTGAACTCATCAGTGGATGTTTGCTGGAACTACTTGTTAACAGCGTGTTTCCTGACGGACACACACAGCGTTGAGACCAGTCAGGTAGAGACCGGTCTCCAGTCAGCACCGATGCAGACTCGCTGTTTGAAGGCTTGATAGCCCACTCCCCCTCCACACCCGTTGGTTTGGAACAGCACTTAATGTGGTGGACCCTCCGCGTGAACGCACAAACGGAGGGGTAGTGTGTAGGGGGAAGTTTGGGATTGGGCCTTAATCAAGCAGAGCTGTCAAATCCAATTTAGAAACACTTAATTAAAGCAATAATCCTCGAACATCTTTCTAAAAAAAGAGAGCAATCTTACGACTGTCTGAAATATTTCACAACTGAATAAAAGCTGCTCTTTTTCTTATTTCTTATTCTCGGGCTGGCGGACAATTTCAGACTCAAACACTCATTCAGACTCTCTCAAAGACTGACAGGACCATTGTTGAGATCTACTCCGTTCATTTCAGAAATTCATTTCACTGTCCTTTGTAAAATAAGCATTGAGAACTGGACATATTTTACAATGACTTCAATAAAGCACTCATTGTACATCATTTCCTTTTTCTTCACGGTATTTTAAGGATTGTTATAAAACTTAGCTGCTGGGAGGACACATTTAAGTGTAAATTGTGTACATTCCCTAAAGCTTTCTCTGCTTTATCGTCCATTGGACCACAATTTACAAAATAAACATCATGAAGGATTCAAGAAGACTTGAGAATAAAGATCAAGACCATAAACTCATCAGGGAAATGTTGACATGGGTCGTAAATTAAGGAAGAGGAAGGGTCATTTTATCACAGACTTCTATACAATCTGACTTATTTATGCTGCCCCCTGCTGGCCATTAGACAAAATGCACATTTAAGGATTTAACCTCCTTGGCTTCACTTTCTATAGAGTGCCACAGTGACACGTCCTAAAACCTGGAAGTAAGTTAGCATGTTACCACTTCCTGTTCCCTCGTCTCAGAGCCAATGGGATCTCTCCAAAGGGTTTAGGAGAATATCTGAAATAAGGTCTGTGGTTGAGACACATTGAAGAGACGGATCACGTTTTGTTCTACGACATTAAATCCATCAGCAGTGACCCCACTGGTGATTCCTGAAGAGTTGACGTGTCTGAAAATCGATGGTTGTTACCAAGTGGCTGAATAGGACTACAGAAGTCGTGGAGGACGTTGTACGTCATTACGCCGAACACGTAAACACTCCTCTCAGTTAGTTTCTGTTCTGCTTGAAAGCAAGTCCCTGCCTCCTGCAAACTGTTCAAACAAACGCTTCAACTCGTTCCATTTAGAATCTGTGTGTTTGAATATGGATCTTAAGTTGGCGTGACGTTGAAGCAGAGACCCTGCTGTAGTTCCTTTATAGCATAACGTTAGCATTTTGCTTCTGGAGACTAGATTTATGATTAGAAAATGATAAAAGTAGGGTAGACATGTGGGGATTATCAGACTGAACAAAACGTGATCCGTCTCTTCAACGTGTTTCAACCTCAGACCTTATTTCCAGCTATTTTCCTAAACCCTATGGAGAACTCTCATTGGTTTTTGTCGAAGGAACCGGAAGGAGTTTACTTCCTGGTTTTAGGACGCGTCACTGTGGCACTCTATAACTGGATGGTACCGCTCGTAAAGACATCTGCCAGGCATTAACATATTAGCTTCAGTGTTAGCATGTTAGCAATCATTCTTTTGAATGTGTAATTTTCTAAGGAAACAATACACATTTTATTTCTAGATCACTTTAATGCAATAGGATTAGTTTATAGCTCTCGCAGGTTTTTCTAAATCAATCCATAATCTTTTAAAGTTGTTTGAGTGACAACATATTTCCTGGGCACCTTATCTATTTATTCATTCATTTATTTACAACTGCTATGAGCCAGTCTGGCAACTTAGGTCTGGTGGTAAATTGGTGTATAATTATTCAAACCCTTCAACAGATTATAAATGATCCATTGCACGTTTAAAATGATGAATCTGCGAATTATATCTGTCCTCCCTAGTTCACCATCATCGGACGCATCAATCAGGCAGCCATTCTTTCTGCTGACAGAATGAAACGGAGATCTTTTATGGTGATCAAAACTCTCGCCAACCGTTACTTCTCTCTGTCCCCATAAATGACCGGTGAAGCGTCCGTAAATCACTGCCCAGGACTCATAACTTGTGCCGCTTTCTCTCTTTAAGGACTTCTGCACCTGTGTCATCCGATGCATTTAAATGCACTTTAATTTATCTGCTCTTATACCTGAGAATGAAGTGGACTTTCACAACGGCACACACTTGAAGTAGAAACATGAAAGGAATAAAAAGGGCTGTAAACATTATGCTTTGCAAGCTGCTAAGGATAAGTGTCAGATAAATTAAATTAAATGTTATGTTAAAGGCATCAACAATCTCTAAAAGAAAGCAGCTTCTTTAGAAACACTTTCGACCAAGAGGTTTCGATTTTATAACAAGTAAGGTTCAAAAGTCAGATGAAAGGGATAGAAATGCTGTATTAGCTCGAAGGGAAAATATAATTTAAGATAATTTAGGGGGCACAAGTTTGAGGATCAGTGGCTTGAATGGCGACAGACTGAACTACCCATTGATATCGATTGAAAAGTTCAGCAAAACTATGACAAAAAAGTACGAAACCTGCTTTTAAAGGCATCAACAATCTCCAAAAGAAAGCAGCTCCTTCAGAAACTCAGAAAGAGTAATGATCTCCAACTTTGAAATCTTCCTTCCTCATCTATTAAACTCAACCTTCAGTTTGTGTGTGGTGCACACGTTCAAGAACACCACGGCTGCTTTCACGCCTCTCACTCAGACGCGTCGTTTGTCACCTCCAGACACTTCATTTTTCACTGCTGATTAATGCCAAATCACAGCACCGCTATTCGCACTCATTCCTGCCTATGTCCATTAGGCTTCTTAACACTCACATGTAACGTCATATACTTTTAAATGTTGGCCATAAGGGTCGCCATTGTCAGTATATGCGTCTGTGTTTTGTGTTTGTGCAAACGGTGTATGAGTGATGATACGTGTATGTATTTTAATGTATATTATGTTTGTGTTGGGAACATTCTGAACGTCCTCTTCCAACATGAGAGTCACATGATAACAAAGGTATCCCAACTGTAGCTGTGAACATGACAGGATGTGTGATTACCTAGAAGAGCATCAGGACTGTTTGAGGCATATGATAGCTATGTGATTAACATGATTGTAGCATGCTCATTTCTGACGTGGAGCTAATCTGAAGTAAACATTGAATACTTCTTTCTATTCCTCCATCTTGTGACTGTGGAACTCCCTCTCTTGGATATCAGCATGTGAAGGACACTGTTCAGGAACTAGTTGATGCTCTGTATGTGATGACTACTTCCATTCTGGAGAGGATCACAGATACATGGATCCTGAGATTCAAGCTCAAGCCCGTGACCAGGGATTATTAACATTTTTAAGTATTCAGAAAAAGTCTGACTTTCGAGAAGTCAAATTTGTTTTGATTTTTGAGAAAAAGCCAAAATGTGGAGATTTTGAGAAAAAGTCCGATTTTTGAGGGATTTTGAGAAAAAGTCAGATTTTTGAGGGATTTTGGGAAAAAGTCAGATTTTTGAGAAAAAGTCAGAATTTTGAGAAAAAGTTAGAATTTTAAGTAAAAGTCAGGATTTGATTTTTTTTGATTTTGAGAAAGTCAGACATTTTGAGAACAAACATTATTTGGTACATGACAGGATGTATGATTCCCTAGAAGACCCGGTATCCCTCCATCTTGTGACTGTGGAACTCCCTCTCTTGGATATCAGCATGTGAAGGACACTGTTCAGGAACTAGTTGATGCTCTGTATGTGAGGACTACTTCCATTATGGAGAGGATCACAGATACATGGATCCTGAGATTCAAGCTCAAGCCGGAGACCAGTGATATTTTTCGAACCGTTTGTATATGTACATGTATGCGGAACTGCAGGACGGAGTCCAGAACAAATGTCCTTACGGGGACAATAAAGTATATCGTATCGTATTGAATAAAAAGGCGTCTGGTTTACCTTCAGCACGGTGGTCCCCAGCTCCAGACCCACCAGAACCGTCCGGTCCACCAGCTCTGCTATCCGGGGGTCGGCCACCTTCAAGGAGTCCTGCACCAGGTCTGTGACGTCCACCTGCCAATCAGGGCCCAGCATGGTGATCACCTGGTCCGTGCCCTCCGTGGAGGTGGTGTGGAACTGGGTCAGCACTTTGACCCCGGCCCGCTGGTACTGAAGGGTGCAGCCGCGACTCACCCGCGGCTCATCCTCATCCTCGTCTGCATCGCTGTCTCTGGTGCTCCTACGGGGGAGAGAGGGGAAATTAATACGATAAATAAAGTGGTCCTATTATGCTTGTTGTGGTTTCCCTTTCCTGTAGTGTGTTATATAGGTTTTTGCTCTTGTAAATTACTTTACATTACGTGTTACTTGTAAGTCCCTTTTATCCAAAGCGACCTTTTATCCAAAGCGACTTACATACTCAACACTGTGGGCGATCCCCATAGGAGCAATTTGGGGTGAAGTGTCTCAGGGACACAACGACATGCTGACTGCAGTGGGCTTTGAACCCGAACACCAAGTATATATCCACTGCGCCACACGCCTCCCTAAATGGTCTGCAAAGGCTAAAAAATCCCTGTGTCTCACAACCCCCCCCCCACCCCCCCCAAATGCTGCGTTGGACTCCTTAGTTTACTTCCTGAACATATTGCAATCACTATGCAACACTCACACTTCTATTGACTCGTGCTCCAACACATTGTACGTGATAGGCTAAGGGGCGGGACATCTCTAAGCAGTTGACCAATCACAACAGAGCCGGCCAGCTAACCAATCAGAGCAGACTGGGCTCTGATTTCAGACAGAGGGTGAAAAGAGGTGCTGCAGCACAGGTAGTGTGAGAAAAATAAAGAACGTTTTGAACATTAAATTATGGAGACATGTCCCAGTAGAGATACTAGATACTGATGTGAACCTGAAAATATGTATATTATATCCTCTTTAAAGCCCTCTCTGTTATGATATATAATTATTTCACATGTAAAAAGTAGAAAAAAGGATCTCCCTCCACATTTAGACCTTCTTTCGTATTGATAATTATACTTGTTCTTGGTTCAACACTGTAAGTCAACTACTGGAGATATAATTTTCGTCTCTAAATTTCTATTTCTGACGAAAAATTGGAGAGATTCACGTCTGTGTTCTACAAGTAGCGATCAGTGATCTGTTTCTGTTGTTCACTAGCTTGTGCTTTCTGCTGGCAGGGCCTAACAAAGCAATAGCGGTTGTAAAACATACATTAAGGTCTTATTGCTTCAAAAAAGAAAAAGCTCTCAGAAGTTCAAACAAGATTTTATGAAAGTGTTCTTAAAGGGGGAAAAAAAGTAAGAATAAAGAAGGTCGGAGGCGCTGAAAGCCTTTTTTTTATCAGATGGCTATTTCAGAGTGATATACTTAAACATAAAAAAGCTTGTAAAATATAAAAATAGGGCTGCGTTTTTGCTGCTTTGCGGGGGTTGTTAAACCAAGCCCTTAAATGCTCCGTGACTTTGTGCCAGAAGATTGCATTCAACCTTTTTTTATTTCAAAATCTAGTTTTTGTAGATGGTGAAAAAAAGCTCAGAGGTCCGATTTACATTCATCTACCGCAAACTCTAATGTCTCTTGTCCAAACTTTCAGCAGCTCTCACTCCCTGTAGCGACAAGTCAGCTCTCTCCTGATTTCAGTTGTTTTCTTGTCAATATGTACTACACAGGGATTTGGTGTTTTCCATCGTGAAGTAACAAATGTAGTTGGAGTTTGAATCTAAAATGCTATGGAAGTCCCAATTGGCTTCCCCCTTGAGTAGAGGAATGTGAAAACAGCTTTTTAGAGACAAACTAGTTCCTGAATAGTCGAGTCGATGTTCTTTTCAGAAATACCCATGAACACTGTGGGTGCCAGTTGTGCAAAAGTGTGTCTTGAAGTGGCCACCAAACCGACTGAGAAGCCCTCATTTAAAACATTAAAAACTTAAAGCCATCTCCACTCATTACTAGTCACTGAATGACACTCATGCCCCTTTCACACCAAGGCTTTTCCCGTTCGAGCTCCGTGCTAGAACTTTTCTGGTTCGGAACCGGTTCTTCGGTTCAGCTCCCGCTCTGTTCACACCGCTCAGAGCACGACTGGTGCTGCGTCATGACGTAACCGTTTGCGTGCCTGCTTCATAAAGCCAAACCGTGCGGAACCCCCTCACATCGATAACAACGACAATGGCCGATTGTATTGAAGCGCTACTCGTTTTGGTTTTGCTCTGTCGAATTGAAATGGAAGAAATGGGAAGACTTTACTCCCAACTTTACAGTCGTTACATGCTACATTCAAAAGTTCTTTACAATCATCATCATCAACTTCAACGACGATTCCGTAAGAGAAAGTAGGTACATATACGTCCTATTCGATGGCGTTAGAGCTAGCTGTTGTTAGCCTCTGCATGCGCCAAGCTCCAAACACCCAGCTTTGCAGCATTAATTACTATGGTATAACATTACAACTGATTCTCATTGTTATTTCCACAGATCATGTTGAAGCTGGCGGAAAGGCGGATGTCGCGTGTTATTTGGACACAGCCCAGATCTTCCGATGTAAGCGTGACGTATGCGGTGCTTGCTTTCTAGACCGACAACTTTTTGGTGCTTGAAACGAACCGGATTCCGGAGCTTAGAGGCGGCTCCGCTGCGGTGTGAACAGGAAAAACCAGGTGCTTTTCAAGCTCCAGCTCCGAAACGGTCCTGGAACCACGTTGGTGTGAAAGGGGCAGCAGAGGCTACGTCTCAACGAGGGCCTTCTGTTCTCAAGGGTCTCTTTTCATTCCATAATCTGACATCGGACCACTGATGTGAAACACCTCCACACAAACCCATCATTTTGTCTGTTTTGATTTGCTAGAAAGAAGCTCTCTGTGCCAGCAGGGAGGGACGATAATCACCAAAAAGCAGATTCTTTGGACCCATGCCCTTCTTATTTCACAGGAACCCTGGGCAGCGGGGTTAAATATGCCAGGTGCACCCCCCACTGAACGCAATCTGCTCTACAACAAGATGTATGAGTTACCAAAACTTCGCTCAGCAGGCTTGACACTCTGCCAGTTCCTCTTCAAGAAGCGGCTTAATCTCAGCTCTGACTCTTTGACTTTAGATGCAGGAGAGGCAGCGGCACTCACAAAGTCTGTTCACCAGCCAGTAAATCAGTTTGAGTAACAGGTTTCGATCATCAGGCTAAACTTCCGTCACAAGGACTCATAGACGCTTAGAAAACACCTTTCACCTTTCATAAATGAAGTTAAGATTTATTCATTCCTATTTGGTATTTTTGTTGTCCGTCACAGCAGTACGTAAACAAGGCCTTGCACATAATGTGAAATGAAAAAGAGTAGGAAATAAACAAACTAGGGCTGTCAAATTAACGCGTGAATAACGAATTAACGCAAAAAAACATTAACGCAACTAATTATTTTAACGCATGTGCATTTTTTGTCCTCGGCCACCCCGTAGTTTCAGAGCGCGAGTTTAAAATACCATCTATACAATCCAAGCACACTGCTGATGCCGACGGCCCCGCTCCTGCCGCCCGCTTGCAGCAGACCACACTTGAATGTGTGTGGAGGAGATGCCTGGACACGTCTACGAGCAGCAAACTTTCAAAAAAGATCGCTAAATGGGTGGCGAGTGGCGACAGCTTGCAGGCCAATTCACATTGTGGAGGAGGAGGGGCTGCGTGATATAATTCGGGTCACATCCAACGACTGCATTTATGAATTGCCTTCCAGAGCCACCACTGCGTCGAAAATATACAACTTGTATGAAGTCCAAACAGCGAAAGTAGAGGAGGATTTAAGAAGACTATTGTACTTCACTCAGTATGTTACAGTTACCTCGGGGTCACAGCGCATTATTTTGACCCACAGTGGGAACTTCAGTCTCATGCTTTGACAGAAAAAACACACACACACACACACACACACACACACACACACACACACACAGACAGACAGACAGACAGACAGACAGACAGACAGACAGACAGACAGACAGACAGACAGACAGACAGACAGACAGACAGACAGACAGACAGACAGACAGACAGACAGACAGACAGACAGACAGACACACAGACACACACACACACACACACACACACACACACACACACACACACACACACACACACACACACACACACACACACACACACACACACACACACACACACACACACACACACACACACACACACACACACACACACACACACACACACACACACACACACACACACACACACACACACACACACACACACACACACACACACACACACACACACACACACAAATATATTGTTCCAGGTCGAATTGAGGCGAATATTTGTAATGTTCAAATGATAATAAACAAACATTTGCATAAAGCATATTTGTCCACTCATATGTTGATAAGAGTGTTCAACACTTGAAAAATATCCCTCTAAAGTAGACCTACATTTCGAACAGATAAAAAATGTGCGATTAATCGCGAGTAACTATTTTAATCGACTGACAGCCATAAAACAAACATAACATATGAACATTTCAAAATAGAAAACTAAAAGGGAACAAAAAAAGTTACATCTTCGCTCTAACTATCTCTATGCACTAATGTCCCCTAAATCAAAGGTGGAAGAAGTACTCAGGTCCTTACGTAAAATAAGGAATAACAGAGTCTTAAAATCAACTCAACTTCAGGAAGAAGTCCTGAATATTAAGGCAAGGCAATTTTATTTATACAGAACTTTTCAGCACGTGGCGATTCAAAGTGCTTTACTAAAAACAAAAGACATTTAAGAACAAATACATCATAAATAAATTATTAAATGGCATTTAAAAACCGGCATAAAAAGCAAAGATAATGAAATAAAATAAATAAATAAACACAGAATACATGACTAAAAGGCATACTGTGGTGTGAGTATGAGCAGCTCAATTAAAAGCGGCAAATAGATGCGTCAAATTAAATGCTACTTACTTTGTAAAAAGAAGTACAGACTATTATCAACAACAGTATCAAAAGTAAACCTTTTTTTAATATAATTTATTCGTTAAAGTTAATCAAAAGTGAGTAATTTTTTGTTAAATCCAGACTGAAGACTTTTTTTTGCTTGTACACTGCAAGGCCCTAACGCAGTGTTTCTCAAACTTTTTCATACCAAGCACCAATTAACCAATAAAAAAACACTCGCGGACCACCTAACTCCACAAATATAAAAAAACACATCGTTTTTCTAGAACAGATTACAAATCGCCTGAAAATGGTACAGACAAGTGGCAACATGTGTGATGGAGGTGTTGCGCTGGGCTATATCATGCAATTGAAAGTGAAACTTAACCTTGCCCCATTGCGGAGATATTCCCGCGAGAGTGCATAAAACTTTAATTAATTAATTAATTTCAAATGTGAAATGTTACCAATATACTCACGGACCACTAGGGGGCGCTCACGACCACACTTTGAGAAGCACTGCTCTAAGGAAAGAGGTCGCTACATGCGGTACACACTGAAAAGCCCCCTGAGACGAATGCATCATTTGTCACATTGGAATATATATAAATAGAATTACATTGATTGAATAATTCCCTTAACAGCACAATGCATTTTTGCTTTCACCTCTCCACCTTCCCTTCCTTCTGCTACTTTATCTTAGCACGCCGCCCCTGCACACGCATCATTTCACCCCAGTGCTTCAGCCTGCTTATACCTGAGCTCTGGCAGGCTTTTATGACGTATTGGAAAAAGAAATGAGCTTCCTATAAGGCGCTCACGGATCATTAAAGGTTCCTGTATGCGGTTGTTCATTCAAGTAACTGTAAGTTCACCTCATGAATCTCCTTCGCCGTGATTAACCTCGGGTCACACACTTATCACATCTGAGTCTATGGTTGGTTGAGTACTTTACTTAAAAAAACTATAAAAAATGCAAAGCTCTCTCTCATGTGATGTTGTTGCAACGTATCAAAGCCACTGTGAACTCAATACTGAGGAAATGATTGCCATGACAGGTAGACAAGCTGCAAACGTAACATTAGTGAGAGCATTGATGCATACCATTAGCACAAACTGCGTCCATGCAGTCTTTAGAACAATAACAATTCAATATCATTATAAGATGTGCTTGTAGAAACTGGTTTTGCTGCAGCAATTGAGCCATTTGGGAATTAAAATTATTTTATGGATTTTGTCTCAGATATTACAAGCCCCTAAAAGTTGCATACCAAGCCTTTGAGGATTTTTATTTTTTTTCCAGATGGTATGAATAAGCGTTTTTATGACAGCATGACTAGCAGGCAAAGTTATTTATTAAACAAAAGGAACAAACCTGAAGAAATACAGAATTGTGTGAAAATAAGCTGTGGTTTGCAGTGTGACAAGGTCTCTGTCGAGTGTTTTATTCCTCGGTTAGTTTTTATCAGGAAATTGTCTTTCATTACTTAGTAAGTAACAGAGCTGAATAAACACAATCACCTCAAACTTCATAATCCTAAAATGTAGACTGTTTAAAGATTTAAAGGTAACAACACGAGAAGTGAACTGAGACAGTAGAAACAGCTGCATTTCTTTAATGGCTCGGTTACAACATTATAACAGAGAGTC
Organism: Notothenia rossii; assembly: GCF_949606895.1. Lineage (NCBI taxonomy): Eukaryota > Metazoa > Chordata > Actinopteri > Perciformes > Nototheniidae > Notothenia > Notothenia rossii. The sequence goes on from NC_136907.1 coordinate 4,857,086, forward strand.
TATGTTACAAACTATTGGTAGACACAAGTCTTCCTCACGAAGGGAAGGTCTAACACACTGATGCATTATGGGAAATGTAGGATGTAGTATATGGGAGATAGGGGGGACTTCCAGTATTATCAGTTTTTCAGCTGCATTCATTTAGATTTATGTAAGAATGTAAATGGTAAATGGACTGTACTTAGATATCCAGTCTTTTTAAGACCCCTCAAAGCGCTTCACACACATGTCATTCACACAGAGCAGTGCACCTTACTCTAGGACCTAACATTCACACACCGTTGGCCATCGGGAGCAACTCAGGGTTAAGTATCTTGCCCAAGGATACATCGACATGTTGACCGAATGGGCTGGGATCAAACACACAACCTTCTGGTTGAAAGATGACGCACTGCCTCACAACCACAGTCGTAAAAAGTAACTTAATTTAAAACAATGCATAACCAAATTATAAGTGCCTAAATGAGCAAACCAAGGTCTGAACAAAAGTGAATTTGTTTGTTTTTAGTTCTGAGAGAAAGTCCGAATTCTGAGAAAACAGTGAGGAATCCAAGAAAAGTGAGAAACCTGAGATTTAACTCAGAGTTCTACGAAAAAAACGAATTATTAGTCAAAGTTAGAAATCCGAGGTAAATCTAAGAACAAAAAGGGAGAATTATGGGATTAAACTCATAATTCAAGAAAGATTTGAACTCAAACCCAAACAGACAATACAGAATTAGTTTTCCAGATAATTAATTAACTCCAGAATAATTATTTTAAGGAATTCTGAGATGAAAATAAGAATTCAGATTTTATTCTCAGAATTTTTCCTTTTTTTTCTCCGATCTAAAGAAAGAAAAATCTTGAGTTTTGATCAGATCCAAAAACACAAATCACGTGTCTCTCATCCTCTTCTGTACAAATCAAACTCAGACGCCTAAAACTAACCTAAGAGAATTTCCCCCCCCAGATATATATAAATACAAGCTCCCTGGCATTCGGACTGTGTGTGTGGGGGGGGGGGGGGGGGGCTGACAGTGTGGTTTAGGGTCATGTAGCTGCAGTTGTACTTTAGTAAGTGAGTTAACTCCACCGCAGACCTCGTTACTCATTCAGTTAAAGGCGGTGTAAAACCCAATGAGACAGTCAGACTCTCCGTCTCTGTCAGGACTTCCACAACAAACTTTACCTTCCTGACTCAGTACCTGAAAACAAGGTTGATATTTTCCTCTCCCCCAGGAGCAAATTGTCTGTTCTTATTAGAGTCTCTGATACAAACGAAAAAGCTGAAGCTCCGGTGCACACGAGGCTTCCCGCCCGATTACACTTTCTTTCTTTTTTTAGAGCATGTTGCTGGATAATGCAGCCAGTGAGCAATTCTGCAGCAACGGCCCACTGCAGGAGACCTCTCTGTGAAGCAAAGCTCAGGATGTGTCACGTTAAGAGAAGGAACGTAGGTAGGATGGAAGGACTGCAACGGAAAGGAAACATAAAAGGCGAGGGGAAGAGTGTCGAAGGTCGTCTGAAGGAGAGTCGGAGGAGTGAATAAGCACGAGATGGGAGGATAGAGAGAAGTTAATGAAAAGGCAATAACTCGAAGCAGCTTTCTCAAAGTCTGACGCAGATAAACACCCGATTTGGGGGCGCTGCAGTATGTTTGAGATGATTAACGAGCTGAAACACATTGCTTGGGAGAGCTTACTTTGAGGTATTATTTACAGTGCTTTGTGCAAACATCATCTAATTCATTATCAAAGCACTTCATAATGACTGTAAACAAACAAGAGCAAGGTCAAGACAGATAGATCCTGCGTTCTCTGCCAGGGCTTTTCTATGAGCCATCGTTCGTCAGAATTAAGATGATTTCTCATAAATCTTGCTGCTCTCCGTTCAGGAGCCTGTAGCTTGCCAGTCTGCTTGGCAGTGGTGATGTTTTGTTATTGGCAAATGTCCAGGTTGTTATTTTTAATGTCACAAAGTCTCAAGTCTTAAAATCAAGGACAGTCCTGTTTTCTAGACGTTGGGCTTTAGTCCTAAACAAGTCAAAATAAGAAACACCAATTCAACTACCTGCATAGTTAAAGGTATAACAAGTTCCCATGATTCTATAAGTAGACCCTCCAGAAAAACGCGAATTTACCGCATAATCAGCAAAATGGCACAGATTTTCAAAAGGCCGCATAATCCCTGCATCTTTCCACACAAAGTTGAGAGAGAAAAAAAAGTTGACTCGTCTTGACGTGACGTGATCAGCTCGCGCATCACAGAATGTAAACAACACTGTATAGAGTGAACGTGTGGAGCTCACACGGTAGAGAAAACACCAAGATGAAAAAATCTAATCCATTTACCGACGAACATTTCTACTAAAGACCGGGCAAAAAGTGGGGGGAAACTATTCTGCACCCCGTGCAGCTGTGTGTTCGAGCATAAAAGAAAATCGACGGTGGCGACCCACTTTGATTCATTCAAACATTCGAAAATGCTTTCTGCTGCTGCGGACAAGAAAGCCAAACAACTCACGTTCAGCGAGGCATCAACCTCCAAAACCCTTTAGAGGGCTACAAGAAACGAAGTGAGTAGCCTACAAGATTGAAGCTGCAGATAACGAACGAGTAAATGAAAACAGAATGAGGCGGAGAAGTGTGTGTGTGTGTGTGTGTGTGTGTGTGTGTGTGTGTGTGTGTGTGTGTGTGTGTGTGTGTGTGTGAGATTAAAATAGCCCAATTGCTTTTACAATAAATAAACATTGAATGTGTTTAATTGAATAGTAATGGGGTTTAACGTTAGTTGCAGTTTGTGTGTGAGAGAGAATAAATAAGACAGCCCAATATTTAAAAATTGTTATTCTTTTTCCCCGCATATTTCGCAATTTACCGCAATTTCACCGCATAAAATCACATAAAACCTGCATGTTTAATCACATAATCAAGGATTTTTGCCCGCGTTTTTCTGGAGGGTCTATATAAGGGTGATTAAGGGGAAACTATGCATGCGCAACACATGTGAAATGTTGCATGTCAGGTATGAAATTTATCTCAGAAAATAAAGTTTCTTTTTGGAGGTACTGGGGACTTTTTGAATATGCTAGCTGACAGGAAGAGAGGCGAAAGTACGGAAGAGGTCGAGGGCTACATTTGATTTGATTTATTTTGAATGTGTAAAACAATAATACAAAAATGTAACATGAGTATTATTATACAATACAAAAAAGAATCTGTGTCAAATTGATATACACAAATATTACTCTACTTACATGATGATCAAATATGAGAATCCTTTTTTAAGATCTGACCAAAAGTGATTTTATTTTGAGAATTTTTTTTATCTTAAAACATGTTTTACTTTTAGTCAGATCTTAAAAAATGCTTCCCATGACGCCCTTATCCTCTGCTGGAGGAAAGGAAGGTAAACCGCCTGTTCAGCCTCTTAAGGCCCTAACACACCAAACTGACACCAGAGAACACGTCCCGATGGACCCGACTGTTGTTTCGCCTCACGTCTTCTGCGTCTTGACCAACAGTCGCACTGGAACACACCGTAAAGACTTCAGCCGACATCCAAGTAGCTCGTACGAACTGCGCATGCGTGAGTGGCAATAATAATAATAATAATAATAGTGCTCTGAGATTTGTCAGAAATTGTAAAGCATTTACTCATCACTGTACACTGTATACCAAGGCAGGTTTACCATCACTCACTGTACGGAGGCTCAGTCACTGGTACACTTTTATCTATAAAGCTATGTTGGACAAACTCCCGTATTATATCTGTTCATTGATAAAGCAGAAAGTTGCAAGCAGCTATTGTCTGCGATCGCAGGATATCGTATTGTTAGATGTGCCGAGAGTAAGGACTGTCTTAGGTAAGACAGCTTTTATGTGCGCAGCTCCACTTGCTTGGAACAATCTACAGGCAAAATTGAAATTGAGCATTTTTATTTCTCTGAATGTATTTAAGGCACGTCTAAAGGAAATGCTTTCTGACACTCTGGGTATTTGTAAATGTTGAATATGTAAATATGATATCCTCTGTTGTTTGTTTGTATGTTGTTTTTATGTTTCATGTGGAACTAAATGATGATCGATGATCTCAAGGGACCAATCTGTCTAAATAAAGGTTTGAAATGAAATGAATAACTCTCCTTACCAGCAGGTGGCGGGAGTGTGTATTCGTCATTCAAAAGAGGCAACAACCGGAAGACAGACTGCGTGATATATACAAACAACAAATAGCGTGCGTTCCATTTTCACTCTCGTCCATCACAGACTGTTTCACATAGCTACTTATAATCGAAAACATGTTTAGTACGGTACTGGAAAATGAAAAATAATAGCCGTCCATGTGCCTTCTTCACTTCCGTTTCCCTTCTCATGCACTGATTCGCTAAGCTGAACAGCCAATCAGAGTGATTTATTTTGCCGACAGGAAGGTGTCGGCACGGCCGAAAAGACACGACGGTGTGTGACACACCAATCTGAGTAGGGCGACAGGACGCTCATCGACGTCCAGACATCTATCGACGGCCGAAATCGTCTCGGTGTGTCGAGGTCAACTCCTGTGTGACCTTACATGTAGGATATTTGTGAAATGTCCAAACGGCAATTACTGCCTCGAAAACTAGAAATATTGTAATTTCATCCCATTAGACCTTTTTGGGAACATATGGTCAGAAACATGTTGTTCGAGGTCAAAGTGGTCAGAAACTTCGGCATGAAAGTCTAATCAAGTGGAAGTTTCTGCCAAATTTGAAGAAATTCCCTCAACGAACTCCCGAAACATCACGTTAATGAGAGCGAATGGACAGATGGATGGAAAACCCCAGAACGTAGAAACCTAATGGACACATTTAATGAAAGAGGCTTTGATATTCCAGCTTTAAGGCTTCAGAACCACAGGATTTCTACATGTCGACGGCAACTGGCAAACTAAATCTACTGATGAAGGCCATATGAAGCCGTCATATCGTTCACATGACTGAAGAACAAGCGTGTCATTTTACCTTGGCTGGAATTGTGATATCGGCATAAGATACGTGTGAATATCTGAAAACCACACATGCATACAGTATGTGCATTCATCATGTGGTAAAAATGTTGAATCTATGTGTTTTTCGTGAGCTATTTATTACTTTTCCAGACTATTTTGATGTTGATTCGTGCCTCAGCATCGACACTTTGACAAGAAGAATACCCTGCAATTAGATTTTGGGCTCTTTTCAAAATAAAATAAATGCAACTGAATCAATCAAGAGGTGCACACATGAGGAGGGATTGATTTCCTGTGAAGTAAAACATCTTTCCAAACAGCAGAAGACTTAAAAGTCAAAGGTTGTTACGACTCTAAAATAATTGTTTCATGTTGAAATAGCACCAAGTGAATACCAGTGTGCTGAGATACTGATATTAGTATAGTATGGATCAGGCGACATAAGAATACGAAATGCTATATCTCATACATCCAAAGATATATCCGACACCCCCGCCTGGAATACGGTGAGTTCTTTTGGAAAGGTCTAGCCAGTATCAGCAGCTTCAAATGTCTGCGTGTGGCACCGGTGAGAATACTAGAATCTGCCTTTGTCTGCAGTTACCTGATGCTGCAAAGAACTACAGGGAAAAGTAAAAGGAAATTGCATCCTCTCAGCAAATCCAAATGACAGCATGGAACAAAAAAAACGACCCGCGGTGAAATGAATTCTCGGGCCGGGCTGAGTGGCAATCACAGAAACCTAAAATAGCTCACAAGGGCTGTTTGATTATTGTTTTCAAGGGGGGGGCCACAACACAAGTTATATGCCTGGGAAATAGTTTGGAAGATTTGCAGCGATACATCGACGTTGGAATCACCAACTATTGATATTCAGAGGGCGTCGAATTACGGAGAAACATCGTTATGGAAGAGTTATTCCTTATGTGGACACCTGGGCCTGGTTAGTATGGACAAATGGCAAACACTATTCAAAATCTATCTATCCATCTTTATGATTTCTCATCTGCTAATTTAAAATCCTGCGCCTTTTTGACGCTAAATAAATGAATGAACGGTGCTAAAGTGGACATACGAGAGGCATTTTAAATAATGAAACACCACCTATAGCACATTAAAGCCCCTTTTGAGAAATGACGCTATGCGAGATGTTTGCAAAGCACTCTGGGTCATTTGAAACATCTTATATCTTCTCCTTAAACACGCCGTTTGTATTCAGGTGGGGTGGGAATGGATTTGGTTGTGGTGCGATGTACTCCAGCAGCCAGCCGCAGAGTGTTAATGCGCCCATTAAGCATCCCCTAAACGAAGGGCTGAGGGCCTGTTTGTTACCGCTGCACGCATGACAGGAATGCTGGGATATTTTAATGAGCGCAGGGTCCCCTAACCTGAAAACACATCTTTCATCGGGGTCTCCGACTCCGAAAACCTTAATCTCCCTCCGGTGCAATTTTTTCCCCGCCTACATCTAAAGGTGTTATATTTCTAACAGCTCGTGAATTTTTTATTCCGTCCATCGACAGAAGCTTTGACGGTTTAATATTGACACGCAGGACGAGAGTCTTTACAGCGGGGAGCGTTACAGAATGTGAATAAGTGTGGAGAAAGGTATCATTTAAAATAATACCTGCATGTAATACGAGTCAATAGGTTGAAGCTGGACTCTTAAAATCAGCAGCTAAAACACTCTAAATGTGTAATTCTGCATTAATATCTCGAGTAATACACTGCGTCTATTGCAAATATATACATTTTAACATATTTATATTTGTTCAACTTTGTTAGTGCACGTTTTTACATTAGCTTCATGCATTTGTGCTCGATATCAGTGGTTCTCAACTGGTCCGGCCTCAGGACCCACTTTCTCCTTTGTCAATAAATCGCGACCCAACATTTTGAACCTCTCAAATATAATCAACAAAAAATCGTGCATTAATATATACGCTTTTCAGCATACAATATTAGTTAAAGTGAAGTACAGTGCATATATCCCTTCACAGAACCAAAGCATGCTTTAAAATAAGGTTTAATGAGATGATGGAATCAAAGCTGAACTTTATAACACGTGCTGAAAACCCAACCCCAGCAGGGGGGTCTGGGGGGGATACTCCCTAAATCTATTGCTACCCGACATATTCATAATATTTGATGCCATTGTTTGTTTTTCACTTTGTTCTGACAGCTTGCTGCTCCACACAGAGAGAAGAGCAAAGAGGAGATAGTCTGTGTGACTTACTTTAAATTGTGGGTAAGGGTAGATAGCCCCCGTTGTTCTGTGACCTGTCAATCATCAGACCCGGGGTCATGCTTCATTACGTGTTCATTTGTATCTGAAGTTGTACCCATGGATGTATAAAGAATAGTTCTACAGCAAAGTTATTCTCCGGCGGGACTTCCGGCAACTATCTTGATTCTGATTGGCCAGAAGACTCGAAAAAACATCAGCAAAGATGTTTTATTGATCACTACGTGAAGTTTTCAAAACCGTTTATGGTCTCCGGTACTTCCAGTCCAACGCCGACTGCATGCATCCACTTTTGGGTCGCGACCCACCAGTTGAGAACCACTGCTCTATATTAATTTATTTGATCTTTTTGTTGCACTTTTTTAACTTCACCCTCTAAATGTATGTTTATATAAATATTCATTTTTGTATTCTTAATTGCACATTAACTTCTTATATTAATGTAAATCATGTTATTGTACTTAATTTGTATAAAAATGTTCTCTTTTATTCAACATTTTTTATTTATTTCTTTGTTAATATAAATATTTGTAATATTGTTTCCAACTTATTACAGTTTAATAAATATTGTTATTCCAGGTAATGTTTATTTTTTAACATATTTCGTTTTTAGAAATATTTTTATTTTATATTTGATTTGATCTTTTAGGGCAAATTAAATAATAAAACAAATATCATTTTTCTATTTTATTTTATCCTTTAATTCACTTTTATAGTTTATATTTTGTATGAAACATTTATTACATTTTGTGTTTTTTTTTGCACCTTTCTATTTAACTCCTTATGTTTATGTACATACTGATATTATATTTGATCTTATCTGTCTTTGCACAATCTTATTCTAAATTCTTATGTGTGTATACATATTGGATTTTATTCTAAACGGAGGAACTGTTAACAACCCAATGCTCCCCCAGGGATAAATACAGTATTCTGACTGGTTGAAGTAAATGTACAAAAATAAAAAATGATGAACCCTGGACTCATTTTGAGAAACACCCCTGCTTGTTAGTCACGGAACATCATTATCTTTCTGAAAGCACAACCGAGATTCAACCTTTCTCTGCACAAACAAGTCAAATTACTTCTGTGTCTTGGACTTGTTGTACAAAATTGGTTCAGATGACACAAACATCACCACCCTATAGATCAATTTTCACTTGAGAGCCTCATTTTGTAGTGTTCGTTCCTGCTGAACCTGAGCCGGAGCGTCTAATTGGACGAAAAAAAGCAGCTTCACATATAATTCAGGGAAACAGAGAGGCGGCCGGCAGCTTTTTAGTTTCTGATGTTGGAGACTGCGGGGGTTCATGCTCTTTGGATAATGAGTGCTCTGGTAATTATGTCCAGAAATAAGACGAGGAACAAATCCACACAGTCTGGCTCAGGGTATATTTAAGAAAGATGATGCTACCTTTCAAAATGCCATTAAATTAAATCTACAGAGTTTAAAAGTTGGTCTCACTCGGGGGTTAAACTCAAAACTTCTGCCGTGTTTGTTTTTAGTTTGGACTTGAGGTGTTGTTACACCATCTCAAAAATTCAAAAATACAAATACAGTTATTACGGTTGTTCAAAGTTAAGGAAAGCCTTTTTTCCAGCTCTGATGAATAGAACATTTGGGTTATACCTTTACAGTTCTTAGAATGTTTTTTGATTAAAACATCAATCAAGTATTTTTCATGTAGCCACCACGTATTTGCTGTATAGTGTCCTTACTGTAAGGTAATTATTGTATGTACAGCACTTTGGCTCGACCAAAAATCGTTTTAAAAAATTTGCTATATAAATAAAACTTGATTTGATTTGATACACATTCTGAGGTGGCTTAACAGTGTGTACAGCACAATAACTAATTTGTTACAGACAAGGAAATAACCCCCCCAAACCCAGCTGTAGCGTAAAAATTCCCAATGAATAATGTCGCTGAGACTTGGCTCGGCACTTTGGCTTGTTCCCAAATAAGCAGTCTAGTTAAAATTCAACGAGGTTTAATGAAAAAAGTAAAACAAACAATAAATAAAGTGGGACAATACGATCAACATAAAAATATCCAGCTCACTCACTGTCTTTCCGCACCAAAAAACAGGTGGATTAAATACCTTAAACCACACCCATGAATATACTTCCTGAAGGTGACCAATTACAACTGTGTGCGGTGTCAACAAATAATGATAATGACAAACAATAAGCATTTTGGCTCCTACATCCCGGATTAGGTAGAAAATGTAAGTCTGTCTGATAGTGCTATACTTACATTCATTTAAGGAAAAGGAAATTAAATCGGCATTAACTCCAATGCACACTTTATTCCCACTTAAAACAATAATTTCATTGAAATTTCCTTTACATATTTGTGCAGGAATAATGGCCAAATCTGCAAAAACTGTCATTTCTTTCAGCAACATTGCATGCATGCTATACTATCTGAGTTTGTATTGATCCTCACCTCCTGTCGGGCAGGATGGGGACCCTCCAGCCTCTGATGAAGCTCAGGTTGTTGTCGGACAGCTCCACCTGCAGGGGGAGTTTCGGCACCCAGACGGTCAGCTCCAGCGGCGCGCTCAGGTGCTCGTAGCTGAAGATCACCCTGGCGCTCATGGAACCCCGCGTCTCCTTCCCGTTGACGAACACATAGTCGCAATTCATGGACACCTAAAGGGCAGATCAGGGTCAGAAGTCAGAGACCATCTATATGGAAATGATACGGACGCTGGCACAGACTCTGAGTGCTGAGAGACGATATACATTACAGCACGGCTGCAGCTGTCAGCACGACAATTCATCAAAGAGCATTTCAAGGTTGACGTGGTGCTCAGAGCAAATATAAAGAGAGGATCGCTCAGATATTTGAATGCGATGTGAGAGTTCAGGGCACTTAAAACATCTCTGCCAATACTTCCATTTTGTCTTACGGAAGTGGTTCACCCAAATAAATTAAAAGGGAATTGAAGGTTTCACTGCTTTACCTGCCAAGTTTGGAGAGTGTCTTTGTCTCAACACGAGTTCCATAGCACTCAACTTATCGGTTAGTTCACAAAAAGAGTCCTCTCCTGCTGATGTTCAGGTGTATATCTCTTTAAAGTAGAGACACTACATACTGATATACACCTGAACATCAGCAGGAGAGGACTCTTTAAAGTAGAGACACTACATACTGATATACACCTGAACATCAGCAGGAGAGGACTCTTTAAAGTAGAGACACTACATACTGATATACACCTGAACATCAGCAGGAGAGGACTCTTTAAAGTAGAGACACTAGATACTGATATACACCTGAACATCAGCAGGAGAGGACTCTTTAAAGTAGAGACACTACATACTGATATACACCTGAACATCAGCAGGAGAGGACTCTTTAAAGTAGAGACACTACATACTGATATACACCTGAACATCAGCAGGAGAGGACTCTTTAAAGTAGAGGACACTACATACTGATATACACCTGAACATCAGCAGGAGAGGACTCTTTAAAGTAGAGACACTACATACTGATATACACCTGAACATCAGCAGGAGAGGACTCTTTAAAGTAGAGACACTACATACTGATATACACCTGAACATCAGCAGGAGAGGACTCTTTAACGTAGAGACACTACATGCTGATATACACCTGAACATCAGCAGGAGAGGACTCTTTAAAGTAGAGACACTACATACTGATATACACCTGAACATCAGCAGGAGAGGACTCTTTAAAGTAGAGACACTACATACTGATATATACCTGAACATCAGCAGGAGAGGACTCTTTAAAGTAGAGACACTACATACTGATATACACCTGAACATCAGCAGGAGAGGACTCTTTAAAGTAGAGACACTACATACTGATATACACCTGAACATCAGCAGGAGAGGACTCTTTAAAGTAGAGAGACTACATACTGATATACACCTGAACATCAGCAGGAGAGGACTCTTTAAAGTAGAGACACTACATACTGATATACACCTGAACATCAGCAGGAGAGGACTCTTTAAAGTAGAGGCACTACATACTGATATACACCTGAACATCAGCAGGAGAGGACTCTTTAAAGTAGAGACACTACAAACTGATATACACCTGAACATCAGCAGGAGAGGACTCTTTAAAGTAGAGACACTACATACTGATATACACCTGAACATCAGCAGGAGAGGACTCTTTAAAGTAGAGAGACTACATACAAATATGAACCAATCAGCATTGCACACTTTGTGGGACTAATAAAGGTACCGGTATTCTGATTCTGAAATGTTCTCTTTTAAATGTGGCTGTATGTTAATAATAAGCACACCATTTAATCCCTGCCGTGTGCCACCGACTGCAGCTTTGTATTCAAACACTACAGCAGCTGATTTTATAGCTTTAACCAGAAACATGGAACAAATCAGTGAAAATCAGCTGCTGCTGTGTTTGGTCAGAATTAAAAAGCCGCAGGCTGAGAAACACTGTGGTACACAGAGCTCACCGACTGTGGGCTGTTCTCTCATCTAATTTGCATCTGTTATGCGGCCAAATGAGTGCTTCTGCTGGATAAGTAACCCAGTGTTTGCTAAGCATGTACAGTGAGAATTAGGCATGCGTCTCACGTCATAACCCTCCACCTCTCAGAATAATGATCTATGAACAATTACACAGATGCATAATACAAACAAAAGCTTTTAGGAAAACGCATTATTCATGTAATGTGAAGGCCGACAGCAGTGTGACATTTCACATGCGCTTTGGCTCATAACACCTACATGGCACATTAATACACATATTCATGGTGAGGACATAAATGTAATGTGATATCATTTGTGAGCGAGTGAGTTTGAATTCAATCTACGGGCAGTGCTAAATGTAATTCTCAGCCATTTTTTACTTTAAACCATTCTTTAGCTTTCCCCCGCCTAGTCAGAAAGCTCCATTTGAATTATCATAAATACTTGTCCCCCTCTGACGCTAAATTATTAACTGCATTGGAACTGGAGGGCTTTGCTTTTGGGCTGGGAGATTTATCTGGTTGTGGGAGGGAGCTGGCATTGTAATCAGAGGATCTAATCTGCGGAAAATGGAGGTCGGGCGGCCGGTTTTCTCAGAGCTGAAGATTCATCAAAATAAGACCCCCCCCCCCCCCCACCACACTCCTAGATGAACTTCTTAAGATGACAGTCTTTCCCCTCTGCTTCAGCTAATGCAATCGTTGCAGGGTTTGACCTCATGTGCGTGCTTGGGGAGTAACAGATTACATTTCATTTAGGATTATCAGGATACAGATTACAGGTAACTGTGTTCCCTTACAGAAACGGATTACCGGTGCATTGTTTAAAAATGGTAGGTCCCCCCTAAATGGGGATGTTACAAAACATTTGGAAATAAGGATAGGTATATTATAGGTAGATGCACTGGAGATAATACCTAATACAATATAACACAAAGGGGCTTAATTGGCATGACCACATTTTAAACATAGTATTGCCAAAGCGTTCTGCACACGGCGTTATAACAGAACAAATCAAAAATGAACATTTAACACTTAGTAAAAACATCCTTTTGATCTTTATATTCCCTCGTATTGATTTGCATTTAATATTGAGGTAATCCAAAAGTAATGGAAAGTAATCAGGATACTTAAATGATGCTACTGTTTTCCACATCTAACTAGTTAATGTAATGGACTACATTTTTAAAGTAACCCCTCCAAACCCTGTGTGTGTGTGTGTGTGTGTGTGTGTGTGTGTGTGTGTGTGTGTGTGTGTGTGTGTGTGTGTGTGTGTGTGTGTGTGTGTGTGTGTGTGCATGTTATTATTCGTACGCAATGTGAGTTAAAGCCGGAGTAACTCAACACAACGACCTCGGCCACCTTAATTAATCTCAGCACGTCTGGCTGTATGCAGAGTGGAGAACATCTGCCTGACATGTACTCCCTGCTCCACTGAACACACACACACACACACACACACGCACACGCACACGCACACGCACACGCGCACACACACACACACACACACACACACTGAACAGCGGGCCTATCCGCAGAGCCGCTTCACTTCCTGCGGCTATTGCTGCTGATAAACTTGGCTGGCTAATTGCGAGTCAGAAGCTGTTAGCGGCTGCGGGTCTCAGTGTTCCCGCGGGGCCGTTCTGAGGAGGGCTTTCACACACTGAGTCGCCACATGCCGTCACACCGCTGCTAATGCGCAGTGGCATGTTCCCTGGTGGCAGCAGATTGCCTGGGTGGAGACAGATCATCGGGACAAGTGAGGGCGCCGCCTGCATTGTGCTGTGTGGCAGCAGAGATGGAGAAAGTAGACACATCCTTTACTCAAGTAGAAGTACAGATACTCGTGTTTAAAAATACTCTGGTGAAAGTAGAAGTACTGATTAAACTTCTTTAGTCAAGTAAAAGTAAAGAGGCTTTGAAATGTACTTCAGCAAAAAGTACCCATAACTAGCAGCTGTTTTAAAGAGTACCTGACCTCCCTTTATATTAATAGAACAATAATGTCATTGTTAGCTAATGAATGTTTCCATGCTGAACAACGGAACCATGACAACGTTTTCATTGGTCCCTCTTCTTTAGAGAAGACCAGGAAATGATGGATACACGGATCGTGTTCAAATCAATAGGCACGCAATGACTCTAAATAATACTGATCACGCCACCAAACACACATTCAGACTAAAGGAACCAGCCTGTTTGGAAAATGTGAGAAGTAGAAAGTACAGGTATTTGGGTTCAACATGTAAGAAGTAGAAAGTACAGGTATTTGAGTTCAACATGTAAGAAGTAGAAAGTACAGGTATTTGTGTTCAACATGTAAGAAGTAGAAAGTACAGGTATTTGTGTTCAACATGTAAGAAGTAGAAAGTACAGGTATTTGAGTTCAACATGTAAGAAGTAGAAAGTACAGGTATTTGTGTTCAACATGTAAGAAGTAGAAAGTACAGGTATTTGAGTTCAACATGTAAGAAGTAGAAAGTACAGGTATTTGTGTTCAACATGTAAGAAGTAGAAAGTACAGGTATTTGAGTTCAACATGTAAGAAGTAGAAAGTACAGGTATTTGGGTTCAACATGTAAGAAGTAGAAAGTACAGGTATTTGTGTTCAACATGTAAGAAGTAGAAAGTACAGGTATTTGAGTTCAACATGTAAGAAGTAGAAAGTACAGGTATTTGTGTTCAACATGTAAGAAGTAGAAAGTACAGGTATTTGAGTTCAACATGTAAGAAGTAGAAAGTACAGGTATTTGAGTTCAACATGTTAGAAGTAGAAAGTACAGGTATTTGTGTTCAACATGTAAGAAGTAGAAAGTACAGGTATTTGTGTTCAACATGTAAGAAGTAGAAAGTTCAGGTATTTGAGTTCAAAATGTAAGAAGTCAAAGTAGAAAGTCGTCAGAAAAATAAGTAGAGGAGTAAAGTACTGATACCAGAAAAATGTACTTAAGTACAGTAACGCAGTATTTTTACTCCACTACTTCCCACCTCAGCGGTCATATGATGCAGAGAGAGAGGCGGGGCTATGGGTTAATAAAGGTGAAGACACACATGATGATGAGGTGGAAGAAGTACTCAGATCTTGTAATTAAAAGTTAAATTAGAAATACCAAAGTGTAGGAATACTCTGTTAGTAAAAGTCCTGTATTCAAAAGTACAAAAGTATTGGCATCTACATTAAATATACGTAAAGTACCAAAAGTACTCATTATGCATATCGGTCAACTTCACAGTCTGTGTTTATCAAGCTGGTAAAGGTGGAAGAAGTACTCAGAACTTGTACTTCAAAGTTAAATTAGAAATACCAAAGTGTAGGAATACTCTGTTACAAGTACAAGCCAGATGTTACTCAAGTAAAAATAAAAAGTATTGGCATCTAAATGGACTTAAAGTACCAAAAGTAAAAGTACTCATTATGCAGATTTCAAAGTCTGTGTTTATCAAGCGGGTAAAGGTGGAACTGATCGACTTAATTGACTGTATCTAATACAAACAGAAGTATTGTGTGCTGACACCTCGGCCAAGATAACCCCATGACAGTTGTTCTGTCAGTTCCCAAAGCACCTGAAGACATTACACAACTTCTTCACAGGCTGACGCTCTCCTCAGTCGCTCCCTTTCAACAGAAAAACACCAACGAGCCAGAGAGCCTCCAGTGACCGGAGTTAACAGAGAGAGAGAAGACTGACTGATCAAAACCGATTTTAGTCTTTTAGAAGGTGGGAAACACAAATACAAAGAAATAAAACACTGAGGCTCTAATTCATTATTCATCATTTCATTAATAAACCTGTCTGAGTAACATAAGCCGATAAAATCAACACAGAATGAGTGATGTGACAACAAACCAATGTCCCATTTAAAAGTTTGTTTGTTGGTTTTTGTACAGTGGAGTGTGACAGAACCAGTATATATACGTCTTACATGTTAAAGTATATTGGACTTTTATGTACTTATATACGGTGGCCGACCGGGGAGAACACGCTTCAACGGCCCAAAACACTGCAAAACGATGTAAATATAGAAACACAAATGTGCTAAAAACATATGTAAATGAAGTAACATCTTCACCAACGCTCAAAACTCAAAGGAAGCCAGGGGAAGCTAAAAAGTGACGCTCACAGCTGGGACCCGAGCGCTTGGTGACATCCGGAGATTATAAAGTTTGCCACCTGGATCTGTTGTTGGAAACGTAGCAAGAGATTACGTTTGTTGGCTTATTTTAACAATGTGATTCCTTCTAATGTTATTGCAGAACTGTTGTAAGCTAGCTAGCTAGCTAACAAAGCTAAACAATATATACTGTCAAAACACTTACAATTATAAAAACAGACTAACTCTGCCAACAGTAGCCAACTTTAATAATAATTAATAATCATCAAGCGCTCCGGTCCCAACTGTGTGCGACGCTTTTTAATGTCCCCTTGTTTACTTAATTTTGTAAGCTTTATGCAACGTAAGGAGGCGGTGGCTCAGTAGATAGTGCGCTGAACTTTGAATCAGGGGGTAGCAAGTTCGAGTCCCACTGCAGTCAGCATGTCGTTGTGTCCCTGAGACACTTCACCCCAAAGTGCTCCTGTGGGGATCGTCCACAGTACTGAATGTATGTCGGTCGCTTTCGATAAAAACGTCTAACAGGTGACATGTAATGTTTTGTATCGGCAGCATTTCGTTCATGCAGAGCTTTTAGTCAATGCTGCACATGTTTCGTGAAGTTGTTCGACGTTTTGTAAGTTAGTTTCTTCATTTGCATGTGTTTTGGCACATTTGTGTTTTATATGTGCATCGTGTTTTGGGCTGTTGAAGCACGTTTGCTGTCGTCGGCCACCATATTTATTAGCAGGAAAACGTCAAAAATATAAAAATATCTCGTGCTTCAAATTCAAATTCAAATTCAAAGGTTTTGTTTGTCATATGCACAAAGCTACCATTTAGAAATGGCACTGACATTCTTCTGACCTGAGCTCCTCCAACAAAGCAACATATATAATAAAATACAAATGAAAAAGTAATGCAAAAATCTATTTACATTTCAATGGAATATGATATGTACAAGAACAGCATATTAAATTAAATGTAAATTAAGACACAATTAAATACGGTTTATTGCGGTGATAACTATTTATATAAATTAGTATATTGCAAGAGCTTCATATTCATATTGCTTCATACTGGACTTGAACTTTAGTTGCCACGGTAACAAGGTAACTGCAAAGCACAGAAAAGGTCCTTCCAGAAAAAAAGAAGAATAAAAAACAGATGCACACAAAGGACTCAAAATGGTGTTTTTCACTGCTGGAGATGCAATTATGGTCTAGATGTGGCTGGAAGTAAACAGTGCCTAAGAGCGGCTCATCGAACAGACTGCGGGAGGACAAGCGATAGAAAAAAATCTGCCACGTTTCAATGTCACCACATAACAAAGAAGAAGAACAATGGAGCCATCTTGATGACATTCACTCATCCTGCCTGGCATGTGTTTCCATACAGAAACTGCATTTATCCCCGGTTTTTATTCTCAAATTTAAATATTCACTCAATTAGCTGCCACAATATTCTTCCAAACTCCACTTAGGGGTAACATATGTATTAAATGAGCAGGGAATGAAAGATGACATATGGGTAGCATTACTGGGATTGTGTCTCGGAGCTGTTATGAAGCTTTTTCTCCGTGTGATGGATGTGAGCTGGCGTCAAGAGCAGAGCAACCGACGAGCTCATT
Organism: Notothenia rossii; assembly: GCF_949606895.1. Classification (NCBI taxonomy): domain Eukaryota; kingdom Metazoa; phylum Chordata; class Actinopteri; order Perciformes; family Nototheniidae; genus Notothenia; species Notothenia rossii. The sequence goes on from NC_136907.1 coordinate 4,874,508, forward strand.
TAGCTCTGTTAGCTAAATGAGCCAGCCCCCATTAGCCTGTTGTTGGTGGGATTGATGATGCTCAGGGTGAACATGATCTGTTGTTCTGGAGAGGGGACTTTGGAGTCATTTGGGTGCAATTATAAAAGAAATCCTCGTATTCTTTTGTTCATATTGCAAAGCAGTGATGTTTATAATTTTAAGGGTCGTTCATTTCAATTAAAAAACACGCTCCTCTGCTGGCGTTGAGGTATAAATCAAATAAAACCACAACTACATTATATGGCCAAACGTATGTGGACACCTGAACATCACACCTGTATATAAT
>NC_136907.1:4875014-5141234 GCF_949606895.1 Notothenia rossii
TGATAATCCATGATATGGCGTTTCATCACGACAGTATCTGCCGGTAGAATCTCCCGCATGTCAGGCATAAGCTCCACCCCTTTTTTTTTTTTTAATCAATTTTTTATTTTTGAAGCTTTATCCATAAAATCAGCACTTTTGAAACAGGAAGTGAAATAGAGGGATATGATGCATGGCTAGAATGGGTGATCTGTTTGGTATTTTGAGCAAACACTTCATAGACATGTTTTTTATATTTTTTTATATATCTGAGACCTATGCTATTGCCTACAAATAGCATGATAGGTGACCTTTAACAGATGGTGCATTGTCTAAAAACAAGACCCGATATTTCACTGCAGTGTTACTTCTGAAGTTAGTGTGTTGTAAAGATATATTCTGACTAGATATTAGACACAAATACTTGGCAAGATTTCGAGTTTTTGTCGTGTACTTCAGTATTCTGGGGACGTTTCATTGACCTGTCATGACTGGAGTGTTTCCTGCGCCTGAAGGGGCTCATTTTAAATGATCTGGATTGTTCAATGGCAGGTGCACTGGAGCGAGCCCACTCAATATCACATGGCCCAGCGACCTGTCTTTAATGGATAATGAAAAATGATCAACGACGTGCTGAGGCAAGCCGTCCCAAAGCAAACACCTGTTCCTCTCCACAACTTTAACCACACCCCGCTGTTCTGTATTACTTCTGAAATCTGATGTTTAAACATGCATATTAGTAATCATTATTTACTTTTGTTTTGTTTGTTTGATTATCTATTATTATTATTATCTTAATAAATAGTGTATTATTTTGTTGACATATTAGCATTAAAGGTTTTTACAGAGAGATAATATCTTTGTTAATACTGTCGAATACAAATCTTTACTTTCCATATTGTTTAGGATTACATTGTGACACAAATCAGCTTAACGATATATGAACAAACGCCTTGGTAATAATCTAAGAATAAATATTAATGCTGTCAAAATTATCGCGGTTAACGGCGGTAATTAACTTTTTTAATTAATTTGCGTTAAAATATTTAACGCATTTAACGCATGTGCAGAATGGCCCGCCCCATACATCCCACCAGTGGCAGCGCTGGGGTAGGCTACAGCCATACCAAGAAATGGCTTAGCCCCACCTTAGCCCCACCATGAAAAATGATGTTAAAGTAAGCCAAATAAAGTCCGCCAACTCGCGCCGAGTAAATTTGCACAGACAGCAGTTAGTAAGATTGATTTCAGCAGCCACTTGTCTGGAAATACCCAAGACTAGAAACGGTTTTGGAAACCTTTGTCACGTTGTGATCGTCTTCTCAATAAAACATCTTTGATAATGTCTTCTGGCCAATCAGAATCAAGATAACGACGTGTTGTTGTTGCAGGAAGTCCCGACAGAGAATACTTTTGCTGTAGTACATCTCTATATACATCGATACAACATTACGTGTTGATAGAAATCAACGCGTAATGAAATAAGACCCCACGGTTTGATGATTGATAGGTGTGTGGGCTTTCTTTCATTTTGACACACATAACAATGTTATAATAAACATACTGTATGTTAAATGGATATATCCGCCTTCTTTCATTTATCGTTCCATTCCCACAACAATATACATAAAGAAATGGCATATTTTGGACATAGTGACATGGTGATTAATCATGATTAATAAATGTTTAAGCTGTGATTAATCTGATTAAAAATTGTAATCGTTTGACAGCCCTAATAAATATAGAAATAAAAATGTGGTGAGATTCCTGGTGTAAACTAATTTAGAGGAACTGGCCTTTAAGATATGTTTTGCAAAATGAATACGTCTTGCAAGACACAACAGGTCAAAATGGTAAATATTTTAACCACCACATATTCTATTCCCTTTAGACTTCCCCATTTCAATCGGTCACATAGTGAAATAACTGTCAAACGTGCGTTTTCTATTAACAGAAAATTGGCCCTTCAATAGTGTTTTTATTTGTCAGGCAGTTTATAGATTTTTTATCTTCAAGGTCATCTGTTTATTTGTCTTACTCTGTAATGCTGGTTTATTTATATTTCCTTTTGGAGATGTTTATATTTTAGAATTGTTTATTTCTATTTTAATGTGTTATTATGTGCAATGCCTTGTTCTGTTTTATGCTGCTGCAACAGAGTACTTCTTATCTTATCCTATTTGCTAGCGCTCCAACACTTTGTATGTGATAGGCTAAGGGGCGGGACATCTGTGTGTGTGTGTGTGTGTGTGTGTGTGTGTGTGTGTGTGTGTGTGTGTGTGTGTCTGTCTATACACGCTGGGAGAGGATGGAGAAGCGTGTCTCAGGGGATAGAGACGACTTGCCGGCCATCATAAGCAGAAGCCACACACACACACACACACACACACACACACACACACACACACACACACACACACACACACACACACACACACACACACACACACACACACACACACACACACACACACACACACACACACACACACACACACACACACACACACACACACACACACACACACACACACACACACACACACACACACACACACACACACACACACACACACACACACACACACACACACACACACACACACAGGTGGTGATAGACACAGGGGCGGGACATCTCTTAGCGGTTGACCAATCACAACAGAGCTGGCCAGCTAACCAATCAGAGCAGACTGGGCTCTGGTTTCAGACAGAGGGTGGAAAGAGGTGCTGCAGCACAGGCAGTGTGAGAGCAAAGAGCTTTCTGAACGTTAAAACATGGAGACATGTCAGAACATGTGAATAATATGTCCTCTTTAAGATCCAATACTGTCGTGCGTCATGTGTGTATTGGTATTCATGGTGAGTGATGTCTTGCCAAGGACACATTTTATGCAAATGCAGAGTAATTTAAATCTGAATAGGCTTTATAACAGAGTGGATTTGACATTATTCAAATATGATGTATTAATCTGTTAAGGATTTCTGTTATCACGAGACGAGCCTAAGAAGTCAGAGTTGATCACGCTGCGAGTCACGTCCGTCCTTCTCTCCCGACGGCTGTTCCCCGGCGCAGAGTATTAACATGCAGCTGTTACTGTATTTAAAGTTTCCAAGAGCTGCATGACCTTTACATGGCAAGGAGTTGGAGAAGTATAGACTACTTAAAGAAGAATACAGCTATGAGAGTCCCTAGGTTAAAACACTCGGGTCCTTGTTGCTGCACGCAGAGTTTACTTGTCCACATAATTCATGCTCAGGCAGTTAGCGTCACCCTCCTGGTAATTAGAAAGTGTGAGTAAGACAGCGGGAACAATGCACACTTAACTTCCTCCTTCATCCGGCTGCCTTTGTTACCCTTTGTGCAGCAAACTCTCGTGTCCAACAACCAGTGAACGTCACGGATAAAGCGATGATGGAAAGAGTCGTTAGACACCTTAACTGCTTAAGTTACCTATTATAGTTTTACATTTAAAGACTAACCATGGAAACACTTTCCCAAGAGGATATTTGAGTACAAATCTATACATTAGTTTGGTTTTGTAGGGAAAAATAAACAGATTGCATGGAGAAATGTATGGTTTGCCTATTCAATAGATCTCCTTCTAATACATTTACTTCTACTTCACTACGCTTGCTTTTACTTTGGAGTCTGGAAATCTATTTGTTCATCCATCCATCTTCTCCCGCTTATCCGTGGTCGGGTCTCGGAGGTATCAGTTCCAGCAGAGAGCCCCAAACTTTCTTTCCCCTCATCAACCAGCTCTGACTGGGGGGTCCCAATGTGCTCCCAGGCCAGAGAAGAGATATAATCCCTCCACCTGGTTCTAGGTCTACCCCTCGGTCTCCTCCCAGCTGGACGTGCCTGGAACACCCCCCTAGGGAGGCGCCCAGGTGGCATCCTAACTAGGTGCCCGAACCACCTCAACTGGCTCCTTTCGACGCGAAGGAGGAGCGGTTCAACTCCGAGTCCCTCCCGGATGACCGAACTTCTCACCTTATCCCTAAGGGAGACGCCAGCCACCCTGCGGAGGAAACCCATCTCGGCCGCTTGTACCCGCGATCTCGTTCTTTCGGTCATGACCCATCCTTCATGACCATAGGTGAGGGAAGGAAGGAAAATGGCGCGGTAGACAGAGAGCTTTGCCTTCTGGCTCAGCTCTCTTTTCATCACACTGCAGTACCGCTCCCGCTGCTCCGATTCTCCGACCCATCTCACGCTCCATTGTTCCCTCACTCGAGAACAAGACCCTGAGATACTTGAACTCCTTCACTTGGGGATAATCATGAATTATCGTTATACGCACAAAAGAAAAGTGTATATTTTTCGAATTTTGTTGATTATATAACGAGTATTTGCTTTAACTGCGTTCACATTTCAGTAACCATTTTGTTCATAAAAATTATCCATTAAATACATTTTCAGTTTAGGTTAATGACATTTCTTTTACCTGAACCATAAACCTGCAAACCATTCGTTATTCTATTTGTAATGTGCTACTTCTATTGTTGTAAGGTCTTCTCGTTATGCATTTGAAAATCCCTGCTTCTAGAAATAGCCAAATAAGAAAATGTCATTGTTTTAGTTTCATTATAGGTTGTTGTTTCTGCCATCTGAGGACACATCTTCCCTTACATCCATTTTTAATTTGATCAAACGAGCGGACCACACGGCAACACTTCACTGTACTGCTTATACAATTATACACTCTGCCTATAGTGCAATCTATTGTGACTGTAATTGGCTGGAGTAAATAATAAGGGTGTAATCACAGTCTCTAATGTGCGCTGCACGTTGTTGTGATCCCATTTTAATTTATTTAATCAACCGACGACACTTCATATTGCATCTCAGCTTGGATTCCCTGCGAGCCCGAGCGGTGATTGTTCCCAGGAACCTGAAGTACTCGTGTCAAATCTGCATCGCACTTAAAGAGGAACAAGAGATGCTGGGATTTACACGGCGGCACTTCAGGTGAGCAGATCTCTGAGAGGAGAGGGAGCGGTTGAATAATTTTAGTTTAAGGAGGTTTAAAACAGAGGGAAATGAACAGGAAGTGTCAGCCATGATAAGAGCTGTTTGATTTGTCTAGATCAGGGGTGTCCAACCTTTCTTCATCTGAGAGCTACTTTGAAAAAATGAAAGTGGCCAAGAGCTACTTGCATCACATCGCTTACATTTATTCACATAGCACTCATCAGTTGAATTAAGCTATTTTTGTACACGTGTGAAATTGCAATACCCAAAGCTTATAACAAATCTTTACTTCTGTTAGAATTAAAAATCAATGTTTTGATGGCATCATTTAGTTTAAACATACCGTCAGTTTAAATGCTGTTTTATACTGAAAAAACAGAAGTTCTCGCGTACAACTAGTTGTCAAGCTTTTATTCTGAAAATCCTTCATCTCCGGTTAGCATTTAGCATGTGGCTAATATTCCTTTTCCTATAGAGGTGAATTTAGTAGCGAAATGACACGGAGTGTTGCACACCGGAACCTACTGATTTCAACACTACAACTATAGGCGTCGAGATATTATTATTGCTGAATATTAAATTAAGGTTTATTTGAATATGTTTTGTTTACAGACGTGGGTAGCATATGACAACATCTGGAACTACCGGAAATGATAACTGCCGTGAAGTATTTCCAGTATTTTTAAAGTATTGATTACAGCGTTTAAAATGCAATGAATGAAAAGTCATGAAAGACAATATGAGGAGGAAGGGCGTGTTTAGTCATATATTGAATGTACAATGTCTGAATCCTCTGTTATGCGGAACAACGGACATTGAAGACGTGGAGGGCCGGCCCCAGCAGCGCCAACCGGCACACGGGGAGGAGACAGAAGAGGATATTTAACAGCTGAATGTGTTTCTCTCTCTCTTTCCTTCGCTCTCGAGAGCCCGAGAACACAGCTGTTTTTCTCACTGAACAATATTCTTCTTGTAACATTACCGCGCCTTTTTTAATTAAAGTACCCATTTGAACCTTCTCAGAGACTCCATTGGTCTCCTTAGATGAATGGCACAGCATGGAGTCCACCATACAGGTGTATGCTGGAGTGTACCCACTTAGGTTCACTCTATAGAGTAATTTAAATGTTCATCAGTCGGCCTTGTTCTGTATTTACATTTCATTCATGTCAGAAAAATCCGCTTCACATCATCTCAATCAGTGATTAAGTGAATAATAACGTTTCAATCGGGTCACTATCAGCCTGTCACTCAATGTTTTCAGGGAGGGGGCGGGGTTTGGAGGAAGAGAGGAGACGGTGATCGCGGAAGCTTTTTTCCTCCAGCCTTCACAAACTTTACACAAATATTTATCAACTGGAAATAGCAAGAGGACATTCATACTCTGCAATCCAAGACTTGATTAAATCCACCAAAAACCTGACGTGGTGCTGAAGTGAGTATTTTTTAAACCATAAATCCATGTGTGTCTGAGCCGCAGCGACACGGACTGATTCAGGTGCATTTATTGTCGTGGGATTTTGTCTACGCAGTCTGTGAACCGCGAGCGGCGAGCTACTGAAAAGCTGCCCGCGAGCTACCGGTAGCTCGCGATCGACGTGTTGGAGACCCCTGCTCTAGGTCAGTGGTTCCCAACCTGGGGGGCACCAAAGATCGCAGGGGGGGCGCCAAAGATCGCAGGGGGGGCGCCAGGCCTCAGATGATTTGAGGTCAAATATCATATTTAGACTTTTTTATTTATTTATTTTTTACATATAATTGTAACACAATACATCATTGTCACTAAAAGCCTTGTCTCTACATTACAATAACATATACAAAATAATTAATTAATTTGAATAACAATTCAAGTTAGTAGCTATTAAAGGCATAAAAAGACAGAAATGTATAATTCTTTCTTTAATAGAAATGTTTCTTCTACCCGTAAAATGTCCGAACCAGGCTTTTCTGGATAAGCGCATTTTTAAAACATAGTCATTGTCCATGCCGGTTTCAGTTGGATTATTTGTCACAGTTGCTCCGATCAGATCGGTCTCCTCCATTTTGTAGATTATTTACAACTTTTGAATCCACATAAACACATCGGCTAAAATCCAGCTTACTTTGAGCATGTGTTTTAAACTGTTTGATCCCTTTGTGAATTGTTTCCACTTGCGCCGTCCTTTAATTTCTTCATACAGCGGGAATCCAAATGAATTCATCCTGAGTCCAATAACCATCAAAGTCACTCCAATAGTTCTCCTTAATTACGCTTTCGTTCTCCTTTAACAAAATACTTCACATTCATCCAGTTTGTGACAGGAGTTGTAGCATTTTTGAGACTTTGAAACTTTAATTAACGCTGTTGCGCCCCCCCCCCCCCAACTTCCAACAGGAGTCATTTGGGGGGGCTCTTGGGAAAAAAGGTTGGGATCCCCTGCTCTAGATGATAGGAAAGGAGCTTCAACGCTTCCTTTGTTATCTCCTTGAGCTTAGGATACATTGGACCAACCTTTACAGCTGCGACATTTGAAAAGATGCAGCATTCGGATGTTGCCTTCTGTATAAAATTAAACACAGGAATCTCACTATAGCCTACTGTCTTTCTATAATGCCTCAAGCTATGTCTTGCTATGTAATACGTATGTTCACTTTTATTAGCATGTGCTGTATTGCGAGCCTCTATGTTGCATGTTTCTAATGAGTTGATTACTTTTCTTTAGGGTGACTTGCTAAATCTGTCCAAAACTACTGATGGAAATGTGCCTTGTTTGAATGGTGGTACACACAGTGTGTAGGCCTTATAAGTTATGCATATATTGCATAAAGTACTATTTATTTTTAAAACAATTGTACGCAATCATACTAACTGGGATTCAGGTCGATTTGAGTGGACAGCAGAGCTAGCAACAATTTAATTTCACTTTCCTTTCATAAATCTTGATTCAAACCCTTGATAAGGAAGTAAAATATCTTTCCAGTTTATAAAGCTGCATGAAAGAAGTATTAAGATGCATTTTTAGTTGTCCATTCACGGAAAAAGCTAGTTTGCCCACAGCAGAATCATGTTAATAGTGTAAATGTAGTCTCTTTTCCTAAGTCCTTATGACTTCTCCTTCACTTCGTTCCGTAACCCCTTGATCTTTTCTCTGAGGTTAAGGACAAGTGGTTTGGAAAAGACGTAAGATCAGATTTTTTGGAGAATTCGACCAGAGCCAAAGTGTCTCCTTGACAAGCAGCAGGTGAGGTCTTTCCAAAAGGCTGCTCCTGTAACCATATTGATTTATCAGTAGACTTTTAGGAACATCCATTGATTTTGTCCGAGGCATAACGGAATAATCAAATCATGAGTACGTATGGAGCGACCCACAATAAAGCTTTTATGCTTCCCTGATACTGTGTGTGCTGCTGGGCCACTCTCCAGTATTACTGCGAGAGTAAGGGGATTACTTCTGTCTAAATTGACATCTTATCCCAGATACAGAGATGAAGGAAATCAGGTTTACTGTACCTTAACAATGTCTTCATTGGAGGACTTGCACTGCACAAAGGCAGAGACGTCGGTGACGGCTCCATTCATCTCTATGGAGACCATCTTGACAGGTATAGCCACTGTGCGCCCGGTCAGAATCGCTGTGTTGATGATTTCAGTGTCCTATGGAGAGAGGGGGAAATATATATTTATAAAAGTACTTTTCACAAACAGAATGAAGCTCAAAGTGCTTCAACAATATGGCACACTACACAAGATAAACAGTAGATAAGACATTACATTCAAGTTCAACGTTGAAACCTTTTAGCTTTGGATGTATAGGTATGGAAATGTTTCTTTGATAACTTCATTCCCTTGTGCTGCTGCGTCGTACGGCACTTATTATCTTAAGCACCGTAGCTATTTACACCCGGGTGTTGTACTGTATGCATCTCTTCTTGCTCTTTCTACGATCGCTTGGTAAGGTTACCTGAACATCAGGGACAACAAACACCTGTGCTATATCGTGAACATGGCTGTAAGGTAATACATGTCCCACAGATCCCCCTGATGAAAGGGGGTTAATTAATCTGCCATAACAGTCGGAAAGAAGTTATGAGACGTTTTTGGGGTGGGTGTAAATAGCCGAATAGCTGCCGTATGTCTGTTTACACCCGGGTGCATATAGACATTCCGTATATGTATATATATATACGGATAACCCATTCAGTGAAAGTGAAAAAAATAGGACAAAATTAACAAATACTATACAAAAAAATTCAAAAGATGTATTGAGCAAAAAGGAATACTAATAAAATAAGATTGTAGTAATAATAATAATAATATTAAAGTGAAACATTAAATAAGACCCAATGAATAAAGGAATATGAATAAAACAATGGAAACAATTTAAATTAATAAATAATAATCACAACAATTAAATGAGTGCATTGTTTAAACTAGTTTGTCCCCTTATATTTTCTGGTGTGGTGTTACACTTTTTCAGAGCATAGTGGATGAAACCCTTTTCCCCAATTTGATTTTCGGGGACTTTTGGTGTATTTTAAAAACCCACTGTCGAGGTTTTTAAGGCTTGTATGGAAAATAAAACAATAGAGACTCAGTGAAATAAGAGAGCTTTGTAGAGGGATTTTAAAATCAGCTCTACAAGATGAAGTGTAGCTTAAACACTTAAATGACCTCTCTTTGTTAAATATTCATAACACAGTGAGAGGTAGTCGGTACTGTTCCTTGTTATTTCATCACCATTTCTGATCTCCATTTAAAACCATCACCATCGGAGCTGCTGGGCCTCTCAGGTGAACTGAACTCATTTCACTCTTTCACTGCATTTCATCAACTGACATTTTCATTTCACTGAGCATCTGGAAGTGACATAATTTGAAGATAATCTTAGCCTTAAAATTATTCCAGGAAGCTCGTTTTTTGAGCGTGGTCGGACGCGGTAAATCACAGCATCAAGCTTTAAAGTTCAAACCGCATAAAAGACGTGACATTTACTGTACTGTTCCCCAGGATCTCATGCAAACTCCATGTGCTATAAGACGAGGACAAATAAGTGGAGATTTGACTTGAAGACGAGTTTTTTAGGAAATTCGAAACAGATGGATGCTCTTATCAAAGATGTACAATACCGCTCCGGAAAATGCTACAGGAAGTCTTTCTGTCACTATGATTAAGAGTCAACTGTAACGTTTATGAAAGGAAGTATGACTAAGAAAATACCCAGAATGTTCTTTTCCAGTAGAGAGGCGAAGTCACGCCCATCTGCTTCCGACCCATGGGACCTTATTTCGGAAAAAGTATGTATTGAAGTCAATGGGGAGAGAAAGGTTATCTTTCGAACCCGTTTGAATTGTGCCACGAATTACACATATGATGTTTCTCAATTAAAAAAAATAATTTCCATGTCAAAAAAGTCAGTTTGTCGTAAAAATTTAAAATATTCAACTAGAAAGACTACAAATCCCAGAGTCCCGGTCCCGCATGCTGGCTCTTACGAACCGACTAACTCCCCTTGTGTGTATGTACAGCTCTCAACATGCCCAGACTTGGAGTGATTTTCACCTCTTTTAATACTTTCCGCCTCATTCTGAAAGAAAGAAGTGAAATGTGCCAACGTGACGGCCATCTTGGTGTGTGGTGCGAGATGGGAGATGTAGTTCATTGAGCGGTTCACACAAAAAAAGTGTTACTTGAATTGACAAACATCATATGTGTAATTCGTGGCACAATTCAATCAAAAGATAATCTTTCTCTCTCCATTGACTTCAATACATCATTTTTCCTAAATAAGGTCCCATGGAGGAAAGGGAGGGACTTCACCTCTCTATCCCAATTCTGGCTCAACCATGCATGTTAACGTCACACTGAAAGTACCTCATTTCGTGTTTTATATGACTGTTTTCTGCTGCTAAACACTCCACTCAGAACCATTGAACCATTTTCCCATTAGGGTATTTTACGGTGGCCGATTTGTCAGGCATTTATTTGTCAATGAACTTCTGTTTAGGCTTAAGACAAACCAATAAATAAACTCAGAAATCTACTTCGTGTATGTACTCAATACTCTCCTTCACGCTGCAGCAGTAACTGTTGAAATCCCAAGTAATGTTTAGCAAAAAACAGCATCAGACCATTAAAACTCTCCAAACCACTCAGTTATATATCCCTAGCTTACACCAATTAGAGAAATAAGCTTGTACTTATTTAGAAAAAAAGATAGGGATGACATATTGAAGCATTAATGAGTCAAATATGCAGCTACTTTCAGATAAATGGGGACAGTGACTTTTATTTATCAGTATCTTATTTCACACAGAAGGAGACTTTAAAGGGCCCTGTATCGTCTGGAGCATAAGGCTTTTTAAACCTCTATCTTAACCACAGAGATTCTGTTAGTAAGTCAAATCAGAGCAGAACAAAGCCCCTTTTTGTTGCCTTAAAACAATCTATATACTTATTATATTATATTTCAGAGACCATTTTCAAAGGCTGAAAGACGTCCTTGATGCCAATCACTTTAGCCAGAACGTTGTTTTTTCATCATCAAAGAAGCAATTTGATTTATTCTGACTTACACCCAATGATCAAATCTATCTGTGTCTACTCTTATCTGTCTTCATTTCTCTCATGTACTTTGCCTTGTGTTTTTTATGCTGCAACGCAAACGTTTCCCATTGGGTTCAATAAAGTCTCTCTCTCTCTCTCGCTCCATCTATCCATCCATCCATCTCTCTATCCATCCATCCATCCATCCATCCATCCATCCATCTATCTCTCCATCTATCCATCTATCTCTATCTATCCATCCATATATCTATCTCTCTTTCTCCATCTATCTATCCATCCATCTATCTATCCATCCATCCATCCATGCATCCATCCATCCATCCATCTCTCTCTCTCTCTATCTATCCTTCTATCCATCCATCCATCTATCTATCCATCTATCTATCCATCTATCCATCTATCTCTCTATCTATCTCTCCTTCTATCTATCTATCTATCTCTCCATCCATCTATCTATCTATCTATCTATCCATATATCTATCTATCTCTCCATCTATAAATCTATCTCTATCTATCCATCCATATATCTATCTCTCTATCCATCTATCTATCCATCCATCCATCTATCTATCCATCTATCCATCCATCCATCCATCTCTCTCTCTATCTATCCATCTATCCATCCATCCATCCATCTATCTCTCAATCCATCTATCCCTCTTATTTCCACAACATACTGTATGTACAACATATTCCACTACTTTAGTTTAGCTGTGTCATCAAACAGAGCTGCTTTGATTTGATTTATTATTTCTTCTTCTGTCTGGCTTATGAAACATGGCTACTGTACGTGAAGCTAAGCCCAGCAGACCTGTGAGGAATAATTGACTGGACTCTGGGGCGGGATCCTAATTGAAAGACATCTTCCCTGGGCTCCACTTCCTGTTTTGGCATCTGTTTGGCATTACACTACACAACACACTTTATAATTACACGTGTGCTGCTGTGGAGGCACTAATTATGCTTACCTGAATGTATGTCGGAACAAAAACCAGACAACTCCTCAAAGAGCTATCGTTCCTCTTAATTACTACGCTCTCTACCAAACTGCAAAACAGTTATTAAAGAACCTGTTCTATAACCTGTACAACTCATACGCTGTAACTCAATTAGATTAGTCTATTTGTATAGGGATTATAGCACCTAAATATTATTTTGATTTAAAATGTAATAGATATATAAACAATGGAAAATATTGTTTGTTTTTAAGATCTGATCAATTTGACTGAGATATCGGTTAAATCTGTGGTAAACATTGAATGGGACTCAAAACATTAGAACAAATATAGATAAGTAATAACAAAATAATTAACATACATTTAAAAAATAATATGAATAATAATGTTAAAAACTACGGCTTCCACAGATGACATTTTTTTATGTATTTATTGTCAAAACATTTAATATATTCTTTGCTATCGGGATGTTAAAGGTGGGGTATGTAATTTTTTTCAGAAACACTTGGGAGATGGTTTCTCCGAAATTACCTACCCCACCTTAAAGAGCATGGAATATAACAAAAAGTGTTTCTGAAGTGAATTACCTACCCCACCAAAAACATATAATTATAAATACATATATGTGTATTTATCTGTTACAATATACAATGTTTAGTGATTCTCATCAAATGTATGACATAAGATACAATTCAACAAGGAATTTATTTAAAAATACATAATTTATGTAAAGACTATATCGTTTTTGATGCCAGGCTGTGTATTAATAATCAAAATATTCACCTTGAAATGTTTTATTTGAAATGATTGTGAATTTGTGTATCTTTATGTAATCTTAGTTAAGCAGTCTTTAAGCCTTCTCAGGGTTTTATATAAATAATGATTTCCTTTTTTATCCAAACTATGTGGTTTGATTAGAGACTTATACTAAGGTGTTTATGTTGACTGTCCTCCCATTATATATAGTCCATCCCTGTGGAGCCTGTTTGGCGTCACGGTTTGTATTGAGGCGAGGTAACTTAATGCGGTTAATGTGAGGTTAAATGCTCATGTTAAATCTGCACCATTCCCCCTGCCTTTGAATAATGTAAACACCACATGTCGCCATGCGTATCTTTATGAATACGCAAAGATAAACATATGAAAATGTGATGTGTGCAGCGCCGGGCTTTGTGCAACACGAAGCATCATTTTTTATTTAACATCTGGTAGCCGCCGCGGCGCAGAGCAGCTAATGGAGTCGGGGAAATCTGAAATAACAGCTCCTGCTTCCTGTTTTCTCGCCTCTTCAGCGCTCCTCTCGTAAAGTGAAAAGGATGTCCTGGGAAAGAGGGTGTTGTGTTAACAGTGGCCTAAACTATGTGACAAGCCTCAGGGTTGATTTAACCTCGCTGTCCTGGGATTGTTTCTCCTTTCACATCGCGGTAATAACCTCTTTCTCTCCAGGTCAACCGTAGCTGCACAATCTGCAGAGCATAAAACCTTCTCCGATCTTTTTACTGTCCATTTACCGGCTTTTTCCTTACTGTTAACGGTCAGAAATGACTGCGGCGATCCTCCCTAACCCTTCATCTCCGTGGCTTTAATGCATCCTGCTTGTATGTTGAGACAGAACAACCTCCCACCTCTTTATCTCAGCGTTTTTCTGAGTGCTGATCTGTTCTTCCAGCTTCTCAGTGGGTGTATGGCACCATGTGAAAGGAGCTGGATTGTTTGCATACACTGCTAACCAGTGGCGAGCCGTGAGGGCCCTCTTGGCTCTCTGTGAGGGCCTAAGATATTCTACAAAATAATATTTAAAAACATTAAAAAAAATAATACATCTTTTTATATATTTTTTAATATTTTATTTTAGTTATATTTTTCATTAGTTTTAACAAAATAAATTGATTTAATTGTATTTAAAATAACATTTCCAAATAAATACATCCTTCGAATCTGCCTATTCAGTTTCTGTTGGAATGTGAAGGGTTAAATGAAAGAAGCTCGTCTCTGCGAGTTACTGTAAAGAGAGGAGCTGTTGGACGTCCAGGCGGTCCAGCTATGAATTCACAGAGGACCCAGCTATAGTAACTGAACGAGAGAGTAATGTCAAATGACAGTACAATTGACCAATCATATCTTCCCTCTAAATGGGTGGGTGTTATTATCGCGGAATTTATGAAAAGTTCCGTCCGCTGTGAAACTTTTCTTGTTTCCATAGCAACAACAACTTCCTGTCAACAGCGTTAACTCGCCTTCAAAATAAAAGCATGCCAAATTACACTTAAGACATACAACTGCAACGAAAGTAACAAACACAAGGCAATATCCTTTTCAATTTCAAAGAACACAAATAGGGTTATCTACAGGTTTTGTTTTGTGTGGTAGAGGGTCGCTTTCATTGATGCGTTTTGCACCCCGGGCCGTTGTTTTGATATTCCGCTGAAGTATACACTGTGACGTAATAACTCGAGGGAAGGGGTGGGGGTCAGAGGGCCAAGGTATAAAAGTCACGGCTCGCCACTGGTGTTTATATAAATGGTGTTGTTTTGTGTGGTAGAGGGTCGCTGTCATTGATGTGTTTTGCACCCCGGGCCGCTGTTTTCAGAGGGCCTAGGTGTAAAAGTCACGGCTCGCCACTGCCGCTAACCTTAAAATGGCTACGGCACAAAAAAAGAGTCCAAGGATGAGAGGCATTACTGTATGTTACACTGTCATTTCCCCTCAACCTTGACCTGAGCGGAGCAGAAGGGCTCGGAAAAAGCCCTTGAGACGGATAACTTGATGTATGAATACACAGTGGCCATGTTCTTGCTGGTGTTAAATGTAAAAACATCATGTCTGTCACGATTCTTGTGTTGTGCCACGTTTTTAGTTTTGTGTGTCTGGTAGTGGGTGTTTTTCTATTCTCCTTGTCATGTTTTCCTCCCTGTGTATTGTCTGGTCTTTTCTCCCTGTGTTTTCCTGCCTGTTGTTAGTTTCCCTGGTGTGTCTAATTTCCTGATTGTTTTCACCTGTCACCCCTTCTGTGTCTCCTGTGCTCATCAGCGTCAGTCCCGCCCCTGATTGTTCCCACCTGTGTCTTGTTACCCTGCGTTTAAACTCCCCTGTCTCCCAGTGTTCAGGGTCAGTTCGTTTTTGTCTATGGTCGTGTTCAGGTCTATGCTCTCTTCGTGCTATTGTAAAATTTTGTTCCTCACCACGTGAGCGATTTTCATTTTGTTCTTATTTTTTGTCATCTCAGCTAGAGATTTGAAAGTGACAATTTTTTGCTCATCTTGCTTTTTTTGTTTTGGAAAATAAAGTATCTTACCAATACTTTACCTCTGTCTCCCGGGTCGTGCAAGTGCCTGAGTTCTTAACAATGTCTTAACAAAGAGATAAGCATTTGCTGCAGGGTAGACTGGAAACTAAACTCCAACAGAAGCGACGGCAGTTATTTAATAAATTTCTCACATTTAAGATATCAATCATTAGATCATTCACATCTCACTAAAGTAGCCTCAGGGGGTTTGAAGCAAAATATGCAGGAGAGAAAAAACATAACTGCAAAAAGCAACTGTAAATAAGGAAAGCACAAAACACTGACTGTCAGTTTTGTTTTTGTAGGGGGTTGTTGAATAGTTCAGAGCTTCAAATCTTGATTCAAACGTTCACATTCAAATTCTAGGATCAATTATTCAAGTCTTTTCATTTTGTTGTCAAAGGTGAAAATGAACATTTGGCTAAACTGAGGTAAACATTGTGTAATATTTTTAGATTAAGATTCCAAAAGTGGCTGCGTATGAATGTTTTAGACTTTGTGATCCAAACATTTCCTTTAATTTCATTGTATTTTAAAAGTTTAAATGTCAACAGTTTTAGAAAAAGGAGATTTGGCATTCAAAAAGACGTTTATATCTAAGAAAATATCCCGCTACGATTGATACTTGCTGTTGATAAGACTTTCAAAAGTAATATTTTTAACGCTGTCAACAAGGTGCTGCTTGCACACAAAGGAAGACATGCTCTCCATTAAAGTGGTGACACTACATTTTTGACCACATTTATTGAAGGGTAATATCAGAAAAGATGAAGCTTTGAACCATAAAACTCAATAAAACCTGCCAGTTTAAAAAATGACACTAGGATCAGATTATCTAGTGAAGATTCTTCACCAATATTACCAAAATAAATGATGAAAAAAGGCTTCCTGATATTTTCCCGATTGGATCCTTGTTAAGTAACTTCAATTGGATACTTACGTAACTTCAATTGGATCCTTATGTAACTTCAATTGGATCCTTACTGTAACTTCAATTGGATCCTTATTAAGTAACTTCAATTGGATCCTTATTAAGTAACTTCAATTGGATCCTTATTAAGTAACTTCAATTGGATCCTTATTAAGTAACTTCAATTGGATCCTTACGTGACTTCAACGTGATGCTCCTCAGACTGATTATGATTTCTCTTTGATCTAAACTGGTGTTGGGAGGCTGAGTGAAGTCGTTTCTGAACTTTCTGAGGTAACTCTTTATATTAAAGGGGACCTATCATGCCAAATGCACCTTTGTACGTATTTTCTACATGAATATGTGTCCCCGGTGTTCCAGGGAACTCACCAAGTGTCAGAAAACACAACCCTCTCTATTTCCCTCCATACCCAAATCTCTTAAAAAGGGGCTGCAACGGATCTGATACAGACTGATCCAGATTTGAACACTTCTATGACGTCACAGAAGTGGCGCTACGGCTATTGGGCCAACTCCACCAATCAGGAGGAGACAGCCACGGACATTGCCGTTGGAAAGCGCTGGAGACGCTGTAGTACATATGCCAGGCCTGTAGATGGTGCTGTTCTCACAGAATCAGCCCATGATGCAAAGACAGTGTTAAATTGAGCGAAATGAGGAATGGCTAAAATGCATGATCTGTTTGGTATTTTGAAAAATAAAAAGTATAAATATGCCTTATATAGGTATGGTCCTACACTATATTATTCAAATATAGCATGATAGGTCCACTTTAAGGTACACAAATTAATAGCTAATTTTGAGTTGTTTAGACTTAATTAACACTTGTAGTTTCATGTCTTGTTCCATAAGAATAGATCATATTTGTTAAGTGTTATTAAGGGAGAATTACTATTCATGTGGTACTCCTGCCTTATTAGGCCCATATTGAGAAGCGCATATTAAGACCAAAACTCATGTACAATAAGTTCCTTACTTGCAATAAATAAGCACTAATTAGAGGATTATTGAGGAAAAACTCAACTAATGGCTTATTACGTGTAGAACATGGCATTAATAAGTGTTTTATAATGACTAATAAAGAGCCAATATACTGCTAATATGTTAATCAACAACTAGTTGATGGTTAATTTGTGTACCTTAATATAAAGTGTTACCCTTTCTGATTGTTCATCACACACCACACACAATCCCATTAAGCCTCTCAACAAGCTGCCATGATGATGAAGATGGTCTGCTGTGTTTGCTCAGATAACACACACTGTTTTCACTTCATCAATCATGTGTAATGGGCTGTTACCATTGTTTAACTGCCACTTCTTCTGCTGGGGGGGGGGGGCGTCCACTTTTTGTTTTGATATCATTTGCAATCCAATTAGTCGACACAACTCAAATGATGGATTAAACTGTCGTCTCTTGAAGCGACCACAGGTGTGAAAATCAATAAGTGTTGCTTCAAGATTAACGTTTTTAGGGGTCTGACTCAGACTCCTGTCTTTTTTTGCTTTTCTGACAATTTAGGAAGAGGAATGATTGGCTAAAGGATCTCAGAAGGTCTCAAATTTGGGTTTGAAGTGAATTTTGACAATAAATATCATTGTCATTGCTACTGGATGGTCTAACTAGAATAACTCCCAGGGTGTGAAAACTTTCCAGATGGATCTTCTCCTTCTTCTTCATTGCTATTTCAAAAACAAATGTAGCCGAACCTTCAAACTTTTCAACAAGAAAAACGACTAAAGTGATTGAAATATCTTGAGAATCTAAATAAATTACAAATAATAACAATGCAAGTTCTGCAAAAGAACTGCAGGTAAAAAGCATTAAAATCTTAAAAGTACTTTATTTGTTTGTGTTATACGAGTTTGTCCTCAACCCTTTACAAAGGTTTATTAAACCAAATAACAATGTATGTATTCAGAGAGAGCTTAAAAGCATTACAACTACAAAACCATTTACCCTTAAATCTAACTACTACTACTACTACTGTTACTACTACTACTACTGTTACTACTACTACTACTACTACTACTACTACTACTACTACTACTGTTACTACTACTACTACTACTACTACTGTTACTACTACTACTACTACTACTACTACTACTGTTACTACTACTACTACTACTACTACTGTTACTACTACTACTACTGCTACTACTACTACTACTACTACTACTACTACTGTTACTACTACTACTACTACTACTACTACTACTACTGTTACTACTACTACTACTGTTACTACTACTACTACTACTAATACTACTGTTACTACTACTACTACTACTGTTACTACTACTACTGTTACTACTACTACTGTTACTACTACTGTTACTACTACTACTACTACTACTACTACTACTACTGTTACTACTACTACTACTACTACTACTGTTACTACTACTACTACTACTACTACTACTACTACTACTACTGTTACTACTACTACTACTACTACTGTTACTACTACTACTACTACTACTACTACTGTTACTACTACTACTACTACTACTACTGTTACTACTACTACTACTACTACTGTTACTACTACTACTACTACTACTGTTACTACTACTACTACTGTTACTACTACTACTACTACTACTGTTACTACTACTACTACTACTACTGTTACTACTACTACTACTACTACTACTACTACTACTACTACTACTGTTACTACTACTACTACTACAACTACTACTACTACTACTACTACTACTGTTGTTACTACTACTACTACTACTGTTACTACTACTACTACGACTACTACTACTGTTACTACTACTACTACTACTATTACTGTTACTACTACTACTACTACTACTACTACTACTACTATTACTGTTACTACTACTACTGTTACTACTACTACTACTACTACTGTTACTACTACTACTGTTACTACTACTACTACTACTACTACTACTACTACTGTTACTACTACTACTACTACTACTACTACTACTACTACTGTTACTACTACTACTGTTACTACTACTACTACTACTACTACTGTTACTACTACTACTACTACTACTACTACTACTACTGTTACTACTACTACTACTGTTACTACTACTACTACTACTACTACTACTACTACTACTGTTACTACTACTATTACTAATACTACTATTACTAATACTACTACTACTACTACTACTACTACTACTACTTTTACTACTACTACTACTACTACTGTTACTACTACTACTACTACTACTACTACTACTACTGTTACTACTACTACTACTGTTACTACTACTACTACTACTACTGTTACTACTACTACTGTTACTAGTACTACTACTACTACTACTGTTACTAGTACTACTACTACTACTACTACTACTACTACTACTACTGTTACTAGTACTACTACTACTACTACTACTACTACTACTACTACTGTTACTAGTACTACTACTACTACTACTACTACTACTACTACTACTACTACTACTACTACTGTTACTAGTACTACTACTACTACTACTACTACTACTACTACTACTACTACTGTTACTAGTACTACTACTACTACTGTTACTACTACTACTACTACTACTACTACTACTACTACTACTACTACTGTTACTACTACTACTATTACTAGTACTACTACTACTACTACTAGAGTGCAGAGGTGGCATGCTTCTTTAAAAAAGCACCACTATGTCCTGCCATCCTGCCTCAAAAATGCAAATCTAACAAGGCAAATTCACACAAGCAGAAATGCAACGCAGCTAATCACATCTGGATACAAGATGCTTTGCTAATCCCACATTTGAAGGGCACCGGGGATCGGAAGCGAGCCGTATGTTGCAGCAGATGTGCCGAAAACACAAAGTCACCACGGCAGCACAAGTTTATTTAATGGAGCTTTAGGTAAAGAACATTAGTTAATTAAGAAAATAGAAGATGATGATCACCGACTGACTTAACACCTCACTGTTGTTAAAGTCTATCTTTAGAAGTGCGGTCATCAGAAAAACAACCTTCTGCTGGATATTTACTCCTACACGATATTTACTCCTACACGATATTTACTCCTACACGCCACCTGCATCCACTAAAACATGCACAGTCAGAGATGGCAAAAGTACACACATCCTTCACTCAAGTAGAAGTACAGATACTCGTGTTTAAAAATACTCTGGTGAAAGTAGAAGTACTGACTAAACGTCTTTACTCAAGTCAAAGTAAAGAGGCTTTGAAATGTACTTCAGTAAAAAGTACCCATAACTAGCAGCTGTTTTAAAGAGTACCTGACCTCCCTTTATATTAATAGAACAATAATGTCATTGTTAGCTAATGAATGTTTCCACGGTGACCAACGGCAACATGACAACGTTTTCATTGGTCCCTCTTCTTTAGAGAAGACCAGGAAATGATGGATACACGGATCGTGTTCAAATCAATAGGCACGCAATGACCCTAAATCAGGGGTGTCAAACTCAATTTCATCGTGGGCCACATTCACATAACGGTTGCACTCAAAGGGCCGGTTGTAACTATATAAATATATAATATGCAGTGTTTCCCATACATTGATTCATTTCACAATTAAATATCGTAACAAATAGATCTCATAAAAAAGTAATCCCTGGTGATAGTAAGGTGGGCTGATGATCGGAAGGTTCTGAGTTCAAATCCCGCCTGGAACACCACCACTAGTGCGCCCTTTAGTAAGGCACTCAGTTACTCCAGGGAGAATGTCCCTGCAATTGGTCATTGGAAGTCGCTTTCGATAAGGCGTCTAGTAAATGCCTAAATTGTAAATTATATTTTTGGGAGAATAAACCCCACAGATCCTCAACTCCGGTGTGTCACTCATTAACAACGCAACACAGAGCAACAAGAACGTTGTCTGCTACAGTAGCCATGATCTTGCATGTATTTTGTTATTTGAGGGGGTGGTGGATGCGTGGGCCACCCGAATAGGTTAAGGGGCCTTTGGCTTTTCCTGCCGGGGTGGGGTGCGGTGCCCCCACAAATAGATTAAAATGATGTGGGAAACACTGATATATATTAAATAATGTATTATATTACATCATTGCCTCTGAATTGGATTATTATCGGATAGGATAATAACTTAGTAATTAATTATGTCTGAAAGCAGAAGTCCAGGGCTAATAATTGCAAGTCTCTTCAGTGTGCATGTCACAAAACGAAATGCATTGTGGGACATGTCGTTTATGGGCAACCTGCTTCTGTAAAGTAGCATGTAACCGTATAATAAACGTATTATATTCTTTGCAAGCTCTTGCAGGGCCACATAAAATGAAGTCGCGGGCCGGATTTGGCCCCCGGGCCTTGAGTTTGACACCCCTGCTCTAAATAATAAGGATCACACCACCAAACACACATTCAAACTAAAGGAACCAGCCTGTTTGGAAAATGTGAGAAGTAGAAAGTTCAGGTATTTGTGTTCAACATGTAAGAAGTAGAAAGTACAGGTATTTGGGTTCAAAATGGAAGAAGTAGAAAGTACAGGTATTTGTGTTCAACATGTAAGAAGTAGAAAGTACAGGTATTTGTATTGATACCAGAAACATGTACTTTAGTTCAGTAACAAAGTATTTGTACTCCAATACTTCCCACCTCTGATCACAGTATAGCTGGAGATATTTAGCACAGCCTTGATTGATCTCCCGTTGTTCCCGTTATCTATCTTTCCTACCTTCACTTAATTGCACCTTTCTCACGACAAGGAGAAGAGCCCAAATTAAAAGAGTAATAGATTGCTAATTGTTCCAGGAGTGGTTGCCTTGCTTAACGAGTTTAGATGTTGATTAGATTGACATTTAATGACCATCTGTCTGCATTATGTCGGCCGCTCTGTTCATGATATTTACTTACCTTAGTGAATAAAGAAAGAAAGATATATTAACACATGCAGTTTTAGAGAAGACGAAGCGGTGCTTTAAAGGATTCCTGATGCCAAGAGAGATTCTGCTGTCTGGGCTTTAATAAGTGGAAGCATCATTAAGGGATTACATAACGCTGAAGATGACACGCATCTCCGATTATGAGAAACACGGTTTGCAGCACAGGACATTTTTCCGGTTTTGGACTTTTTGGATGTCCTGAACTGATCCATAGGTTTGGGATTCAGCCTCAGAGAGAGGCCTTATTCTGCTTCTTGGGGTTTCCATTTCCTGTAGTGTGTTATATCGGTTGTTGTGTCTGCAAAGGCTAAAATCTCTGTGTTCCCTCCACTGCAAACTCACTCTAACTTTCCTAAATTAGTCGACACAACTCAAATGATGGAGGAGGGGGGGGGGGGGGTGGGGTTACCTTGGTTTCTGATTGGCTAATGGTTACTCAAGACAAAACATCGTTATGACATCATAAAGTGTCCAAAATCTGATCAGCTCATTTTCAGACAGGTTTTTATAGAAATGGATCAAAAAGAGAGAGAATCTTTGTTCCTGAAACTTTCAGAGTCTCTTTCCACAGAGGGGACACATGTTGATGTAGAGGAGACATGAAGAAGAGGGGACACATGTTGATGTACAAGAGACATGAAGAAGAGGGGACACATGTTGATGTAGAAGAGACATGAAGAAGAGGGGACACATGTTGAGGTAGAAGAGACATGAAGAAGAGGGGACACATGTTGATGTAGAAGAGACATGAAGAAGAGGGGACACGATGTAGAAGAGACATGGAGAAGAGGGGACACATGTTGATGTAGAAGAGACATGGAGAAGAGGGGACACATGTTGATGTAGAAGAGACATGAAGAAGAGGGGACACATGTTGATGTAGAAGAGACATGAAGAAGAGGGGACACATGTTGATGTAGAAGAGACATGAAGAAGAGGGGACACGATGTAGAAGAGACATGGAGAAGAGGGGACACATGTTGATGTAGAAGAGACATGGAGAAGAGGGGACACATGTTGATGTAGAAGAGACATGAAGAAGAGGGGACACATGTTGATGTAGAAGAGACATGAAGAAGAGGGGACACATGTTGATGTAGAAGAGACATGAAGAAGAGGGGACACATGTTGATGTAGAAGAGACATGAAGAAGAGGGGACACATGTTGATGTAGAAGAGACATGGAGAAGAGGGGACACATGTTGATGTAGAAGAGACATGGAGAAGAGGGGACACATGTTGATGTACAAGAGACATGAAGAAGAGGGGACACATGTTGATGTACAAGAGACATGAAGAAGAGGGGACACATGTTGATGTAGAAGAGACATGAAGAAGAGGGGACACATGTTGATGTAGAAGAGACATGAAGAAGAGGGGAAACATGTTGATGTAGAAGAGACATGAAGAAGAGGGGACACATGTTGATGGAGAAGAGACATGAAGAAG
Source organism: Notothenia rossii (assembly GCF_949606895.1). NCBI lineage: Eukaryota > Metazoa > Chordata > Actinopteri > Perciformes > Nototheniidae > Notothenia > Notothenia rossii. The sequence goes on from NC_136907.1 coordinate 4,899,035, forward strand.
AGGGGACACATGTTGATGTAGAAGAGACATGAAGAAGAGGGGACACATGTTGATGGAGAAGAGACATGAAGAAGAGGGGACACATGTTGATGTAGAAGAGACATGAAGAAGAGGGGACACATGTTGATGTAGAAGAGACATGAAGAAGAGGGGACACATGTTGATGTAGAAGAGACATGAAGAAGAGGGGACACATGTTGATGTAGGAGATACATGAAGAAGAGGGGACACATGTTGATGTAGAAGAGACATGAAGAAGAGGGGACACATGTTGATGTATAAGAGACATGTTGAAGAGGGGACACATGTTGATGTAGAAGAGACATGAAGAAGAGGGGACACATGTTGATGTAGAAGAGACTTGAAGAAGAGGGGACACATGTTGATGTAGAAGAGACATGAAGAAGAGGGGACACATGTTGATGTAGGAGAGACATGAAGAAGAGGGGACACATGTTGATGTAGAAGAGACATGAAGAAGAGGGGACACATGTTGATGTAGAAGAGACATGACAAAGTGGATTTTGCATAATAGGTCCCCTTTAAATCTTTGGATCCTGTATCTTTGTCCACTCACCATGGCCAGAGGGATGATGGCCTGGATGTCTCTCTGCACCACCGTCAGCTCCGTCACCACCTTCTCTGATTCGGGCGGGGGGCTCTGACCCTTGTAGTCGATGTTCCAGTTGATCCTCCGAGTCACCGAGAGGCTGGTGAAGTTCTCCATCTCAAAGTCCAGCTGCATCACCTCCACGTTGCCCAGCACCTCCCTGAGGAAAAGACACAACACGCCATTAAAATACAGCCATAGATTCACGATGAACAAGTTATCAGAATCCCTGTGTTAGTCCCACAGAGGGGACATTTACCTTTTCACTGCAGAAAAGAGCCACAGACAGCTTAATGTTAGAAGCATGCATACAGAAGTATTAAAGAAAAATTATAATATAATAAAGAAAAGAAAATACAACGTTTTTAGTTATTCATTATTAAATATGATCTTTCGTGAGCTGTCGAAACATTGCGTTATTTTTAAAGTATTTCTTGAGTTGAAATAATGCATTCATTAGGGCTTCAACATAAACTTGACATTTTGAGATGATGTGTGGCACTATTTGTTCTTTATTCAAAAATGTATCGCACATCTGCATATCTGAAGACATGTCTATTTGTGGAGCGTCAAATAAAATAAATAAAGAAGGCATGTAATCATTCATATGCAAATTATCAACTTCAGAAATAACACCATGGCTTTATTCTGAAATGACAGACGAGCTGGAAGTCCTTTCAACGTGTGGTGTGATCAATGTATCTATCTTTTGACCTCCGGTGGAGACTAACCGATGTTTTGCATTCAGCAGAGCTCCTGTAAGCTGTCCGTCACACTGATTGATGAAAAGATGTCCATCATAACATTTCAGTCTGTCCACAAAGAGCTGCTTCAGAGTGACGGCAGATCTCAGACTGACAGACAAAAGGCGGGTAACCATCGGATCTGAAAGGTCACGGCGTGCTGTTTACAACTCTCAGCTTTACGCCTGAACGCCTCACTTCCCTTCTGACATGTTACCAATCTTTACTCATTTCATTACTTGATGTGAAATCCAGAGATGGCAAAAGTACACACATCCTTTACTCAGGTAGAAGTACAGATACTCATGTTTAAAAATACTCTGGTGAAAGTAGAAGTACTGACTAAACTTCTTTACTCAAGTCAAAGTAAAGAGGCTTTGAAATGTACTTCAGTAAAAAGTACCCATAACTAGCAGCTGTTTTAAAGAGTACCTGACCTCCCTTTATATTAATAGAACAATAATGTCATTGTTAGCTAATGAATGTTTCCATGGTGACCAACGGCAACATGACAACGTTTCCATTGGTCCCTCTTCTTTAGAGAAGACCAGGAAATGATGGATACACGGATCGTGTTCAAATCAATAGGCACGCAATGACTCTAAATAATAATGATCACGCCACCAAACACACATTCAGACTAAAGGAACCAGCCTGTTTGGAAAATGAGAGAAATAGAAAGTACAGGTATTTCTGTTCAACATGTAAGAAGTAGAAAGTACAGGTATTTGTGTTCAACATGTAAGAAGTAGAAAGTACAGGTATTTGTGTTCAACATGTAAGAAGTAGAAAGTACAGGTATTTGAGTTCAACATGTAAGAAGTAGAAAGTACAGGTATTTGTGTTCAACATGTAAGAAGTAGAAAGTACAGGTATTTGAGTTCAACATGTAAGAAGTAGAAAGTACAGGTATTTGTGTTCAACATGTAAGAAGTAGAAAGTACAGGTATTTGAGTTCAACATGTAAGAAGTAGAAAGTACAGGTATTTGGGTTCAAAATGTAAGAAGTCAGAGTAAAAAGTCGTCAGAAAATTAAGTAGTGGAGTAAAGTACTGATACCAGAAACCTTTACCTAAGCACAGGAAGGAAGTATTTGTACTCCACTACTTCCCACGTCTTGTGAAACATAAGTAGGAGTTATATATTCAGGTTTTGAGGCAAACAGCTGTTAAGAGACGATCCTCTCTCAGTGGCTTTGGTTAATCCGATTTTTCCATCCAGCAATTATGAGAAGTGGTTTGGGTTCACACCTAAATAAAGTCAAGGTGAAGAAGCTGAAGCATATTAGAATGTGAAGCTTTCTCTCATGCTGTAATTTAATCATTTAGTGCCTAAATCCCTTTATATTCTGCCCTGCTACAAACCCTGAATACAAAAGATTCCTTCTGCAAAAGATAGCAAGGATTTGAAGGCTTTGGCATTATGTGAATCTAACAACTCATGAATCAACGCACCAAATTTATATTTGTATCTAATTGTCTTGACCTTTAACATGGAGCTGTGTATTAACTCAGGCTTGGAAATATCACTGCTTTAAACTTCCTGCAAAAAAAGTTGTTTAATTTTGAAGCATTGGAAATCTTTAACAGCAGAATAATCTACTGAGGATCAATGGCGAAACATGGCCTTCTCAACTCAGCAAAAAATAACAAGTGAGTGTTGTAAACAATCAAAAATGCTCTAACAATCATTTTCAGAGCTTAGAAATAATATTTGAGAAATTCCTATTAACTAAAGTCGATTTTGCAATGGCTTCAGAACATGTTGAAATGTGGGGAAAAGATGGTAAAAACAAACCTTGAATAAAGAGTATATTTTCCTTGTGGAACTATCTGTATCAGTGCTTAGTTTCACTTTTAATGTTGATGGTGAAAACAATCTGCTAAATATTCTCAGCGTATTTTCCTCTCCTGGCAATGAACTTTTCTTTTTTTTATGGTTTACTATTTGCATAAGAAAGGAAAGGAAACGTATGGCCCGCAGGACAGATAGAGCAGATAAGGTGCAGAGAGGCCCAGAGACTATTTATTTTTGTAGTGTTAATGTAACTAAGGTGCCAGCGTGCATAAACAAAGAATACTGATATCATAACGGAGCTTGTCATCTTGCCAAATTGGCCCCAGGGTAAAGAAAGAGTATCGCTGACCTAACATTTCTCAACTTTTGGATGTGTGTGTGTGTGTGTGTGTGTGTGTGTGTGTGTGTGTGTGTGTGTGTGTGTGTGTGTGTGTGTGTGTGTGTGTGTGTGTGTGTGTGTGTGTGAGTGAACTCAGGGTATTTCATTCTCTAGTTCAATTCCTGTTAAATTAAGTCAACATTTCTATAAAGCATTGAACAGATTACACTTTGTAATAATTTGTTTAATAAGCTTGAAATGTATTTAATATAGAAATATATTTGTTGGGAGACTATGGCTTGTCTCGCTGATGCAACACACAAAGATCCATGTCATCATTAATGAATATATCAATGCATTACTGAAAAAATCTAATCTGACGCTGGACTTATTCATTTTCTTTTGTCCACCTCTGCATGTGGGTTAGGTTAAGAGCGACACTTGAACTGACTAGAAGTGACATTTCTCTAATGGCTTCGAGTTATCATATGCCGTGAATTAATCAGTGAAGGGAAAGAGTGTGCAGGTCTTGTCAATAAACAATCACTGCCCACTAATCTGGCCAGCTTTCTCTATCTTAAGACCCAGTTAGTGGAGGTGGTGCAGGAAGATTGCAGGTTTTGTTCCACCTCTCACTTTCAAATAAGCGTAATCGCAGTGGCAGCAGATCCACTTCGGACCAATCGATGCTGTTGCTAGGACCCTGATTGCTCTGATGGACATGCATGTGAAATATTTCAGCTTCTCTCTGTTCATACCGAAGACTTTGGCTTTGATCTCGACTTTACTCTGGCAAACACGCTGAAGAAGCAGAGGGGGAATAAGATCCTTAACTTAAGTACATTTGTACTTCAGATGCCTTACAACTCTGACACTTTAACAAAAGGTTTGGCCAAGGAAAACAGTAGATCAACAGTACGAGCTATATAGAGTCATTTAAGATCAAAGTATTTCTACTTTATGATCTAAGTACTTATTTCTGTTCAGGAGTCATACAAGTTGTTTTAACATTATGGAGATTATTATATTATATGTTTCAGTATTTATTTCCAAAGAGGTCTTTGACCAGAAATGTTGAAATTAGATGACTCACATGAGGGCTATTGTTTTTATAAGCCATGCCTTCTGCCCTCCCGCTTCAACACATTTAGTTTACTTTCATTAACTTTTGTTTCATCTTTATTTTTAGATGGCTTTCTTCTGGAGTGTTTTGAATACAGGCATACTTATGACCAGGCTTAAGTAGAAGTTCAGAAGTATTATCTGCAACATGTTCATAAAAGTACTTAGTAATATAATAATAATAATACATTTTATTTTTAGGCGCCTTTCATGACACCCAAGGACACCGTACAATTTGTTAAAAAAGAAAGAAAACGCTAATCGGCAACAAAACATGATAAAAACACAAACAGGAAATCATGGAGGAGACAATCAAGTGGACACAAATGAAAACATATAATGGGGAGCACTACAGTGAGTAGGCAGATTTGAACAGGTGTGTTTTTAATTGGGATTTAAATATGGTGATTGTGTCTGACTGCCGGATGTGCGGGGGGAGGGAGTTCCAGAGTCTGGGAGCAGTGCAGCTAAAAGCCCGAGCACCCATGGCAGAGTCCTGCATCGGGTCGGGTATCCGCGGGTACCCGACGGGTGACCCGCAAAAAAGGTGATTTGCGGGTGGTATTTTTTCAAACGCTTTTTTCCGGGTTCGCTTCTGGGTAAAACAAAGATGATGCGGGTCGGGTTGCGGGTGTTGCATAATAAATCAATTTAAACAATAATAATTTAGTTTAATGTTTAAATCCTCAGACCTCTCCCCCGCGGGACCGAGCATAATCATAACCTCTGCAGTGCATCTATTTGCTGCTGAGCGCACCACATTCTGAATGGCTGAGGTGAAGCTCTCTACGGAGAATACAGCATTTTCAATAACACTTCGTCAAGAGCGAAATCCAACATCTGGGAGGCTTTTGGTGTCATCCTAGATGGAGAGAATAACCAACATCCCAGGCTTTTTGAGCCAAATATGCAACTGCGTGTGTTAATAATTGCACGTTGTCACTGCTTATATATATGCGGGTTCGGGTAGGGTTGCGGATCTTGTGCCGGCGGGTCGGGTCGGGTTGCGGAACTAATTGGCAATATGTGCGGGTAGCGGGGCGGGTTCGGTATTGCACGTCACGGGTGCGGGGCGGGAGCGGGTCTTGAAAATCAGACCCGTGCAGGACTCTGACCCATGGTGACGAGGCGTGGGGCGGGGACGGTTAGCACCGGCGGTTTGCACCGTTTTTATAACTATATAGAATATATTTTATTTTGTTTTTATCACTGGTAAATACTTGGAAGAGCATCTTATTCTGGAAATGTTGTCAAAGTGCAGCCCCTTTTAGATACTTTGTTAAATACAAAATGTATAATGAGTCATGTGTTTTTTTTTAGGTACAAAGTAACTATGAGGGTTGTATAACTGTAGTGCAGTAAAAGTACAATATTTGCCTCCAAAGTGAAGTGGAGTTAACGTATAAAGAAGCAAAAAATAGAAATAATCAAGTAAGTTAAAAGTATGTCATATTAGTACCTAAGTACAGTACCTGTGTGAATGTTACATTTCACCACTTCTCTTGTTATTAGAACGTATAGCTAGGAATAAACATTATATATGTTCTTTACACTTGGGCTTGTAATCCTCAAGTTCAACAAGCCTTACATCAAACTGTCTCTCTGGAGGTAAAAAGGGCAAATTCAATCTTTTTCCTCCCATGACAAGAAGCATCCCGCCCCAAATGTCACCTTTACAGAGAGAGGCGCCCCTCGTCTGCCCTTCAACAAAAGCAAAGAGCCGTCCCACCATTCAGTCTGAGAGCCTTTTAATGAAAGCTGCTTCGCTACGAGCCTCCACCCACAAAGGCTTCCTCTCAGGAACAGCGTGATGAGATCTCAGCCTATTTGTCTCGACATCACTCACCGAAAACAAACAGCCCTGTCTGTCTGTGACACACTAAAGCTGTCATCAATATGGCGCGCTGGAGTGAGTACATGTACGAGCGCTCAATAAACTGCCACCACGCTGCAGGGGAGGAGGAAAGATGCTCAAAATGGACTGATTTGGGTTACGGGGCATGCTTTGGTGGAGAGGAAATTGATCAAAATGAAAGTGAACGCTTGTAAAAACAAAGCAGAAAAGTAACATTTCTCCTTTCTCCTCCGTTTGACTTGACATTTTGACTTGGTGTAAGAGCATTGACTTACACTAACAGGTTTTTAGGAAATCTCACTTTACTCAATTTCCATAGAAACCTCATGGTGTAGGAATGAGTCTCATACTAGGAAATGATTTAGCATTTTACTAACTCCTGGTTCCCTACTCTCAAAGTCAATGTTTTGTTGTGAATGTGGGATACGATATAACACGATACAACACGAAACAACACGAAACAACACGAAACAACACGAAACAACACGAAACAACACGATACAGCACGAAACAACACGATACAACACGAAACAACACGAAACAACACGAAACAACACGATACAACACGATATAACACGGCATAACACGATACAGCACGATACAACACGAAACAACACGGTATAACACGATACAACACGGTATAACACGATACAGCACGATACAACACGAAACAACACGAAACAACACGATACAACACGGTATAACACGATACAGCACAATACAATAAGATACAATTCTATTCGATATGATTAGATATGATTCAATATAATTCGATATAATGCGATATGATACGGTACAGTACAGTATGGTGAAGTACGTTACGAAACGATGCGATGCAATACCTTACCATAAGATACGATAAGATAAAGAACATTACGATGCGATACTATATGGTACGGTACAGTACGGCATGGGTTCCCAAAGTGGGGGTCGCGAGATGATTACAACTTTTTTTTTATCCATTTGTTAATCTTATAATTATAAATAATAACGTGTGCATAGACAAGGGCGGACTGGCCATCTGTAGAATTCCCCCCCCCCCCCCCCGTTGACAGGGGTCGCCAGTATACAGTACATTATGATCATTGTTGGGACTTTTTTTTAATTCAGTAACTCATTTACCGTTACGACATGGTGCGTTACTCCGTTATTTTTTGTATATAGTCTCGGCTCCCAGACGTTGGTGAGTGGCGCCAACAGCGAGGCGAACAGAGATGAGAACTGCGCTTAAGTACAGTACTTGAGTAAATGTACTTAGATACTTCCTGTGTCACATGCTGAGACGCGCTGTGGGCGTGTTTGTGTTTACTAACAAGACTATCATGGCGGCTGAGGAGCTCAAGTTGAGTTTCTCCACCTGGAGATATTCTCACTCTTTCACTTTTGTCGAGCACAAAGAAAAGAAAGTTTTAGTTAAATGTAAGTTGTGTCTTGGCGGGTCAAAGATCCTATCTACTGACCAAAACAGAAATTCAGATCTGTTGAAACATCTGCAGAAACAACATGCTGGGACGAAGCTAGTAGCTAAGACCACAGACCCAGACTCATCTGACGCCACTCCACCTCCATCTGAGCAACAGCGGCTGGATTTGAACCGAGGGACTGCTAGCCAGGGAAAAGTTGATGAAGCCATTGCACGGTATGTTGTAGAACACATGCAGGATATTTCTACTATTTCTACTATTTCTATTTCTTGATCAACAGATTGTATTATTCTCCAATGCAATAACAGTACTGAAATGAAGGCTATAAGGGCATTAATGGGAGCCCTTTTTTAAGTAAGTAATGCGTTACTGTTCACAGTTTGGTGTAAGTAATCAGTAAAGTAACTGAGTTACTTTTGAAATGAAGTAACTAGTAATGGTAACTAGTTACTGGTTTTGAGTAACTAGCACAACATGATGCAATATGGTACAGTACAGTATGGTACGATATGGAATGTTACGATATGATACGATACGGTGAAGTACGGTACGGCATGGTACAGTACGGTATGGTAGAGTACTGGTAGTTGCTTTGGATAAAAGCGTCAGCTAAATGCAATGTAATGAAACAATAAGATACAATACTAAACAATTCAGTACGTTACGATAACATACAATACAACATAGGATACGATACGATAAGATACAGTAAGGTACGATACGATGAATGAGACTACTGAATGTCATCACGACAAAACATTCGCCGCCTTTAGCTTAGCGGTGGTGACGTGAAGTCATGTGACCGTGATGCAGTTTCTCTATAGCGTAAGGTTAGCTTTTTACTTCAGGTGATTTTAAGCATCATACATTTGTTTGTCACAGATCTTATTTTGTGAAATATAAACAAATCCAATGGAGAAATCCCTTAGATTTCGATACTAACTTCCATGACATTAACACGTAATCACTGAGCCACTTTATTAACTCCTTTTTTAGGTTTTTTCTTTTAATATCCTTACAATAACCTGACTAAAGACACTAAAAATAGTGAGCAATTTCCTCTCCCCAGCGCCAGAAGCTGCTCTTCTACAGAACAGTATATCTTATTACATTCCCTTAAGGCATGTTAATGGGATTATATGGTGACCTTTTCCTCAAAATACTGAATTATGTATTGGTTAGTTAATTAATGTCACTTGAGTCCACTTCTTAAGGTTTCAGTGAAAAAGAGGAATTACAGTATCACTCCACAAAGAAATGTTTTTGTGAGCTTTCCCGTCCTTCATTATCTTCCATTATTAAAAAGAACAACTTAAATATGTAATGAAACTATTCCCTTAAAGGTGGGGTTGGTAAGAATGGAGAAACCAGCTCAAGTGCGCAAGAATTTGAAAATACGCAACCGGAACAAATCTGTCACTTCCTTCCAGAGCCCTTCCTCCAACACACACGAACGCGCACATGACCAATGAGGGCACGAGATAAGTTTGTGCACAGATGGAAGGCTGACAGGCAGGTAGGCCATCCAGTTACTTTAGCCGGGCCGGCTCAGATGATTGGTCGGGCTTTTTACAGCGCCACGGCTTCCACAGATGACATTTTGTTATGTATTTATTATCAAAGCATTTAATGTATTCATTGCTATCGGGATGTTAAGAGCATTCCATGGAATATAACAAAAAGTGTTTCTGAAGTGAATTACCTCGCCCACCTTTAAGGTTTGATAGCAACTTATAGTTAAAACACAGGTTTGATGTTGATAATGAACAACACAACTCATCAAAGGGGCCTTCAAGTGAAGAAGTCAACTTAAATGAGAGAAAGGAAGTAAGCAAGGCTTAATAAAGTCTGCTCCTGTTTCCATTAACTTAATGAAATGCTGTCTGGATAGCACCAACTATATATTTTACAAGCTGTAGCTCGGGGCTTCTTTAGCACTCAGGAGGATTTCTGTCTTGGATCAGAGGTCTGTTTGAGTTTCTGATTATCAGGGAGAGCTCATTGGATCAAAGCTGTGCAGAGATACAAGAGAAAGATAAAAAAAAAGGGGCTCACAATGGACCAGTCTGTGATATAACATCTAAAACACTTGACATGGGGGTGATTTACTGAAAAATATAGGAATTTAAAGGAACAGTCAATCACTTGGGAGTATTTTCGTTTCAACAGAGTGTGATTTTATATACATTATAATGCGTTAGGCAAGTATAAAAGATTTATATTTCATTCATTAAAAGTAGTTTGGGAATACTCAAGATAATTTAACGTGTGAAATCAAAGGCCTTATTTGCAGTGAGGGAGGAAGGACTCAGATCTCTTATTGAAGTGAAGATACTAATAAGAGAGTTTCTAAGGTTACTTAAAAACAAATACATATAAAAAAGTAGTTAATGCTTAAATTGAGCCATTGTTTGCTGAGCTCCACGCCAAAGAAAAATTACCTACTAAATAATATGTACATTATTTATTTAAAAAAGGTTTTCAATATATTATATATCATATCAATATTTGCACTTACAATTGGTCCTGAATCATTTTCTGTTTGCATCCATTGTTTAACTCTGAATGATGTTATAAGTGGTTATTTCTGTTGTCCTGACGCCACTGTGGTAATGGCACAGCTTTTTCAGGAGCATTAATTATTTGAAAGCCATTGATCGCAATTAATAATTCAAGGGTTCATCAACGAGCTGCTGGCACAGATGGAGAGTTACAGAAGAATAAATACGTTGAATGATCCAAAATAATTCTAACATTGACTAAAGAGTGATCTGATAAGAAGATACATTTATAGATACGAATAAAATAAATAAATAAAGCAACAAAATCAGATTTTTAAAGATTGCTAAGCAGATGTATTCAACAATGAGAGGCTTAATTTGTCTTTTTATGGGTGGAGAGGGAAGTGTGTGTGTGTGTGTGTGTGTGTGTGTGTGTGTGTGTGTGTGTGTGTGTGTGTGTGTGTGTGTGTGTGTGTGTGTGTGTGTGTGTGTGTGTGTGTGTGTGTGTGTGTGTGTCAGAGGCGGCGCCAGAGATTTTCTCTAGGGGGTGCTGTGGGGTAGCTTGACGTTTCATAGAGGGTGCTCAAACATTAAGGGTTTCCCATTAATGCACCAGCGCTACAGTTGAATTTTCTACTGCACACACAGTGTAACCGCGACTGTTACAATGAAGGCTCGATAATCAGCTCACGGCATATAGGTGTAATCAGGGGTAAGTGCTATTTTTACAAGTGGGGGGTGGTCCTCACCTCCTCTAGTGGGGTCCGGGAGCATGCTCCTCCGGGAAGATATTTTTTTAAATATTGAAGTTAAAAGCATCAATCTGGTGCACTTTGAGAGCAACATGAAGAAATCTATGGATACATCTCTCAACATACATATGAAACAGAACTGTAAACAGATTTTCTATTTCTTTATCGATATTTTACAAATCACTCCCCTTTTAAAACAAACCGTTTGAGACCCACTGAGATAACTAGACTAAAGTAAACTATCTAAACACAGAGAGAGTCCTTTACTTCACCTGAGCTGAGGTTATCTGAGACTCTCAGTCTGACAGGAGAGAGTTCTCCCTCCACCTTGTTGTTGATAAATCTCCTTATATCCGTTAGCTTGGCTAGCTAGCACCAGATGCTAACCACAACGATCTCCGGTAGATACCCACCGGTGCGCAAGCTCTCTCTCTCGCTTCTCTTTGCACGCACACAAAATGGCTCAGAGCAGAGCTTGAATAAAACACAGAGACCCAGAAGTAAGCTACTTGTACTCACAAGGCCTATTGTGTTCAGTATCCCTCTCGCTTTCAGGTGGTTTTGATTGAGTGTGCACACGTGGACGTTTAAGGACTAAAAAACGATCCATTTTTCACTTTGCTGTTAGCAAATAATTTGGCGCTCTAGCTAACAGGAAGTCCCTCAAGTGTCACAAAGTAATTTAGCCTATGGGTAGGTCAAAAATCGAATGGGTGCTGGCCATTGGCCTAATCATATCACCTGTGTTGGCTTTATGTTTTTGGTCAAAAGTGTGTTTATTTCACATTTGCATTGATGTAATCAATATTTTTTCTAATTACATTTAATACAAATAATAATATTAATCTTCGAAGAAAAAAAAAAACATTTATTCTGGTTGCTTAGGGGGTGCTTTTGGCAATCCTGGGGGGTGCCCCTAGCTCCCCCCTGGCGCCGCCCCTGGTGTGTGTGTGTGTGTGTGTGTGTGTGTGTGTGTGTGTGTGTGTGTGTGTGTGTGTGTGTGTGTGTGTGTGTGTGTGTGTGTGTGTGTGTGTGTGTGTGTGTGTGTGTGTGTGTGTGTGTGTGTGTGTGTGTGTGTGTGTGTGTGTGTGTGTGTGTGTGTGTGTTGAGAGAGGAGGGGGAGGCTTTTAATAGTGAACAGTTACTTGTTTGCAGATTAAATCTCTAACAATAATTGAACTGAGAAAACAGAGTGGAATCCATCGTATTACAGGCGTGAATCGGGTAATTAGGGGGATAATTATCCTGAGATATCATGTGTTTTTGGGCTCATTACTGTAAAGTGTTGGGCTGCTGCACAATGTTTTCCTCCTGCAGTCGAAACAAATCCACACAAACAGGAGAGAAAATTGAGTTGGATATATTACATTCATTAAGAACCATTTAATCTGACAGTCTATAGTTAAAGAACTTAAGAAGCAACTGAAATGATACGCATTTGTGTGGCCTCCTGACAGTGATTTAGCAATTAAATTGGTAAGTAATGCATATTTTTGGGACATATAAGCAGTATAATTGTTCTATTGTTCTAACACTGCTCAAAGTCCTATGGAGTTAAATGTGTTTCAAAAATATTAATGTTTTTCTGTGTGTAATTAATGGTGTATAATGTAAGTGTGTTGCTTTTTAATTTTATATTTTAAATGTACCCCTGAATATGTAAAGTGACCTTTTTAGCACACACTATAAATAAAATATATTATTATTATTATTTATGTATTTATTACATTATAGTGTTATATTTACTTATCTATGTATTTATTTATTTTAACACAAAATAATCGAAAGAAAAATAACATTTGACAAAAATAAAGATTTCATGGCGACCTCCAAACAACCCATAAAAGTAAAGGTAACCGATTCACACAAATCTCCAGAGGCATGAGTTCATTTTTTTATAGAAAGAGTTTAAACTCATGTCCAATCAATTTCATGGGAGTGAAGCGTCAACACATGAAGTCTTCCGTGACTTGATATCTTTAAGGGTCTATTATTGGCCGTTTGGCGGTAGGAGGTGGGCACAGAATCGACTGGGCTTTTCGACAAAATGCACCGTGACAGTCTGTTTCTCTTTCCAAGCTTGACCCCCTACCGGACCTTTCACACATGGTGACAGGGAGGCAAAGATTACATGACACGGGTCACTAAATATAGCAGAGAGGCTGCGCTCAGGAGTAAACAAGAGAGGAAAGAAGGGCTTGTTTTTCAGGTATAAGGACAATCTGTCTTTTTCCTGTCTGTTCTCTTTCTCCTCAGACATAAGGGAGTCCAATATTGTCCAACAACAACAAGGCTTGGTGAAAACCAGGGCTTAATGAATTGAACACATCACATATAAAGATTGATGGTGGTTTATTTCCCACAAAGCTTAAAAGAAGGCCAAACGGTCCTTCCTATAAAAAACCCATGACGAACAAGTGCTTGATAGTAAATGTGCTTAAGTGCTAGCAGCTGTTAAAAGACTCACTGTATCTCCCCAAAACTAAAATAAATATTATAATATTGCAAGTAAATTGGCTGATAATGCAATTGTGATATGATTCACGATGTTGTCTTAAGCATACTCTTGTAGACCAAGAATTCTCTCCACTTCCTCAATACTTCATTAATATATTTTCACATATTTTGCCTTCATCAAATACTGAGCTTACTGCGATTTGGAGATTAGCCTATTTTGCAATTTTGATAACATTTAGATTAATGTGCAGCCCTAGTATCCATCCAGATTTGTGTTTTATTCGAACACCACTTCAACACAGTCGAGGTGAACGTAACCGCAAGTCTTTCCATAAGAACAGTTTGTATTAAAATAAAGAGTTACGGGTATATTCCCCTTTCATATCCAGACCTTTATTTACTGGTATCATTAGACTGTGTTCCTAAAAGCAATCTAAAAAGAGCATAACTCAGCTACACAACTTTTAGACCACAATAAGCTCACAAAGGACATAACAAATCTCTCGTGTCACTACATAAAGCGAAGTAGAATCCGTCCAGGCAGAGTCCATTGCAGTCCTGTGTGAAACTACAGGAGTAGGTTCACTGTGGTTTTTTTACTCCTTTGAGGGACTTAGGATAATTACCGCTCTCAGACAAGATCTCATCTCTCAGGTATGCTAATGCCCGCAGTAAGATCCGTCTGCCTCATCACTCCATGTAGACAGAATTAACAGCAGATGTAGTGAGACTGATAACATCACCATTAAGTTAAAGCAGAGACACTGCTGGGGGTCAAAGTATACATTTGATCTCCTGTAGATCATTAACAAAGAATAGCGTTTGCTTTTAAGTGGTAAATGGACTGGAATTAAATAGCCTGTTTCCAGTATTTGCTACACCCTTAAAGTGCTTTTATAAAACTCAGCTTTAACCCACCAAGCTTGAGCTTTTGAATTTCACTGTTTTGAATTGTAACTAATATATATATCCAAGCCTAGTGTTGGCAAATTATGAGATTTGAGAGAAGTTTTGGATATTAAGTTCAGTCTGTGGATTGAATATTTAACCATCATTTAAACCGATTAGACTGATTATACCCCGTTCAATTCAAAGCAGTTGATAACTAAAAATGCACCCAGTGATTTGGACCAACGTACATTTCAACATGTCGACTGTGGGGGCTAGGATTTAACCAAACAACATGATATGTGCAGTCATATCAATTTGGTCAATTTAACGTCAGCTGTGGCCAAATTTGTTTTTCTCCATCGGAGAACGTCATGGAATACATTTAGAAAAAAGCACAACACTTTGGATTTATGATGGCTAAACCAGAAAAGAAATGGAAAAAAAGAGGACTGGATGTCAGATAAATCAACAGAAGACAGGAAGTAAACACTAAAGGGAACAGCAGAAGAAGACAGACAGGAAGTAAACACTAAAGGGAACAACAGAAGAAGACAGACAGGAAGTAAACACTAACGGGAACAACGGAAGAAGACAGACAGGAAGTAAACACTAACGGGAACAACGGAAGAAGACAGACAGGAAATAAACACTAACGGGAACAACGGAAGAAGACAGACAGGAAGTAAACACTAACGGGAACAACAGAAGAAGACAGACAGGAAGTAAACACTAAAGGGAACAGCAGAAGAAGACCCATAGGAAGTAAACACTAAAGGGAACAGCAGAAGAAGACAGACAGGAAGTAAACACTAAAGGGAACAGCAGAAGAAGACACATAGGAAGTAAACACTAAAGGGAACAGCAGAAGAAGACACATAGGAAGTAAACACTAAAGGGAACAGCAGAAGAAGACACATAGGAAGTAAACACTAAAGGGAACAACAGAAGAAGACAGACAGGAAGTAAACACTAAAGGGAACAACAGAAGAAGACAGACAGGAAGTAAACACTAAAGGGAACAACAGAAGAAGACAGACAGGAAGTAAACACTAAAGGGAACAGCAGAAGAAGACAGACAGGAAGTCACTCACTCTTTTTTTCCTAGCCGCAGCAATACCATCATTTTAAAATCAACCAAACCATTTAAAAATCAATATCGTGAGTCAAATAATTGAATTATTTAGTAAATAGCCATGTAAAAATCATCTTGTCACCCTGTCAGGGTTATTTTCTCATTTATCACCAGTTCTTTGCACATTATCCCTTTCAAAGCTGCCTTTAATCAGAGAGTGAAATATGACTTCTACAGGCGAGGAAACCTTTCAGCAGACCTTTAGTCCTTTGTTAAGGAAGATAAATATATCTGTGTGCGGTGGTAGCGAGGGCATTACTTGGTTAGGGAGCCGCGGTGTGTTTAGGCTGGAGGCTGTTTGACTTACCCCTGTTTCGCTGCTTTGTTCTTGCTCACGTCGATGGTGGTGATGGAGTGCTTGGCTCCGGACTGCATCTCCCAGCCCACCTGCCACTGGGCGTTCCTGGACTTGGTCTCCAGCAGGTTCACCCCCTTCTTGGCTTTGACCCTGCAGGAAAGAAAAATAAATGGGATGAGTCCATTTTTATTAGCAGGGGGTGATTTATGTGCGAGGTCAGCGCCCTGTGTGTGCGGCAGCCCTTCTTCTTGTATGGCGTCCTGGCAAAAGCAATTTCACAGATGAATCAATAACCAGAGGTGTGAAGTAGTGAAGTACAAATACTTCGTTACTGTACTTAAGTACATTTTCTGGTATAAGTACTTTACTCCACTACTTATTTTTCTCACAACTTTTATTTTGACTTCTTACATTTTGAACCCAAATACCTGTACTTTCTACTTCTTACATGTTGAACACAAATACCTGTACTTTCTACTTCTTACATGTTGAACTCAAATACCTGTACTTTCTACTTCTTACATGTTGAACCCAAATACCTGTACTTTCTACTTCTTACATGTTGAACACAAATACCTGTACTTTCTACTTCTAACATGTTGAACACAAATACCTGTACTTTCTACTTCTTACATGTTGAACACAAATACCTGTACTTTCTACTTCTCACATGTTGAACTCAAATACCTGTACTTTCTACTTCTTACATTTTGAACACAAACACCTGTACTTTCTACTTCTCACATGTTGAACACAAATACCTGTACTTTCTACTTCTTACATGTTGAACACAAATACCTGTACTTTCTACTTCTTACATTTTGAACACAAACACCTGTACTTTCTACTTCTCACATGTTGAACACAAATACCTGTACTTTCTACTTCTTACATTTTGAACACAAATACCTGTACTTTCTACTTCTCACATGTTGAACTCAAATACCTGTACTTTCTACTTCTTACATTTTGAACACAAACACCTGTACTTTCTACTTCTTACATGTTGAACCCAAATACCTGTACTTTCTACTTCTTACATGTTGAACTCAAATACCTGTACTTTCTACTTCTCACATGTTGAACTCAAATACCTGTACTTTCTACTTCTTACATGTTGAACACAAATACCTGTACTTTCTACTTCTTACATGTTGAACCCAAATACCTGTACTTTCTACTTCTTACATGTTGAACTCAAATACCTGTACTTTCTACTTCTCACATGTTGAACTCAAATACCTGTACTTTCTACTTCTTACATGTTGAACTCAAATACCTGTACTTTCTACTTCTTACATGTTGAACCCAAATACCTGTACTTTCTACTTCTTACATGTTGAACACAAATACCTGTACTTTCTACTTCTTACATGTTGAACTCAAATACCTGTACTTTCTACTTCTTACATGTTGAACCCAAATACCTGTACTTTCTACTTCTCTCATTTTCCAAACAGGCTGGTTCCTTTAGTCTGAATGTGTGTTTGGTGGCGTGATCATTATTATTTAGAGTCATTGCGTGCCTATTGATTTGAACACGATCCGTGTATCCATCATTTCCTGGTCTTCTCTAAAGAAGAGGGACCAATGAAAACGTTGTCATGTTGCCGTTGGTCACCATGGAAACATTCATTAGCTAACAATGACATTATTGTTCTATTAATATAAAGGGAGGTCAGGTACTCTTTAAAACAGCTGCTAGTTATGGGTACTTTTTACTGAAGTACATTTCAAAGCCTCTTTACTTTGACTTGAGGAAAGAAGTTTAGTCAGTACTTCTACTTTTACCAGAGTATTTTTAAACACGAGTATCTGTACTTCTACTTGAGTAAAGGATGTGTGTACTTTTGCCATCTTTTTATTAGCAGGGGATGATTTATGTGCGAGGTCAGAGGTCAGCGCCCTCTTTGTGCTGCAGCTCTCCTTTTTATATGGCGTCATGGCAAAAGCAATTTCACAGATGAATCAATAACGAAGATGAATGAAGATGACAGAGTGGTGAAACATGGGCTAGGACTACTTCAGATCACACTGTTCACTAACAAGAGCACCAGGATTTAGACGCCACCCACTGGGTGTTTATACAGAATTAACCAAGGTTAGGAGGGTTACTTAAAAAATGTATTTGATTACAATTACAAATGATCTGTAACAAGATGTAATCAGTTACCCAATATAAGTATCACAGTTATGAAACCCCCTTAATCATATTACTTTTGGTTTACCATTTGTATATATGCAAATATGCGAATAAAGATATCAGAAAATAAGTATTAACGAGATGGCTGTTAGTTAAGTATATATTTTAACACAAGGGAACAATGTTACCTTCAAAAATATCAAGATATATTGCATGAGATTATATTATTAAGTCATATTAATCTAGGGAACATTTTACTGCAAACATTTTTACTTTCACTTTTGCTGATAATACTTATACACTTAAGTAGGGTTTTGAAAGCAAGACTTTTACTAACTACTGTGTGCTATTAGTACTTTACTTAAGTAATTAGGGATGTCCCGATCACCTTTTTTTGCTCCCGATCCGATTCCGATCATTTGATTTTGACAATTTGCCGATACCGATTTTTCCCGATCCGATCTTTATGCAATGCATTAAGAGAAAAAAAGCATTCAAGTTGTCCCTTAAGGTTATTTTTTTATTTAAATTGGATATTCTATCCAACATGGATATAGCTTCTTTCTTTCACAGCAGCAATGGATCAGTTCAGTTGTGCAGCATTGGATCAAAACAAAATAAAGCTTATCAGTACTCGTTAGCTTACTGCTACAATTAGACACTGCGCCCACTCTGTTGCCAGATTTGAGAGAAATAAGCAACCAGGTCTATGAAAACAAGCCCCAAAGAAGCAACACATACATGATGTTCTGTCATTTGAAACCAAAACTAAGGCCTCAGGATGACTTTAAGACTTGAACATGGTACTTTTTGTTTTGTAACATTGAATACAACATTTAAAAAAAAAAAGTATTTAAAAAAAAAAAAAAAAAAATCCCAATCCCCGATTTTTTTCCTCCCGATTCCGATCTTTTGAAAATCACGTGATCGGATCGGGACATCTCTATAAGTAAGTAACTGAATTCTTTACGCACCACTGTGAATAAATATACATGACTCAATGGATGCACACAATACTGAGTAAATGTAAAACAAATGTAAACAGGCTACTTTAAAAGCAAATCAGCTCTCCGTTTACACCTTCGGTAATAAGTAATAACCTACATGTGTATCTATTCCAAACACATACACAGATATGCAGCTAACAGCATGCACATACATACATTCATAACTTTAGTCCCTGCAGAGTTTCTGCATGTTCACATACTGAACAGGCTTGTCTGTATACAGAGCACGCACAGAACACGAAGATGAATCTGCACTCTGTGTATGTTCACCCTACAAGAACATAACTAATGTGTACATGTCCCCAAACCCGTCTGCTCAGAGGAGATAAAATGTAAGCTAAAAACAGCAAGCATATAAATAAATAGCTTCAAAAGAAAGAGAAAAAGGCAAGATATACTGAGCCTTGCAGAATTATTCACCCGCCTTACTAATTTATTGCATTCAAATCTGTCATTTAAATTATTTCTTGGGGGGTTGTACTGTATGTAACAGACCCACACAAAAACCTCCAAATTGGTGACAAGAAAAAGAGGAAGCTTGTTTAAAAAAATGACTTTAAAGAAATCAAGTGTGAATTGAAGTGCACACTTATCCCCCAATTTTCCATAAAGAGAAGGACCAAGAGACTGCAGCTGTAATTATTGCAAAACGTGGCACGCATAAACGTTTTATTAAGAAAAGCCAGGCCTCGATTTATAATTGTTCACTGTTTAAGATAATCAGCAAGAGATAAAAAGGGATTTGGACTTGAACCTATTATGGTTTTGGGGGTTTTCCACACTCCAACACATTGTTCGTGAGGTTAAGGTTAAGGGGGCGGGACATCTCTAAATGGTTGACCAATCACAACAGAGCTGGCCAGCTAACCAATCAGAACAAACTGGGCTCTGGTTCTTTGAACATTAAATCATGGAAACATGTAGAGACACTACATACTGATATACACCTGAACATCAGCAGGAGAGGACTCTTTAAAGTAGAGACACTACATACTGATATACACCTGAACATCAGCAGGAGAGGACTCTTTAAAGTAGAGACACTACATACTGATATACACCTGGACATCAGCAGGAGAGGACTCTTTAAAGTAGAGACACTACATACTGATATACACCTGAACATCAGCAGGAGAGGACTCTTTAAAGTAGAGACACTACATACTGATATACACCTGATCATCAGCAGGAGAGGACTCTTTAAAGTAGAGACACTACATACTGATATACACCTGAACATCAGCAGGAGAGGACTCTTTAAAGTAGAGACACTACATACTGATATACACCTGAACATCAGCAGGAGAGGACTCTTTAAAGTAGACACACTACATACTGATATACACCTGAACATCAGCAGGAGAGGACTCTTTAAAGTAGAGACACTACATACTGATATACACCTGAACATCAGCAGGAGAGGACTCTTTAAAGTAGAGACACTACATACTGATATACACCTGAACATCAGCAGGAGAGGACTCTTTAAAGTAGAGACACTACATACTGATATGAACTTAGAAATAGGGCTGCACGATATTGGAAAAAACTGACTTTGCGATTATTTCCCCCCCCCTTCGATATATATTGCGATATCAAAACATACAGGAATTGAAGAAAAGACCGTTTTTTCCCCCGTAAACCATCCTTTCTTGAACTTTAATGATATAAGATTGGTATTTTTTAAACTATATTTAACCGGATGAAGGATTTTAGTCACGGACGTCTGGATCTTATCAGAGCAACAAGCTGAGCTAGCTCGGTTAGCAGCGCCGAACTGGAGAAACACATGAAAATACTTTATTCAGTGTTTTTACCTTTAATCACCGGGTCCATTCGCTTTGGAGATTTGATTGTGATCGGTGGTTTGCTGTCACTCACTCAAGTACCCCTGACATGAGAGCCGCGCAAGTTTCCCTTTTGTAGCAAGCAGCAAAATAATTGTAACATGACGTGTTTGAGTTAATTTGCCTAATATCGCAAGTCCTAAAAAAAAATTAAAGTATTTGAGACGTTCTGTCAGCTTGGTATCAATCCATATGTGGCAGCAGTCCTTTGTGACTTTACCTAGATGTGCTATTACGGTGTTCACTGGCAGAATACCAAGTAGTAGTAAATGGGAAAAACAAAAAGCCCTCTCTTCCCGCTATCATGAGATCCTGGTTATCTGACCACAGCTCTGATGCTCGAGAGGTTTCCACAGACATGCAGAGCCTGGAAGTTATTGATTTGATGGTCTCATTTTCATGAAATACAAGACAGAGATGAATTATTAACATATTTGGCTTTTGTTTTGTCTGCCCTGTGTCTACTACGCACTTCATTACAAACCAGACTGGAAGACAATGTGAGCTCATACACTGCCACTAGAACCTTTCTACATTAAACAGCCAATGATAAAGATATGTGTATATATAAAACGTCACTATTTGTTTTCCCTTTTCTTTACCCGACTACAATCTGCTTTTCATTTTTCAATAACCCTGATTAGTTTGCACATACTCATACTACCTGACTGCATTTAAATTAGGGAAGTCCCGATCACCTTTTTTTGCTCCCGATCCGATTCCGATCATTTGATTTTGACAATTTGCCGATACCAATTTTTCCCGATCCGATCTTTATGCAATGCATTAAGAGAAGAAAAAGCATTCAAGTTGTCCCTTAAGGTTATTTTTTTATTTAAATTTGATATTCTATCCAACATGGATATAGCTTCTTTCTTTCACAGCAGCATTGGATCAGTTCAGTTGTGCAGCATTGGATCAAAACAAAATAAAGCTTTCAGTACTCGTTAGCTTACTGCTACAATTACACACTGCGCCCACTCTGTTGCCAGATTTGAGAGAAATAAGCAACCAGGTCTATGAAAACAAGCCCCAAAGAAGCATGATACATGATGTTCTGTAATTTGAAACCAAAACTAAGGCCTCAGGATGACTTTAAGACTTGAACATGGTCATTTTTGTTTTGTAACATTGAATACAAAATTAAAAAAAAGTATTTATAAAAAAATAATAATAATTTAAATCCTGATCCCCGATTTTTTTTCTCCCGATTCCGATCTTTTGAAAATCACGTGATCGGCTCCGATCCCCGATCACGTGATCGGATCGGGACATCTCTAATTTAAATTGTACTCTTGATATTAGTTTGCACACTTTTATAACGTATGTAGTATCCCATGTATATATGTTTGTATTATTAGTAGAATGGTATTTTATTATAGTATTCTAACCCTTTTTAAATTTGATTCTATTTTAATTTGATTCTATATGTTTTTGTTTATTATTATTAACTATTATTACCTATTTGTATTGAATTTATTTATATTTATTAAATTTTTAACAAAAGAAAAATCCCAATTTGGGATAAATTAATTGTATTTAATCTAATAAATGCCACAGAATTACCGTTAAAAGTTAAGCACTATTAATAAAAGTGACACCACAAGTCTAGTTAGATATGTTTTTATTTCTCTATTTATTTGATGTTTCTCTTTCTATATATTATTTATATGACACAGATAAGTGCTTGGCTAACGCTGTACCTCGCCTCACATGCAACAACTCTGACACTGTAATCAATATGTGTATATACTGTAACCCCATGCACTTTATCTACTCTTTGCACTAAAATTCATATTATGTCTTATAAAAAAAGTTACAAAGTAAAGAAATAAGAGCTTTCCTGCAGGCTTATCCCGGGGGATCTTAATGATTTTGTTTACAGGAAAACACAGAGTCATATTTCTCTTCCCTTCCCTTCCCAACAACAGCTTCTTCCGGACAAACTCCTTGAAAGCATCACCACAATCCTATTTTCCTCTCAACTGTCTCATCTGCATTCGACCGGCTGAAGGTTTTGAAGCCCGTGCGACATCTTCCAGATCGTCCCATTTATTCCTCTGACAGATAAAGAAGTCCTGAAGTCCCGCTGAGGTGTTTCCATTTGCTACGCTAACCTGCGCTCGCTGCATCGACCGCTCATCCGTGATTTGTGAAAGCAATTGACTTTCAGCTGAAGCCGCGTCTCCTTCTGCAGACAGCTCGAACACAATCTGTGTTTTAATGTGATCACAAACACTCTCCGTGTTCTCTGGCAGTATTTAACAAGAGATTCATGCAAGCTATGCAAGCTAATTACAAACAGTGTTATAATTACACAGCCTGAGTTATTCACGACTTGATACAGAGGTGGGAAAGTAACCCAGATGTAAGTAAAAATAGCAAAAACTTTAAAGATACTGTTTCACGAGTAATAGTTCTGCATTCAGAATGTTCCTGAGGTTAAAGTATAATCGTATCGTAAAATGTACCATTAGTAAAAGTTCTCGTGAAACTTAATGGCCGTTTTTAGAACTACAGGATTTGTATTATTGATGCATTATTGTGTTGAAATTGCACCTAATTTGATATTATTCACGTGTTGTGACAAGTCTCCATGCTTTAATGTTCATAAGTTAGTGGGGACTCAGGGATTATGCAGAACTTTTACAAACACAAAAACCTTTACAACACACTACAGGAAAAGGGAAAACCCTAAAAAGCAAAATGGTTTTAATTTTGCTACCATGTTTTTTAAATGTGATATGAATGTGTGAACACTATACAAACCCATACAAACTCAACTTTATGAGTACTATTGCATTTCCTGTACAAAACGTGCCATGTCTAGTATGTAATAAATATGTATTTCATTTGTCTATTTGTCTGTAATGAACCCTGAGGCAGTTCTAACATCTTCTCACATTTCCAGCTATTGCAGCTCCTGTTGTCATCTTTCATCAATCTCCCCCCGTCCCGTTGTAGAAAATACAGTAATTATCTAATTCAGCGGCGTGAAGGGTAGATGAAACAGAAATATGTAATGTGTAAGAACCCTGATGCAGCGTGTTGCCTTTGATGTGAGTTGAAAAGGGGAAACGTAATACTCTCAGTAAACGAGGTGACCCAGTTGCTACTTGATCACTGTAGTCCTAAAAAACACTCATAATGACACATTATTGTAGGGCATCACCACCCTCAGTGTACTTCCTGGTAAAGATGCAACCCTGGTGAGTAATTGTCATATTTATATTCATTACCTACACTCACCAGCCACGACATATTCATCATAATCTTTTTCAGAACCAATGTTTTTTAATCAGACGTCGGCCCTTTTTCACCGACTCTGGTTTGTTTTTGCACCACAAATGAGAAAGGGGGGATGAAGCGTGACCCGTGGGAGTGCAACATGAATCGGGCTCCCATTGAACAGCGTTAATGCTGATTAATGAAAGAGCATTGCAAATGGAGGAGCCGATCAGCGGTAATACAGGCCAGATTCTCAGAATATGCCAATTCCCCGCCGCTGCTGCTGCTGCTGCTGCTGCTGCTGCTGCTTCTCAGAGAGCCAGCGAGAGCCACTTCAGAGAAGACAGAGCTATTACTTACTGATTCCACACAGACTTCTGCCATGGCAACACCTATTAGACTGCGAGTCGGCCCACGGACTGCTAAACAGGCCACATCTCGGTCACCACGCCTCAGGTTAGACTTCTGAGCGGCCGAACTCTGATCTCCCCGGGGTTTCTTAAATGTATTCTTGTGTTAAGTGGTAGAATAATCACTGGAAGAACACTGCGATCAATCAGCGTTAATAGCAAGATTACTTCTTTAGGGGGTTTTCAGACTACACTTCAGATCAATTGTTATTTATCATTAAAGTGTATAGGATTTGCTATACTGTACAGTATTTCATATTATCAAATCAAAGTTTATTTATAAAGCACATTTAAAAGCGATTTTTGTTCGGGCCAAAGTGCATGTAATAAATACTACAATCACAATAAAAGACAATACGTTAACAACAGATATATAAAAAACACAG
The DNA here is from genome assembly GCF_949606895.1 of Notothenia rossii. Lineage (NCBI taxonomy): Eukaryota > Metazoa > Chordata > Actinopteri > Perciformes > Nototheniidae > Notothenia > Notothenia rossii. Next base: position 4,923,957 of record NC_136907.1, read on the forward strand.
GGAAAAGTCATGAGTTGTGCTCCGCTCTGACTAAAAGGCCAGGGAGAAGAAGTGTGTCTTAAGAGTAGATTTTAAAACCCACAGGGTCTGGACCGACCTCACATGGAGGGGCAGAGGAAAGCTGCGAAGGCTCGGTGTCCTCGGGTTTTGAGCCAGGTCTTGGACACTATCAGCAGCAGCTGGTCACATACTTGTCAACCCTCCCGATTTTCGCGGGAGACTCCCGATTTCACTGCCCTCTCCCTGTTTCCTCCCGGGGTCATATTTCTCCCGCATTTCTCCGGATTTCTGACAAAAATCAGATTTACTCACGCCTGTTTCCACTCGGACTTTAATACAACTACACCATTGTTTGGTTTCCATGGTAACACGTCTCTTTGGTAGCGCGCGCAACTGAAAGTCTGAGAGGGTAAGGCAGATATTCACAGAAAACTGAACAAGAATCGACAACTCTACCCTCTGCTCACTCCTTTCCTGTATAATACTGGTACAGCCCACACAAATGCCCCATCAAGGATGGTGCTACAGGCCGCAAGGCAGTGCACTTACAACTACAATAAGCATGTTAATGTTAATCTAACAGCTCCGGCGATCCACTAGTCGTCGTCGTCCCCCCCGCCCCCCGCGGTGGTTTTGAAATGCTCCCGATTTCTGAGGTCTCAAGGTTGGCAAGTATGGCTGGTCAGCATGTAGATAGTTTACTTAGATGTAGTGGAAGAAGAATAACTAGTTTCCTTTTTCATCAATTTTACATGGACATAGTTTACTTATTCTTACATGGGACTTTTCCATTGTATTACTTGCACTATTTTACCGTATTTATGTTCCTTAAAGGTGGGGTAGGTAATTCACTTCAGAAACACTTGTTGTTATATTCCATGGAATGCTCTTAACATCCCGATATCAATGAATATATTAAATACTTTGACAATAAATTAATTAAAAAATATCATCTGTGGAAGCCGTGGCGCTGTAAAAAGCACGACCAATCATCTGAGCCGGCCCGGCTAAAGTAACTGGATGGCCTACCTGCCTGTCAGCCTTCCATCTGTGCACAAACTTATCTCGTGCCCTCATTGGTCATGTGCGCGTTCGTGTTTGTTGGAGGAGGGGCTCTGTGAGGAAGGGGCAGATGTTTTCCGGTTGTGTATTTTCAAATTCTAGCGTACTCGAGCTGGTTTCTCCAAAATGACCTACCCCACCTTTAAGTGTATTGGGTGTGGCACTTTTTGAATATATTTCTCAGTCAAGGCGAAAGAAAAGCACATCAGAAACGTAAAACAAATTCTGTATATTCCAATAAATGCACATTGTACATGTTCATTACACTTATACTGGTGTTTAAGAAACGACATGTACCACTTAACTGTCCGGACTCTCAACTCCTTCTTCAGACATGTGTGTTATATCAACATACATTTAATAAAAATGTCATCTAGTATTTTTCCCACTCTTTAAAAACTGCACGGTTATACATCTCATAATTTATATTCAGACATTATTTTACACCTTCATTTCTCTCTGTGTTTGTGTACGGTACTTTACACCAAAGCAAATTCCTATTTTTGTGTAAATCTCCGTGGGATTAATCTATGGTCTTCAGTCTTTGCATCCTTGACTCTTATTTTTCAGCCTGCAGAGTCTCCATGTTCTTCTTTAACTAGAAACCTTTGGACACTTCTCTCTGGGCACAGACGTCCTCATGACCCATTTATGACATTTGCTGGCAGAATTAATATCGACTGCGATTTAATTTAACTGTCCGCTCTGCTGTTAATAAATAAAATATGCAAACCAGAATTAAATCATAGCTCTGAAGTCTTTAATTTCTCTTTAATGGGCTTTTTAAAGAGTATTTATTGAGCGCATTTGAAGAAAGCGTTCCCAGAGGCAGAGCAGCTGGAATCTTTCGACAACATATTGAAACTGACTTTTAGACTTTTATTATTTTGAATTGTGACTGTGAATAAACATTTTAATAGTCTTAAGTACATATGCATACTGTATAGGATTGATGTGTTTATCACACCGTTTATACTTGGTAGGGTTAAGGAAAAACATGTATATTTGATACGTAACCTTATATTAACATATTAACCCTCCTGTTGTGTTCGGGTCAAATCTGACCGATTTACTACTTTCATCAATCATAACTTCTTTGTTTTAGATGCGATTACATTAAGGCTTTATGATATCCTTCACAGGAGACATTTGAACTTATAAAACGGATCAGTAAAATCAAGCAATCTGATTGGTTCTTAGCCGCAGCGGTCCAGACATAGACATCAAACGGTAAAACATATTCAGTGTGCAGTTCCTTTGGCATTAGGGCAGGGATATCTAGATACTTTTGAAGGTTTGACATAATGAATTGTGCTACTTTTAAAACAAGCAACGATGTTTTCAAATCTGTAATGAAAGAGGTCCGCAAAAACGCTATCGACCAATCAGATCGCTTCGCGTCAGGCCGAACCACGCCCCTTAGCTGTGATATAATGAGCATATACCACGGCCTGTCATGAGCTATTGCTTAAATATACAATTCCTGATCACCATTTTCATTGGATTTTGGATGATTTAGTCAACTTTGTAACACCCACGGTGTTCCCGGTCCGCCATAAAGAAAAAAGGACACACACACACACACACACACACACACACACACACACACACACACACACACACACACACACACACACACACACACACACACACACACACACACACACACACACACACACACACACACACACACACACACACACACACACACACACACACACACACAATACATGTTCAGTGTCTGTTCTTTGTATATTTACTGCAGTTTTTCATGTATACCAGTAGTCTGATACAATATGTACAGTTTGAAAGGGTGTTAAATGAAATGTGGTGATGATTGATGGTTTTTGTGTTAATGTAATAGCAGTTAAAACAGGACTGGTCAACTTTGACCGCGAACACCAAAGTAATGGGGGGAACGAAGACAATAGGAGGGTTATGTTCAGTTCTTTATGTGGTAACAGTTATCTAAAGGTGTATGAGCCAGAAAGTTTTGATACTCAGAGTCTTTTCAAGTTTTACAAAGGTGACATGAGAATATATTATCTAAAGTGCATGGACCTTTATTGCACTGTGTATCAAATAAACCTGGTTAATTTCCACTGAAGATATACTTTATTAATTACAAAAACTCGGGCAGATATACCAATTGTCCGACCAAACTGCCAGACAAGATGGAAGTAAGAAAACTTTATCTGCCACCCATCTTCTTCCTAAAAATGTCACTAACCACTAACAAATGTCCCTGGTACTTTAATGGTTTCATCAAATTTCCTCTGGAGTGACAAACATGTCTTCACCCTCCGATCTGCGGTGGCAATCTTATCAATCATCTCTGGCACTTGATATCTATGGTGTTTATCTGTACAACATTAACAGCTTTGAGGTTTACCCCTGGAAACTTGCAGCTGGAGAATCCAGACGGGAGAGGGACGCCTGCCAGAGACAGACTTTTTAATGGCAGGCTGTGAAAATGAGAATAGCTGGGGAAATATCACTGAGCAGATAACAAGCTTGCAACTGCTAGTTTGCACATGACGAAGGGATGTTATTCTTGTAGATGCCGTGGTAAATATGTCTTCTAGGCATGGCATGTTGCAGCAGATTCCTAGTTGGTAACCACCCAAACTTCCTTACAAAACAACCAGACAAAGCACCAGACATAATGGTTTGGTTTTAACCTGCCATCCGCCCTGCTTTGTTCCAGCCTTACAGTGCTCTGTGATTAATACAAACAATAAAGTCACACTGTAACAGAAGAGATGAGTAAGCCCGATAATTATAGCAGACGTTCACCGAAAACATCTAATGCTGAGGTAAGAGATTACCATGCTAAACACTGCAATTATAAAACTTTTATTTTTATCTGCAGTCGGATGCTTTTTACCCTCAAAGTTGGAACTTTTAATGATGCCATTTGCTCATGTTTTTTAGCATTTGAAAATACTTTCAGGTGATGGTAAAGCTTAGAGGAAATACGGGGGAGTAAAAGTGGCTCTATTATGCTTTTTGGGGTTTTCCCGTTCCTGTTATAAGGGGTTTTGTGCATGTAAATGGTCTGAAAAGGCTAAAGTCCCAGCGTTTACGCCTCCATTGGACTCCTTTGTTTCCAAAACAGTGACATCATCACGTAAATCTCGCATTTCTATTGGCAAGCACCTCAAAACACATTTGAGGTGATAGACAAAGGGGCGGGACATCTCTTAGCGGTTGACCAATCACAACAGAACCGGCCAGCTAGGGTTAGGGTTAGGGTAATCAGAGCAGACTGGGCTCTGGTTTCAGACAGAGGGTGAAAAGAGGTGCCGTTTTGAACATGAAAGGGGACCTATCATGCAAAATGCACTTTTGTACGTCTTTTCTACATGAATATGTGTCCCCGGTGTTCCAGGGAACTCACCAAGTGTCAGAAAACACAACCCTCTCTATTTTCCTCCATACCCAAATCTCTTAAAAAGGGGCTGCAACAGAGCTGATACAGACTGATCCAGATTTGAACACTTCTATGACGTCACAGAAGTGGCGCTACGGCTATTGGGCCAAATCCACCAATCAGGAGGAGACCGCCACGGACATTGCCGTTGGAAAGCGCTGGAGACGCTGTAGTACATATGCCAGGCCTGTAGATGGTGCTGTTCTCACAGAATCAGCCCATGATGCAAAGACAGTGTTAAATTGAGCGAAATGAGGAATGGCTAAAATGCATGATCTGTTTGGTATTTTGAAAAATAAAAAGTATAAATATGTCTTATATAGGTATGGTCCTACACTACATTATTCAAATGTAGCATGATAGGTCCACTTTAAAGTATGGAGACATGTCACAGTAGAGACACAAAATACTAATATGAACCCTGAACATTTGCATCAAATGTCTTTTTAACTATCTTTTTTCAAAACAAGACCATGACTCAGCGTTTTAAAGGTTAAAGCTGACAATATTCTACATTTCATAACATTGGCTCCTCTGACTGAAGCAACACAGTCTCACGGCATTTCGTGTTATAGTCACGAAATTAATCTATTGATTCGTGTTCACCAACACGATTTTGCCATTTTTTTCGTGTCACACAGAACGATTTTAGAAGCAATGTATTTATATTGGTAGTATGTTTCGTAACTGCACTAAATAATAACAAATTAGAAGAAAAAAAAGATGACAAAAAATACAGATTTCAGTATATCTGAGGCTCTGAGCCATTTATTTTCCTCGCAGACGGCAAAAAAACTCAGACATTATACAATTTAAAATAAAAGGATAGGGTTAGGGTGAGATATTGAGTAAGAAAATGTTTTTATGAACCACACAGCTTCCGGTCTTCCAAGACCCGACCGGACAAAAAGACGTGGTGCACACAAAACATGCTACCAATAGAAATACATTGCTTTTAAAATCGTTCCGTGTGACACGAAAAAAATGCGAAAATCGTGTTGGTGAACACGAATCAATAGATTAAATTAATGTTGTGACTATAACACGAAATGCCGTGAGACTGGGTTGACTGAAGATGTTGAAAAAGGTTTCTGGAAACAGCTTGACACTATATATTTCCAACAAAATGCATCGCACAGGAGGAGATAGAGAGTTCATCCAGGACTATTTTGAATTGAATGCTGTTTTGTGTTTGATACCCAGCAGCAGGGGGATGTGTGTGGGAGTGACTCGGTGTCCATGTTGATCGTTATGAAGGAACATGTCACCCTTCTCACCCTGTGGCTCATTTTTGAGTTTTCAATCGTTTTTTGAACAACAGGGGAGCTCTACTACTGAATGGCTCGGTGTACAAATGCTTCAGGCTTTGGCTACATAAAACTTGGTTGTGCTGTACCATCTTACAAATGCAGATGATAAGAAAAATATAGAATATCAGCATCATTATATAGTTTTATATATTATACCAGATTTCTAAAATCCTGAAAAGTGAGCCTCTAAAAAAAAGTCATCTCTGATGTACGATGCCTTTTTTACTTGCTGCTGTACTCCAACACAATGTACGTGATAGGCTAAGAGGCGGGACATCTCTAAGCGGTTGACACATCACAACAGAGCCGGCCAGCTAACCAATCAGAGCAGACTGGGCTCTGGTTTCAGACAGAGGGTGAAAAGAGGTGCTGCAGCACAGGCAGTAAGAGAAAAATAAAGAGCTTTTTGAACATTAAAGCATGGAGACATGTAGAGACATTACATACTGATATACACCTGAACATCAGCAGGAGAGGACTCTTTAAAGTAGAGACACTACATACTGATATACACCTGAACATCAGCAGGAGAGGACTCTTTAAAGTAGAGACACTACATACTGATATACACCTGAACATCAGCAGGAGAGGACTCTTTAAAGTAGAGACACTACATACTGATATACACCTGAGCATCAGCAGGAGAGGACTCTTTAAAGTAGAGACACTACATACTGATATACACCTGAACATCAGCAGGAGAGGACTCTTTAAAGTAGAGACACTACATACTGATATACACCTGAACATCACCAGGAGAGGACTCTTTAAAGTAGAGAAACTACATACTGATATACACCTGAACATCAGCAGGAGAGGACTCTTTAAAGTAAAGACACTACATACTAATATACACCTGAACATCAACAGAAGAGGACTCTTTAAAGAAGAGACACTACATACTGATATACACCTGAACATCAACAGAAGAGGACTCTTTAAAGAAGAGACACTACATACTGATATACACCTGAACATCAACAGAAGAGGACTCTTTAAAGAAGAGACACTACATACTGATATACACCTGAACAACAGCAGGAGAGGACTCTTTAAAGTAGAGACACTACATACTAATATACACCTGAACATCAGCAGGAGAGGACTCTTTAAAGTAGAGACACTACATACTGATATACACCTGAGCATCAGCAGGAGAGGACTCTTTAAAGTAGAGACACTACATACTGATATACACCTGAACATCAGCAGGAGAGGACTCTTTAAAGTAGAGACACTACATACTGATATACACCTGAACATCACCAGGAGAGGACTCTTTAAAGTAGAGACACTACATACTGATATACACCTGAACATCAGCAGGAGAGGACTCTTTAAAGTAGAGACACTACATACTGATATACACCTGAACATCAGCAGGAGAGGACTCTTTAAAGTAGAGACACTATATACTGATATACACCTGAACATCAGCAGGAGAGTACTCTTTAAAGTAGAGACACTACATACTGATATACACCAGAACATCAGCAGGAGAGGACTCTTTAAAGTAGAGACACTACATACTGATATACACCTGAACATCAGCAGGAGAGGACTCTTTAAAGTAGAGAGACTAAACACTAATATGAACCTGGACAATGAGCATTGCTCGCTTTAAGAAGACCTTAGGGTGCCAGGAGAAGCACAAATACATTTTATTGTGATGCTACATGTCTGGACACGGGCATTTTCTTTCTGTTTCTTCATCAAGAGGATGCCGACATGTGAGAAATGGGGAAGGGACTTTTTACCTCTGGGTTAACGATAACAATGTTCTCTCTTTCCCTTTGATCTAAAGAGATGCTCTCACCTTAAAAGCTTCTTATTCTAGGACTTATTCAAATCATGAAGAAAAGCTGCAGTGCCACTTTAACTAGGGCTTAGTTCACTTACCTCCTCCTTGTATAAAAACACATGCATACAATAAATCGTTGGTGATGTGTGATATTGTCATTTCTCAAGTAAAAAGAATAGGGAGTCAGGTGTTTCTTATCACTTAACGAGAGAAAGTTACTTTTGGAAAAATAAGGAATGAATGTCGAGGGGTTGATATTCACTAAACAGTAAACCCCCATCCACTCAGCCGGGTTTATGTTTTATCAAAAAATACTTTAAATCCTCCATGTCCTAACTCACTTTTCCATTAGCTTTGTAAATAACTCTACAATTATGGAAACCTTTTGTGAATATCAAACATGAAAGTAGTGATTTTCCATCACAGCCTTTCATCATGTCAAATTAAATACTATTAGTGAAAAAATATGACAACATCATTAAAAGGCAATGACATGACTGATTAGGACATATTTTGTCTTAATGGAAAGGATTTGTTTATGTCTTATGTTGCTATATCACACAAACAGTGGCCAAAGTGGAAAAACAACACGTTATAAAACAGAATTTGTCGTTCACCAAAGGACAAAGGTTCTGCCATGAATTAAATTAACTGATGGCACGCAGACACAACGTCATTATTGCCAATTAATTTTGAACATTTTTACAACAGATAACTAATGACAGGATCATTAAAAATGTCCTTCCCTTTGGGGTGAATAACAGTTACTAATTACAACTCGTCCCTCCACTACAGCATGAAAGGTCAAACTGGATCGCTGCCAGCACACCAACAAAAGACATTTTGACGAGGGCTTGATTTTTCTGCCTCAATTTTCGTCTCTTTTTTTTGGATATAATCCCCGCTGTGGTTCGTTCATTTCATCGGGCCACGGCTACAATTCCCCCTGTCAAATGATCAAATAAACGAGCGGGACCTTCCTCTCGCTGCCAGCCCTCACACAGATTTGGCATTCACGAGTGGCGTGTTTTCAGTGCCGCGCGGGACGTCGTAAACAAACATTTGATCGCTCGTGGTGCCACCGTTGTGGAGCGAAACTCTGATGGATGGAGTCGTGATTCCACCGCTGTCCCTTTAGCGATGCACAGATGAAGGCAGAAAAGTAAATAAACAATGAAAATGTCAGCACTTGAATGTCTCAGAGGCATTAGAATAGCTGCACTCCCTTTTGCATTACAGCAGAAAAAAGGACCTCGCCCTCACAGCTAAATTTGGCCAGCGAAGCCTTTTTTATTTCCCCACTCATCGGCAGGCAGAAGCTCCATTAGTTCCTCTGAGGGGGGGGGGGGCACTCTGCACACGACTTTTCCACTCTGCAGACACAACACAATCCATCCCACGATGATATATATAATTCACAATAAGTGCAGATTTTTGTATTTGTCCTGTGCCAGTTATACGGGGCTTTTATGTGTCCAATGACATGTGATTCCATTACATAGTCGGCTGTGCATGGTGTGCCTGCTGCAGTGTGTGGTGTGTGTGACGTGTGTGTACGGGAGCAGAAAGGTTTGCAGTGAAGCGCTCAATCGAGTTCACATTCAAAACAAATAATAAATCATTTCTCAACCAACATCAAAACAGGGTCAAAATGACATTAATGTAAACATCCGATGCATAACGGCGTCTAGTTTCACGGTCATAAAGATTTTATTTCCACTAGTTTTACCAAAGAACTGTAAAGCCAGAGCTGGAAAGCGTTTTGCCTGATCGGCCAACCAGAGAGAACGGAAAGACCGAAAACCTTCTCTCGTGTTTTCCTGGTCTGCCAGTCAAACACTAGAGGAAAACATTTCTGTGTGGATGCGTCTGGGGGGTGCAGACCCTCCCGGCACTCTGCTAGATCCAGACCCTTTCCCAGTTAACAGTTTATTCGGGGAAAACGAGAATAATAATGTACACAGCATGGTTAGAAAGAGGACCCTAGAGTGATGTATGCAAAGCAAGCATGATCAATCGAAAAATGCAAAAATAAATATGTCACGGTAATTGCCACGGCGCTGTGACATCCTGACAAGTTTGACATTTGTCTGTGAGAAGCTGTTGAGATTACTGATTAGCACAAATGACGACACAAAACACACAGAACAAGTTTTGTCTCGTTTTGTTAAAGCTCCATATCTACTGTGCATGCATGATGACATTCCCCGGCACCTCACGGGTCCCCGACGTCCCATAACTGCCTCGCTAACTCCAGCATGAGCACACAGCGCAGTAATGCTCGGCCTCAGCGAGGAAAAGAAACCCAAACAACTCGTGCAATGTTATCATTACAGCCCTGAGGCAGGAGAGGTGTCGATGTGGACACGAGGCCAGCGCAGCGATGTCACTCACAGATGTGGACTTGTCAGAGTGGTGCAGAAAGACCTAATGAGAGTCCGAAGAGAGGACGGCCATCTGATCGTAAACAGTGCAGCCAGGCCAGCCGAGAGCACGGCGCCAACGGGGACTTTATCGAGAAACTCAACAATGCGCACCACAGCCCAGCAGTCAGGAGTCGGCCTAATCTGACACCTCACTGGAGGAGAAAAGAGGAGTGGAAGGCAGGGAAATCATTTAGCTGTTTTGATGAGGATTTTTCTAGGGCTGCAAGGAGAGAAACTTATAAATACTGATTTAATAAGGCAACATTCACACACTGTTTTGTATTTGTGCAGTGTTCGCCACAGAGGCAAAAAGCAAAGTAGTTAAACAAATATTTGCAGCCGTATAAAAGACTTCTCTGTACAGAGCATGTCTGTTGCTATGGTAAAAGATAGAGACATTCTAATTACAGTGTACAGGAGAGGGTTTTAAGAGGCTCTTCTTATGTTTTGGTATCTCAGAAGTTTAAATGTCAGTGGTGTTCGTACTTGCTTCGACTGGATCGTGTCTTCTTTCGAAACGCAATTACAGGCCCTAAAACAGCGGCTGTTCGTCTCCGCTCAGATGAAAAGGGTCTTGTGGGTTTTGTGTCGAGTTTTAGCTTAAAAGGGTGGAGGGAGTTTGCAAAGTCTCCCTCAGGCAATTCCAAGCTGCAGTATGCAATCCGTGCATACGGACCATAGGCAGCGTGGGCAAACATTTGCAGCATTTGTCACCTTTTGATTTTTGACCTCTGATTTAGAAGAAAGAGTGCATTTTCTCTCGTCTCTCTTGATGTTCATGTGTTGACTCGATGTGACCTTGGCAGGCGTTCTGTCTACAGCCCTCTCGCTGTCTACACATCAAACACATTAGACGTAATCCACGTTTAAATGAACCCTGCAGGGACGTGGCTGCATGCAGTTTAACTACTCTCAGGTGGACCAGCTTATATTGCATTGTAAAGACCTTTACAATAAGACAATATGTGTGTGAACTACATAGAGTATGTCAGAGCTGGGTCATTCCTAGCATTCGGTGCCATTTAGGTCCCCACCACATTATATCATATATTTTGTATTTTAAAAGGTCTAATGCTTATTTTTTAAAAGCTTGGTTTTAAATGTTTATACGGCTCTACCATAAAACAACAATGTTATTTAGCCAGGATGTTAAAAATTCTAAATAATTACTCTGATTTTAGCACAAGTAGGCCAAATTGCTGTGTCCCCAATCATGTTTGCTCAACTTCTGAAACAGATATACAAAAAGAAATCAAAGAAATACAAACAAATTCTACATTTTTGTGAGTGTCTTTTGCTAATATTCCTCACCAAATTGAAATTGTTGTTATTAATTCATTTGTATAGAAAATAAAGTGTGTGTTCCCTGTTTGAATGTCCCCCCTGTTACTGAGTCCCTCTGGACACGCCCCTTTACTATTCTACTATTTGTATGACTCAAGAAGAAGAAGGATACATTTTGAGTGGGAAATAATCTTCAAGAAGCAGAGTGAATGTGTTCTTCTTTCAACGTTTTTCTAATGTTTTAAAGAACTTAACTATTGCGGTAAAGCATAACATGTCGACACTGTTACAGTATGCTCATTTTTAGTGGAACTGATCATTTGTTTTATATTTAGAAAATATGGTGAATATATCTATCAAATATTTGTTTCTGTTGTCACCAAGTGCTAGCTTGATTATCATCACACATGTAGCAATAGCCAAGTTTAGCATAAAATGTCCACCCTGTTACCGTCCACCCTGTTACTATTTTTCACAGCAACAGGGTGCACACACAGTAACTGGGGATGGTAAAAAAAAAAAAAAATGTAAGCATAATATCCTGAGCTTGACCAAAATATTTTTCTTATACTTTAAAAAGCCATCATTCAGATTAAATTAAAAAAAAAACATGGAAAATTATGTTTTTTATTTTTGAATATGTAGCTGAAATGGCACCGAATGCTAGGAATGACCCAGCTGCAGCTAAATGCCTAAATAGCTGGAAGTGATTATTTCTTTAGTTTGTTTTCATTTCAACAGAAGAGAAAAATGGCTAAAGGTGAATCTGCAATTAAATACACTTGATAAAAGCAGGCATTTATTAGACCAATGAATCTACAGTTTGCATTGCATGCTGTCACCTTATAGGCAAAATGCTAACATCAGAACGCTAACATGCTCTACATGCTCAGATGCTAGTGTTTAGCAGGTTCACTATCTTACTTTTGTTTGAGTTAACTTTTGTTTATAAGCACAGTAAAAGAAAGTCAATCTGAGGCTGAAGATATTTGGTCATAAATCAACGTTTTTGACCGAAAAGAAATAGACCTGATGATATTTGTTCTGATATTTCAACTCAATCACTATACTCTACTGGTGACTAGCGTTAGGATTCATCCTCTGCGGACAACGAATGTCTGTTAAAAATGTCTTTGGGCTATTTATCCGCAAGTTGTGAAGATATTTCAGACAGGACTTCATTTGTGAACCGACAGACTAGTATATTGATCCATAGAGCCAAGTCTCAAATATCAAATCCAAGCTGAGACCGATGACATCAGAGTCATTTTCATCAGTCTTTGTAAAGCTTCCTCACACAGACGACATTAAACCACTGCTTTCTCCATTGAACAGCACTCCTCCTGATTAATAAACTAATGCAGTGCAGTTCCTTTTAATTACTTTGCAGCAGATAATATCACAGCAGAACCTCCGATTTACCTGCACCATTGGAGCCGTTAGGTTTTAAATAAAAAGCTATAAACAAACTCTCCGCGGTCTAATGAAGTGATCACACACACCGATAACGTCAGTGCTCATAAATATTACATTAACCTCTCCACTTTGGACTTTTCACACATTTACAAAAACTTTCACAGCGAAAACAGTTGTGTTGCAGCTGTCAAGGCAAAAGCTTTTTTGGTGCACTACAAATAAATCCGACCTGGCCTTTCAAGAGGCAGAAGAAGTGCACATGTTGAACACAGATCCTGACACATAAACTTAGAAGTATTAAGCCGCTGTTTCGTCCTGTGTGTCTCTCCCTCTCAGCGCCCCCGCACACAGCAGCAGCATGGAGGCGACAGCGTTGGCCGGGAAAGGCGGACAATTATTCTAAGTAGTTTTCCCATCAGCCAAAGCCATGAGCAGAAGACCCTCGGGTGAGCCAGAACCTTTCTGAGGAGGCAATCGGGGAAATAGCCACTGTCCAATTTATGTGATAAGGCGAGTAGGGCTCAGACCTGCCAGCAGACGCAGAGGGGAAGACAAATTGGGGGTCTTGCTGCAACCTAGTAGCTGACATTTGCAGAGTTCAAACCGCTATGCATACATTGTGATTATAATCATATTTCAGCCAGGGTTCACGGTAGATATTCAAAGTGTTAGCTTTCCGTGTTCCGCACCCACTAAGTGATAGAGCAAATGGATGGGTTCCTATAGAGCGAGGAGCAGTGATTAGATGAAGTGAAAGTGCGCAACCGAGCTTCCTTTCAAGGTACCGACAATGGGAGATTAAATTCAAAGATCTTTTCCAGCAGGGGGGCGTTGTCTGCGCTCCTGATCTTCTCAACTTTTCCCCCGAGGAACTTCCATTTCAAATTGGACAGCTTCGAGTAAAACTAGCCCTCTCTGGGGATTCTCACCCACACAGAAGCCAGTGTAAAAGAAATGCTATCCCCTCTCTGGGGAACACACACACACACACACACACACACACACACACACACACACACACACACACACACACACACACACACACACACACACACACACACACACACACACACACACACACACACACACACACACACACACACACACACACACACACACACACACACACACACACACACACACACACACACACACACACACACACACACACACACACACACACACACACACACACACACACACACACACAACTTGTGTTGATAAATACATGTTCTAACTCGGAGACACACAGAATGATCCGTGCAAAACAAATAAATAACAATGAAACCATCAATATATTTTTCGATCAAAATGTATGTACAATGTTTTGATAAATATCAATGACAAAAAACATGTTACAGCTTCTCTGAGTGTTTGCTATCATGAACTAATTTACCCAAAATAAGGTTCATTTGAACAAAATATATCTTTGAACGTGTTTTCTGACTTTCTGAAACTGAAATACTTATTTTCTAAAAGTAAAAGAAAATAATCATTATCTGATGTAAAGTCTCTCAACCACACAGAATGCATTTGTTGTGACATGCTATTTGATTAGATAGAAAAGGGGAATCACTTAAAGACGGGGATTCAACATTCTGCCCTTGATTGATTCATTTTCAACAAATATATTCTGATGCTACTGGATTTATTTTCTTATGAACGCTCACGTAACAATTCGACACAAAAGTCCTCCTGAAAACAGCTTTTCAAAACAGCGACATCCGACTGTGTCTTCTCTCATTTGTATAATCACAATAATTATGTCAGGAATAAATTGCAAAAGATCAAACACTCTCAGCCCTTTTGGAAATGACGTGAGGCATCTCAACGGGTAAGAAGTCAAACTTTCTTTTGCATTTTTGATTCTCCATAAATCACACAATGAGAAAAGAATAAAAAGTGGCAATCCAGGACGGTTTCCGATGTGAAAGCCACACTGAAGGGCGTGCCAATTTACGCTTTTCAAAATGTCAAATGTCTCTAGAAGTTAAGCCTGTCGGATATAAAGTGGACTTCAGTTGCAGTCTAAATGAATATAATATGGGAAAGGTGTTGAAAGGTGTCGTTATGGACTCTAAAGGAAATGCATTATCAGTCTTTGAAAGATGTTTTCTCCCTGAATACCATGAACAGAAGGTCATGCCATCTCTAAAGTGTAGGTTGTTACCTTGTAAAGTCAAACAGTTGAGCATGGATGACACGTTTTTGGAGGCCAAGTCAGAAGTTAGCACTGCTCTGGTTTCCTTGAATGAAAGCCAATGGGATTTATTGCAGAAAATAAGATCCGTGGCAAACACACGTTTATGATACGTACACGTTTTGTTCAGCAGAATAATCTCAACACATTACATTACATGTCACTTGTTAGACGCTTTTATCCAAAGCGACTAACATACTCAATACTGTGGGCAATCCCCACAGGAGCACTTTGGGGTGAAGTGTCTCAGGGACACAACGACATGCTGACTGCAGTGGGGTTTGAACCTGTGATCCAAACACCAACGCGCTATCCACTGCGCCACACGCCTCCTGACACCACTTTTTTGACTTTTGAAGCGTAAATGCAATCAGTAGAAGTAAAAAGCTAACGTTAGGCTATAAAGGAACTACCGCACAGTCACATGACTTCGGTGTGATGACTTTTAGCAGTTTATTTAAACACTTCTTAGCAATCACTGTTTTTACGAGACAAACACGTCTGTGGTGGTGTGAGTGGGGGTGTTTCCTGACTTTGTTTCAACGAAGAAAAAACTTGGATATCTCTTTGCCTTATTTCAGACCACTAACCAAAAACTATTGTGGCACAATTCTGACTCATTTCTGGGTTTTAGGACTCATTCCTGCACCAGACTAACAACAGTGTAAAAAACACTAAAGGACAGAGGAAGAAAAAAGTGACTGTAATACACCGAGATGGGGTCGTTACTAAACAAATGTAATATATTACATATTACTTTAAAACAAAGTAATATATTACACTACTTCGTTTCTCTCTACATAAAGTAACTCGTTACTTTACTTGTTACTTTACTCGTTACTTTACTCGCCGAGCACGTACAGTACGAACTGCACATGCGTGAGTGGCAATAACTCTCCTTACCAGCAGACGGCGGTAGTGAGTATTTGTCATTCAAAACAAGCAACAACCGGAAAACAGAGAAGAAGAACAGACTACGTGATATAAACAAACAACAAATAGTGTTTGCGTTAGCTTCACCATAGCATGTGTTCTTCGCAGGTGTTTGTTGAGGTTTGACGTGGTGTTTACAGCAGTGGATAACAGCTTCTGGCCTGGACACAGTTTGCACCTCACCGTCACATTCCTCTCTATTCTTCGGACGAACTCAAAATAATGGGCATACACCTCCACCCCTCGAAAGTTATCGCTGACTCAGCCATGTTTATGCAGCACTGCACGCGGAGATGTGGACGCGCAGATTACTTATATAAACCTGCGGCGGAAACCCTTCTTGTCTGTCAGTGTGATTTTGACTGATTTTAGTAAGCAACGAAGTAACGTGTGTCGGGGCAATGTTAGTAACTGTAGTGTGATTACTGAATTATAAAAGTAGCGCGTTACACTACTCCGTTACCGACCAAAGTAATATTATTACAGTAGTCCTACACCCAACTATAAGCAGATGATGAGAGAGAATAAACCTAGGTGATGTGTCTGTTGGCGCTGAGAGCGTTCTGTAAAACACTTGAATGGCACGTTGTCAGCTGAATCTCAGTGTTACAGGTCATGTTGCAGACAGGATGAAAAGCAGACCACCTCCCCCTCCTCACATTCTTATTGGACCTGCAGCTCATCCTACAGCCAGGAGAAACAATCCATCTCCATCAGCAGCATGTTCTCGTGCCTCTCTTAAAATCAATTGTCAAAACATCTTCAGTGATCTGAGGCAAACAGAAGTCCTGGCAGCACCCTTCTGAACGATGTCAATTATCCTGGAACAAATGACAGCAATCCACCTGAGAGCATCCCGAGACATCTGACAGAGCCTTACCTTGCAGATCTAGCTCTTTCAAATGCTAATCTGATTTATTTCCCTTAGGCGCTGGAATCCCTCCCTGTACACCTACTGTATATCAAATTGATACAGAGACATCCCTCATGACAGAAGCATGAATATACAATCTTAAGGAGCCAATAATCCACCTGAACGTCACCAAATTGTCTCCGAGCTTATGCAGAGCCGCCTGCGCTCTGAACAGCTGAATAGGGAAATGCTGAAGGAGATGACAGAAACCTTCTGGGTGTCACTCCACACAGAGTTTAAAATGAAAAATGAGCGACGCCTTGAAGATGTATTTCGAGAAGAAAATGACATTACAAAGGAATCACACGCCCATATAAGTGTCGGAAACTGCCAAAAAATGCACGCTGGCCTGCGTCCCGGTAGACCGTCCCGTGGCGTCTGTTGATTTCTTTTAAAGCCTTGTAACTTTCTCATTGCTTCTATGAATTCCAGCAGACTGCAAAAGATGCCCTGAAGCATCGCAGAGAGTGAACTCTACATAACTCTATGACCTTGACTTCAGCAAAAGGTTAATCCAGTCCCAAGCACTGGCTTCCTTACAGCCTTTACTGAACCTCTCTCTAGTGCTCTCTTTATTGCACCGCTCAGTATTTCAATTCAATAACTCTTATTCTATCATTCGGTCCTGTGCAACGTTCTCTTGCACTATTCTTGTTTCTTTTTGATGTCTTAAGCACGTTGCATGTTGTGTTGCTGGAGGAGCCTGGGGTTTAAGATTTTTCTAGACAAAACTGCGCTTAAGATCTCGTGCATATGACAATAAAGCCCTTGAATCTTGTTGAATAAATACATCTTGGCCTACATGAACTAACAGGACAACATTCCTAATCCGAGATATAATCCCTGTTTCCAATTGTTTTTAAAACCAAAGAGGTCCATGAGACACATTCCTACTTTTGTCTTCTAAAACCAAGATTCAGAAAAAACTAAAAACGTGCATCATTTGGTCCAGTGCAACATTCTATTGCAATATTTCTGATCTCTTTTAGGTCTTAAGTATTGAGTGCGTTGTTGGAGGAGCCTGGGAGTTAAGATGTTCCTAGACAAAATTGCGTTTAAGATTTTGTGCATATGAATGCTAGTGGAGCGCGCCGGAGCCTCACAGCGGCGAAGCTGTGGCGCACTATGTGCTAGGTGAGCCGCATTTGCGCTTCGGATGAGGCTGCCTCCATTAGATGAGGTCCCCTCCGCATGGTGAGGCCCCCTCCGCTAGGTGAGGCCCCCTCCGCTAGGCCCCCTCCGCGAGGTGAGGCCCCCTCCGCAAGGTGAGGCCCCCTTCGCGAGGTGAGGCACCCTCCGCGAGGTGAGGCCCGACGCAGTCTGCGTGATCTGCGTGAAGGGTCGTTTACTAAAACCAAGATTAACAAAAAACTGAAGTATAATCCTTGTTTCTTGTAATATATGAAGTCAGCCCCTTGAATCTATTTGAAGGCATTGCTTGTTATTCCACAACAAACTGGCGTTGGAGCTTCACAGAATATCTTCAGATTTGTAGTTTCTTTCTCATCTCTTCCTGGTCAAAGCTATCAGTCCAAATATGAACTCCTGATAAGACAGTTTAATCAGGCGTTCCATTTATTCAGTTCAAATGCACTCCTAGAAGAACACAAAGCTTTGGGAAATTGATTGAGGTGTGAAACGGATAAAAAGCCCCCTGCGGCATTTTACAGATATAATTCAGAAAACCTGAGAAATCAAAAGAGAGAAAAAAAGAACCAAAAATCTGACAACAGTGTGAAACTCATTTTCATCCAACACTGCCTTCTTGACATGCCGTTCCAGCACATCATTATTAAACAGCCGGCATATAATCTTTACAGACTGCTGTGTGAACTATCGTCTCTATTTCAGCAGGTAATGTGCAAACTTTAAACCAAATTAATCAGTGCCGAGAAATATCGAATCCTATCATTCCATACTTTCTTTACTACAAACTGGAAGGACTGTAGAGGGCAGGGTAAAATGGATCAGAATATTTTATGGAAATGGAAATGTAATATGTATATCCACATTTGTATGCTAGCATTATAGTTGCTATGCTCTTCATTGTTGACTTTTTGAAGTGCATTTGCATTGGTGAATGTGAACCAGCTGGATCTGCAATGAATGGAATTCAAGTAAAGAATGAATCAACATTTTTTATGTAATCTGTTAATAAAACACTGTCTATCGTAGTATGCTGGCGTGCGCTGGAGCTTTGATTCACTTTGGTTTGCTAAGAAGTATAATAAAGTGGACAAACGGGAAGCGTGTGGCGCAGTGGGTTGTGCATTGGTGTTCGGATCAGGGGGTCACTGCAGTCTCAATTTCGTTATTCGTTTTGTTTGTTTTTTTCCCGTTTTTTTTTCAAATTTAATTTATTGAAATCTCCAATATCAACGTAAGAGCTTGTTCGGGGGGTGCTAACACTGAACCATAAACGAAACGAGAAACATTACTTTCTCCGTCTTTATATGTAGATATTACTTTTCTCCGTTCATCTCCGTCACGTTGTTTCCAAAGCAACAACAACTTCCTGTCAACAGCGCTACTTCTCCTTCAAAATAAAAGCATGTCCATAAATAGGAAGCCTAGCCAAATTACACTTAAGACATACAACTGCAACGAAAGTAACAAACACAATGCGATATCCTTTTCGAAGAACACAAATTGGGTTCATAACTATAAAACAATAATACTGTAGAATAACTAAATGAATGCTGTGAATACACCAAAATACACGTGTTGAAGCAGTTCGCTGCTGATTACTAGAACCCCCCCTCCGCGCGGGCCGAATATTCGCTGCCGATTACTACCGAATATCCGGAGCCCGAAAAATGGTATTCGGGACAGCCCTACTGCAGTCAGCATCTTATTGTGTCCCTGAGGCACTTCACCCCAAATTTCTCCAGTGGGGATTGCCCACAGTATTGAGTATGTAAATCGCTCCAAAGCGTCTCACAAGTGACATGTAATGTAATGTAAAGCAAACACATGAAAACATACCACCCAAACATCCATCAAACCAAAAATGTAATCCCTGCTAGCCACAATAATGCTGCAAAACGAAATGTGACATCGGAGAAATGGTTGTTTAATGAGAATAACACTCAAATGTTGAATCATTCTAAGCAATATGCATTAAAAAGCAAAAACATGGGAAGGCATATCGAGATATTATTTATGTATAAGCTCTAGTTGTCATGTGTTATTGACGCCCACAGTAGGAAGTTACAGGAGGAACATATTTCCAGTCTGACATGGTTGGATTAAGCATTGATTAATACAACAATGGTGTTATCTTGTTCAAGTATTACATATTGACACTGGTACTAATGTTTCCGTTAGTGGTAGCAAAAGCAATGTAACCTAATATTGTCTTTAAACATATTTATCATAAAAAAAAACACCCAGTTCACCCAGTCATTTGACAATAAAAGTATCTTTGAACCCATTTTTTTTTATTGCCATAAACCGGCTCATTTACCCTCTTGTTGTGCCTTTATAAGTCACCAAATGTGTTTACCTCTAATCACTCAGTAAAATTAGGTAATATTTAAACTGTGTTGTATTTTAATGCACATAAACTGTTTGCTAATCAGCAGAATTAAAAGTACCTTTCTTAATTACAATGCATTCAAATTGGTCCCATAGTGGACTTTCTTGCTTATACTGACTTCTACAATTAGGATAATAAATGCGGGGAACTTAATCTACACTAGCCAAAGTAAATAAAGTCATAAGTACTTTTTTTGGTTGGAGCTATTTAAGCCCACCTCTGCTGCTGGTGGGAAATCAGAATCTTGAGTAGTTTGAAGGTTAGCAGTAATCCATAACTCCTAACTTTTAAAGTCAATTAGGGACAAAGTAGTTCCCACATTCAGTACACAGCTCTCAATGACTCCCTGTAGGCGTCTCATTAAAATGCAAATAGTGTGATTGTGTACTGCTATCTCTAAAAAAAAGCCACTCTTCTTTCCCTGGCTGCTCCTATGCATTTGGTTATCAGGCATCACACATAATGATACAATTAACGCGATGCTAGTTAGATCCATGCCGTGGAGGTTCACGAGAGATTAATGCTCCACAACTGTACACAACCTTTGGGTCCTTTTTTATTGCAAGTTAAATCTAAACACAGTTACTGTCATACAAACAAGCAGGTGCTCCAACATCCACTGCTAACCACTAGCATCTAACCCTAACCCTAACCCTAATACTCAAGGGCAAATCAACTTATTTAACTTTTCCACAACTACCAACCTTCAAGCTCACCTGTTTGATTTCCATTACTTAGGATTTACTAAAAGTGTTTGACTGAATGTCCTTAACTTAACCCTCCTATTGTCTTCGTCCCCCCCCCCCCCCCACCCCCTAACTTTGTTGTTCGAGGTCAAATTTGACCGGTCCTGTTTTAACTGCTATTACATAAACACAAAAACCATTAATCATCACCACATTTCATTTAACACCCTTTCAAACTGTACTGGGAGTCCCAGCAGCTTCTCCTGAAGCCAGTCCCCAACTTCGGGTGGCAGTATGCGCCGTGAAGTGGTTTGCGGCCTGCCAGTAAACCCAAAGCAGAAGAAGAAGAAGAAGAAGAAGAAGAAGAAGAAGAAGAAGAAGAAGAAGAAGAAGAAGAAGAAGAAGAAGTGACGTCAGCGGCTCCCTCAGGGACTTGTGAACGCGATTTACAAGATAGTTCCAGGAAATAAAAGTTCCTGGTACTTGGTGTGAAAGCGCCCATTGCTTGCAGAGTACTCAACTTAAGTTATGCAATATGATTTATATTAAAGTCCTATGACATGACACAGTACTTCTTCTCAAATAAATCCTTCCATACTTGTTGATGTTCTTTTCTATCTGGATGTACAATCTCAGTTTCTCATAAAGTTATCTTAACTGAGTGAAATACTTGTGTGGCAGCAGTCGACAGATGAGGGGGCTGCTGTTTTATTTTCATGCAGTTTATATAACTTCTCCATCCATCTTCGCGTGAACTCTCCCCCGTTTCTCTGCCCTTTTACCAAAGAGCAGAAACAATGATGCCGGATTTATTTCCAGAAGTTATTAATGTCAGACTGTGCGGTCGTGAAAATCAATGAAATATCAGATTCTCTCCTCTGCATACTGAATAAGCCAAGAATAAGGAATACACATTAGGAGAAAAATGACATCTGTTTTTGACCACACCTGCAGAAATCTTGATGTATTCTTCCTCCCATTCCTCATGGTATTTACATTCACAATAAATAGGAAATACTGGAGTTTATTATGTAGGTAGACCCAGGGGCGCCGTCAGGGATTTTGGGCCCCATGAAAAAACATCACATTGGGCCTCACCACCAGGCACAGGCCACGCTAACCAAGCCCAATGCTGACCACACCTCCAGAACCCAACTGACCCATTTATGCTTTAAATAACTCTACCTGTACAGGCTTGCATCTATCTTGTAGTCCAATACTAACTGGAGAATATTTACTGACACTGAGCTGTGAAAATATAACACTGTGCAGACGTGCAACATTCTGCTGCAGTCGAATTCACTATTTGATATAACACTAACATTCCTGACAATCGATCTCAATAGTAATCTTTTATGGTGTACATGCCTTTTTAATAACATTTTTGAATGGAACATTCATAAATCAAAATAAATATAACTTAAATATACATGATCTCTAAATTAAAATGAAGTGAACATTAACACCAATATTATCATTTATAAAATACTATAATAAAAAAAAAAACATAAGCAGCAGATTTTTTAATTAAATATACCAATTTCAAAATAAGCGGGTTTTAAAGTGTAAACGGACAACACAACGGAAATGGAAGTGAAAAGGCCTGATGGTGGCGCTAAATCAGAGCCTGTTACCTGTTCTCAGTCTTTTTCTCTTCTTTAGTGATCCAATATCGTTACCATAGCCTTGCCCTTTAACAGTTATTACGAGCCCTGGCTCAGCCTTACTCACCAAGAGCCCAGCGCCTAGCCTTCTTACAGGCTAAGTCACTGATCAAGTCCTTGAAGTCCAGCTTTCTAGCCAACTGGCTTTCAATGGACAGCATGGCAAGACTGCAAAGCCTCAAGTGAAATGAATCGTAAGTTTAGTGAGTACATTATCAATGTAACGTTATATTAATGTTAATTGTTGATGATTGATGAAAGGTTACTTAAACATTTTTTCTTAATGTTCTAAAAATGTTTGGGGCCCCTGTCAGTCACGGGCCCTTAGAATCGTCCTAACTTTTCACCCCCTTACGGCGCCCCTGGGTAGACCCATTCCTAAAACTCTCTTCCATTCACTTTATCTTCTCGCTTCAGTTCGCATTTAATTCCAACATGCAACAGTGTTTTACTGAACCTTTACCAGATACAGCTGAAGGCTCCACATGTAATTACAACATGCCTGGAACAGTACAGATCACTTTGCTGCAAGAACATGGCCTTTGAAATAAATGTCGCTCTAAATGGCAGTGCTATTTGTTCCTCTGTACTGGCTCATACAACATTCATGTTTCATGCAAACTCCATGAGATGCAAGGCCATCTTTACTAAAACACAGAATACCCGTTGCAGTCTTTTAAATGTAAGCTATTTTAAGCTACAGAACATCATTTAAGATGCAGCCCTTCAAATTACATTATGAAATGTCAGTTGTTAGACACTTTCATCCAAAGCGAATTACATACTCAATACTGTGGGCAATCCCCACAGGAGCAATTTGGGGTGTCTTGCCCAGGGACACAACGACATGCTGACTGCAGTGGGGTTTGAACCTGTGACCCCCTGATCCGAACAGCAACGCACAACCCACTGCGCCACACACCTCCAGATCAAATCACTTGTAGGCTTTTTAAAAATGCAGGAAAGGGAGCAAGGCAAGTAACTTCTGTCTAAGTTCTGAAATACAGTAAACAGTGAAAATACAGTAGCTTTTATGACCCAAAACCAAACTCTTAAGCCATACCAACATAACTAAACCTGTCTTTATACCATTATAAACCACCTGCATACCAAACACACGCATACACACAATTGCTGTTTCTCTCCAATCGGATCATTACATTGCGATGTTGTAAACTGTGAACACTTTCAACCGTGTAGCGTTGTATGAAATCCCACACAGCAGCTGTGCCTTCTCCAGATGTGACCATCATTGCTATTAGCTAACTAGCTAGCTAGCAACAATCCTTTTCAGTATTACAAACTGCTCAATTAACCCTTCTAAAATAAAATGTGTGTTATTCTCACTGCTAGTATAGTGGTACATTACTCAAAAAGTGATATAACTTTGGTTGTTTCGTGCTTTCTGTACTGAAGCAACTGCAAACAGATTCACTTCTGTTGCTTAGCCAAGATGTTGTTGAGTTTGAGACGTGTTAAGCCTTTTTAGACTACATTAGTGCACTCATATTTCCGTCGTGATGCATTAAGGATGAGCCTATGCACTCAAAACAACACATGTAAGTACAGAAGAGTGCGATATGAGACAGCAAGAAGCCCACTTTCGATGACCCGAAAACACAACAAGAACAATTTCAAGACAACAAAATAAGTCTAAAGAAAGACTTGACCTAGTGCGCGGGCATTTAAAAAAAGCAATAGCACATTGGAGGCATGATTGGTGAAGTACTTAAAGACTGTCCAATAAAAAGGACTGGCTTTTAAAGACGGATTTATTTTTTCGAGCAAAACGTCAAACGGCTCCCTTTTAAAACCCAGTAAAGTGAACCCAACACAAAAGGCCAGGAGAGAAGTGAATCATCCCACGTCACATTGAGCATGTAATCATTAAAGCCTTACTACTTTACATCTTCACGCCTGGCTCTAATGCCCCCAGACCTGTCCTCATGTCAACCCCACCTTAATGTACGCCCCCAGGCTCCATTTAAATCACCGCGCTCCAGTTCCCTCCATCCTCCAGACTCTTCTTCTTCTTGTTCGCTCTCTCTTCTGTCTCCTCACCCGGCCACTATAATTGCCTTGCTTTGCCAAATGAGCCAACCAATTGCGCCTCCAGTTAAAAGCTGAAGAGTCTGAGTCCTATCCAGCCCTTTCAACTCGCTGGGCTAGGGAGGCTACATAAAGAGAGGAGAGATGAATGGAGCTCTCTCCTGAATGCAGATGCCATTTCTTCGTCACTGACATCCATCGCCTGCGACAGGCAGCATGCAATAATACTCCAACGTCCCACGAGAGTCAGGTTTCTGGCACCCACATCTGTGCAGTTTTGAACCTCATGTCACTGTTGCTTTCAAAGATCAGCTGCTGTGCATGCTGGGTAACGGATACCTAGGGGAACAGGATCCCTTTGTGGCTTTCACACAACTCAATGATTTCTACAATCAATTTGAGTATTTCAGCGAGTTTTGGAAACTTTGCTGAAGGGTAAAGAGTTAAGGAGAAACAGAAAAGTAAAAAACACAGTTTGACGAACGTCAGAAGTGCCTAACTCAAGATGTTATGAATAACCCTACTCTTTTTAAATCTCGTTTAAAGACCTACTTGTTCTCCCGTGCTTTTGCAGACCACGTATAAGACGTATCAGTCTGTGTTTTCTAAATTGTGGTTTTCTATTTTGTTGTGTTTTAAAATGTTTTACATCGTGTATGAGGGTTTTTCAGTCTGTGGCTACACGTTTATTGTCTCAAGCTTTGACATTTGTTTTTTCTAAATGTATTCATGCTGCTATTACACTACATGTCACTTGTTAGACGCTTTCATCCAAAGTGAATTACAAACTCAATACTGTGGACAATCGTCACAGGAGCACTTTGGGGCGAAGTGTCTCAGGGACACAACGACATGCTGACTGCAGTGGGGTTTGAACCCGAACACCAACGCACTATCCACTGCGCCACACAATATTAAATATATGTATTGACGTGCAGCACTTTGGTCAACTCTGTTGTTTTTAAATGTGCTATATAAATAAAGTTGGATTGGATTATCATTTTCCTTTTCAGGGTCAAACGCTGCCTAACTTTTAAAGTTATACAGATGACATTTCCCACTTTCAGCTTTCTCTGGCAGGAAGTGATAAACAGTTTAGTTCTTGGCAGATTTAGCGTCTTCAAGCTGCAGCAGAATAAAAAAAAGGTTGCCATGAGCATCAGGCTTGTAGTTCATTTCCTGACGGAGAGTCCTCCTGACTTTTACCGCCACATGTTGCCTCAATAGGCCTCGGCTTTCACCCATTTGTCATGTTGACTATCATTTGAATAGAGGAAGCTGCAACACTAAACAGCTCATATTATTCTCATACTATTATACACATTATACATATTATTCTCAACTCATATATATTATTTTCATTATATCTGTAAAGCGTCTTTGAGCACCTGTAAAAGCGCTAACAAAATAAATCTATTATTATATGCATTTAAACATTTTGCCAGAGGTCCCAATTAACCTGATCTGAAATGCTCTCCTTTAAGCCCCTGTCACACTGTCCCGAAATTGACACCCGATGGACACACGATTAAGGAAATTTTCAAATTCGGCTCTGATCGTAACAACATCGGGCCATTCGTGAGGGCATCTTAAGCCATCGTATGACCGCCGGTGGAGTTTCTCAGGCTCCGGCAGCAACTTCGGGAACGGTGGCAACATCTTTGGCATGCCGAAGATGGCTTAAGATGCCCTCACGAATGTCCCGATGTTGCTACGATCAGAGCCGAATTTGAACATTTCCTTTATCGTGTGTCCATCTGGTTGTTTTATTGCGCAACAAAATCATGTAAACATATTATGTAAATAACCCAATTTGTGTTCTGTGAAACTAAAAAGGATATAATATATTATTTTGAAGGCGAGGAAGTTGTTGTTGCTATGGAAACAACATGACGGAGAAAACTTAATATCTTCTACATATAAAGACGGAGAAAGTCAAGAACAAAGTCTGAAAATATCAGTACAGTATCATAATACTTTAACATAATCGTTTGTGTTACTTTCGTTGCAGTTGTATTTCTTAAATGTAATGTAAACTTTGCCTTCGTGTGTGGTTCGGGGCCATCTTCGTGCAAAATTCACAATTCCATATTCGTGTGTCCATCGGGTGTCAATTTCGGGACAGTGTGACAGGGGCTTTACTGCTGTCGTTGCAGAAATTAGAATGAATGAACAAATCAGCCAACATGATAATAGCACAATGTTGCTTTAGTTTGATTTCCAGTCAATGATATATAAATCTACAATCACCTTTTAGAAAGTCATTCCTTTAATAAGTCACAAAGGGCATTTCCTGACTACTCACTGTCATGTAACACGGGACACCTCAGACAGCAGCGACACAAATGTGTATTGTTTGACTTGAAAACTAACAATACTACGAATTGTGTTTATCTATTAGTTGTTGAGTAATCATTGTAGCTTGAAATGGATTAAAATACATTCTTATAAATCCTTTAAACCAGGGGTGTCAAACTAAATTTCATCGCGGGCCACATTAGCATTATGGTTGCACTCCAAGGGCCGGTTGTAACTATATAAATATACATATATAAATATATAATATACATATAAAATAATGTATTATATTACATTATTGCCTCTGCATTGGATTATTATCGGATATGGCAATAACTACGTTTGAAAGCAGAAGTCCAGGGCAAATAATTGCAAGTCTCTTCAGTGCGCAAACAAGATGCATTGTGGGACATGTAGTTTATGGGCAACCTGCTTCTGTAAAGTAGCATGTAACCGTATAATAAACGTATTATATTCTTTGCAAGCTCTTGCGGGGCCACATAAAATGAAGTCGAGGGCCGGATTTGGCCCCCGGGCCTTGAGTTTGACACCCCTGCTTTAAATGTTACTCTGTGTCTGTTCCAGGCTTGCTGAGTATGATCCTGCAGTACTGAGATGGAATATATATATTTTTATGGTCTACTTTATTCCCACACAAGCTGCAGGAGTGTCTGTGTAATTAACCCTCCGCGCCCTGCAGAGGTGATCTGCTTTATGGAGTCCTGCTGGTGGAAACCCTAAAGCTGCAGGGGAACAGGGACTTTTATAAAATGAGACTATTAAAAAGAATAGGAACGGGAGTCCTTTTGACCGACTCACACAGAGGGAAAGCCTCCTGAAGTATTTCCCGTCGTCATATACAAACACCCGGCTTATGGTTGATATGGATCTGAGTCTCAGCTGAAGGTTTAAAGATCTTCCATTATCGATCCTTTAATATTGCACAAACATAAGAGATGTTCCTTGTGTAACCCAAAGGCTTAACGTATGCTGAGAAATAGCTCCCACAGGCGTAAATATAAAATTGCATGATCTCCTGCAGTCTACATGTAGTACAAAGACCCCCCGAGGTCTATCTAATGTAGGAAAAACATCTCGGGCGATAACAGCATGAGAGAAGCTTGTTCCAGAAGCCGCACAACCTGCTGATCAGAGAAACCGCCTGAGGGAGGCGGGAACAACAGGTAGCTTTTGAAAAGAGGAGACCTATTAGACGTACGGTCTTACTCCCTGGCGGTTTAAAAGAAGAGTGGCTATCCCGTATCTCACACGTCCGACACTCAGAGATGAAATTGAAATCGATCTTTCCATCTGACTCTGGGTGAAACTACAGAGAGGTGCGCTACATGAGAAATGTTGCACTGTTCCTTTAAAACTAAAACACATTCAACCTTCCTGTTGTCTTCGGGTCAAATCTGACCGATTCACTTCTTTCATCAATCATGACTTTTTTGTTTTACACTCGATTGCATTAAGGCTTTGTGATATCCTTCACAGTAGACATTTGAACATATACAATTGCTGATCATAATAACCATCCAGTCCAGATCAGATCAGATCAGATCAGATCAGATCCACACACACACACACACACACACACACACACACACACACACACACACACACACACACACACACACACACACACACACACACACACACACACACACACACACACACACACACACACACACACACACACACACACACACACACACACACACACACACACACACACACACACACACACACACACACACACACACACACACACACACACACACACACACACACGATGTGTTCCCCCCCACCCCTTCTGTGCCCCTCCCCCCACATGGATCACACCTGGCACACCAATATGTTCAGTGTCTGTTCTTTGTATATTTACTGCAGTGTTTCATGTATACCAGTAGTCTGATACAATATGTACAGTTTGAAAGGGTGTTAAATGAAATGTGGTGATGATTAATGGTTTTTGTGTTAATGTAATAGCAGTTAAAACAGGACCGGTCAAATTTGACCGTGAACACCAAAGTAAGGGGGGAACACAAAGTCAATAGGAGGGTTAACACAAATGATAGTTCAATTGGTAATACAGTATGTGTCATAAATGTAATGCATGCTACAGTATTTGATGATTAATGTGTTGATACTAGTTTCACTAATCGTAACAGTGGGCAAATAAAGCTGAATTTAGGACTGCACAACATTAAAGAATGATATACAGTTGTCCGATAATTCAGGGTTTTAAAGATGAAGAGATAAACAAATGTAAGCAATTCGACTCAGGATTTAATTAATTTTTCTAAATAAAACCAAAATATAAATGACAAAAAACAACAATTAGAGAGTTATTAAAACAGCTTCAGGGATAAGTAACCACAGCATTTATCAAAATAATAGCCTATTTAGTATGTCTGATTGTTTAAAATTAAATACAAATACATAATAGAGACAGCTAATTGTATTTAAATCATTAAATAATGGAAAAACTCATCTCTGATGCAGAATAAAAAAATAAAAAAACGTCTTAAAAATGTATCCAAATTGGTCAATTTACACAAACTTCCTGAAGTTATTGCATTCAGTATGTTTGTTTATTCTTCACTGTTACTGTTATGCATTATATATAATGTGAAATATCCATTAAATATTTCACTTAGCGTTAGTAAGAAGTCTCTTAAGGAAAGAGCTTGGGAACCACGGTGTTACAAAAGTCACTCTGGGTAGAGTGCATCCTTACGCTGTGTGGAGTGTTAGAGTGTGTGTGTGTGTGTGTGTGTGTGTGTGTGTGTGTGTGTGTGTGTGTGTGTGTGTGTGTGTGTGTGTGTGTGTGTGTGTGTGTGTGTGTGTGTGTGTGTGTGTGTGTGTGTGTGTGTGTGTGTGTGTGTGTGTGAGTGTGTGTGTGTGTGTGTGTGTGTGTGTGGTTAGAGCACATGGAGCTTGTAGAGTAAATTATACAAAGTAAAGTGTTCCTACAACCTCGAGCATGGTTTTCTCAGCAGGAGAACAGGGTCAGCCGGGGCCAACTCATTATTCACGTCCCCACGGTTTCTTCCCAAATCAAATTAACGTGAATGTGTTGGAATATTCTGCTAAAAGGAAATGAGTTGTCGGTCGGGCTCTGGTGTCAAAATAACTGTAGTGTGTGTTTCAGTGGAGTGGAGAGAAGAGAGGAGGCGACTAGTGGATATATTACAGGAGAGGAGAGGGGGTGATAGAGAGGAAAACAGAGAGTGAGGAGAGACAGCATGGTGAGACTGTAAATCAGAAAACCCTTTAAAGTCTTTGGGGCTGGAAGAGTAATCAATAAAAGCTGATCAATTTGTAACCAAAGTACATTTACTCAAGTAATACTTTTGAGTGTTTTCATACTCCATTACATTTTGGAAGCAAACATTATACTTTTACTTCAATAAGATTTTTGAATGGAAAGCTTTTAGTTTTAACAAAGTATTTTAGGAATTAACTTGAAGAGGACATATTATGTTCATTTGTATGTGTATGTAGTGTGTCTCTACTTTAAAGAGTCCTCTCCTGCTGATGTTCAGGTGTATATCAGTATCTAGTGTCTCTACTTTAAAGAGTCCTCTCCTGCTGATGTTCAGGTGTATATCAGTATGTAGTGTCTCTACTTTAAAGAGTCCTCTCCTGCTGATGTTCAGGTGTATATCAGTATGTAGTGTCTCTACTTTAAAGAGTCCTCTCCTGCTGATGTTCAGGTGTGTATCAGTATGTAGTGTCTCTACTTTAAAGAGTCCTCTCCTGCTGATGTTCAGGTGTATATCAGTATGTAGTGTCTCTACTTTAAAGAGTCCTCTCCTGCTGATGTTCAGGTGTATATCAGTGTGTAGTGTCTCTACTTTAAAGAGTCCTCTCCTGCTGATGTTCAGGTGTGTATCAGTATGTAGTGTCTCTACTTTAAAGAGTCCTCTCCTGCTGATGTTCAGGTGTATATCAGTATGTAGTGACTCTACTTTAAAGAGTCCTCTCCTGCTGATGTTCAGGTGTATCAGTATGTAGTGACTCTACTTTAAAGAGTCCTCTCCTGCTGATGTTCAGGTGTATCAGTATGTAGTGACTCTACTTTAAAGAGTCCTCTCCTGCTGATGTTCAGGTGTATATCAGTGTGTAGTGTCTCTACTTTAAAGAGTCCTCTCCTGCTGATGTTCAGGTGTGTATCAGTATGTAGTGTCTCTACTTTAAAGAGTCCTCTCCTGCTGATGTTCAGGTGTATATCAGTATGTAGTGCCTCTACTTTAAAGAGTCCTCTCCTGCTGATGTTCAGGTGTATATCAGTATGTAGTGTGTCTACTTTAAAGAGTCCTCTCCTGCTGATGTCCAGTTGTATATCAGTATGTAGTGTCTCTACTTTAAAGAGTCCTCTCCTGCTGATGTTCAGGTGTATATCAGTATGTAGTGTCTCTACTTTAAAGAGTCCTCTCCTGCTGATGTTCAGGTGTATATCAGTATGTAGTGTCTCTACTTTAAAGAGTCCTCTCCTGCTGATGTTCAGGTGTATATCAGTATGTAGTGTCTCTACTTTAAAGAGTCCTCTCCTGCTGATGTTCAGGTGTATATCAGTATGTAGTGTCTCTACTTTAAAGAGTCCTCTCCTGCTGATGTTCAGGTGTATATCAGTATGTAGTGTCTCTACTTTAAAGAGTCCTCTCCTGCTGATGTTCAGGTGTATATCAGTATGTAGTGTCTCTACTTTAAAGAGTCCTCTCCTGCTGATGTCCAGGTGTATATCAGTATGTAGTGTCTCTACTTTAAAGAGTCCTCTCCTGCTGATGTTCAGGTGTATATCAGTATGTAGTGTCTCTACTTTAAAGAGTCCTCTCCTGCTGATGTTCAGGTGTATATCAGTATGTAGTGTCTCTACTTTAAAGAGTCTTCTCCTGCTGATGTCCAGGTGTATATCAGTATGTAGTGTCTCTACTTTAAAGAGTCCTCTCCTGCTGATGTTCAGGTGTATATCAGTATGTAGTGTCTCTACTTTAAAGAGTCCTCTCCTGCTGATGTTCAGGTGTATATCAGTATGTAGTGTCTCTACATGTCTCCATGTTTTAATGTTCAAAAAGCTCTTTATTCTTTTCATACTGTCTGTGCTGCAGCACCTCTTTTCACCCTCTGTCTAAAACCAGACGCCAATCTGCTCTGATTGGTTAGCTGGCCAGTTCTATTGTGATTGGTCAACTGCTTAGAGATGTCTAACTATGTTGGGGAAGTGAACAAAGGAGTCCAATGGAGCCATTTACATGCACACAAATCGATAGAACACACTACAACCCAATGAGCATATAGGGCCACTTTAAATGTGTATTTGAACGTGTTCCTGCGCATCGTTTGGCCACATAACATTTAGATTCAGACGAGGCCCCTCACAGCCGTTAAAGTCCCGGTTGATTCTTCCTCGTTCCTCCTCTAAGATTTATCATCTCCGCTCTGCCTGGTATTTTACGGTTTAATGACCAGCGATCGCTCCCATCATCAGGGTCACTTACAATTACACCCACTTTGCCTCGACTACAGCAAATGCAACTTAGTTTTTCTGCCTCTAGGATTCTTTTGGTTTAGAATTCACTTCCTGAATGTGCTCTGACTATAGATTAGAAATTATAAAGAAAAATATGAAAGTCCAGATATTTGAGCCTCCTGGACATTTTATCCAACCACTGTGCTTGTTTATGAGCTCTCTGCTTGTGGCTTTGAATCCATAAAACTCAACTGGATGATATTTAAACTCTCCAAATGTAAATATATCTGCTGTAAAATGTCAAATGGCCCTGCTGCACCAATTAAACTGCACGTACTGTAAGTCAACACTCCATTTAATGACTTTCTTTTCACACTCAAACCTGTATTTAATGAACATGGCCGTTTATTCAAGATAAAACTTTCCCTAGAATAAAGTCGGCATGCAATTAATGAAAGACCAATAGTGTAGGTGGATTTAAGTAAATGAACAAATGTATTAGCATTTTGATAAGTCATAGAATATTTATTTAAAGGGACATTCTGGAAAGCCAGCTCTGAATAACGAACATTAACTTGCCAGATGCTTAATAACTAGGGATGCAAGTGATTATTCGAATATTCGTTACAGTCTCCATAATCGAATATTATTTTTAAAAATCGATTTTATTTATATATATATTAATTATTATTTATGTTGTTTTTTTTTTTTTCTGGCTTAGTTTCAACCAAGATATAGACTAATGCTAATAATAGTAATAGTATTAATAATTGTAAATGGCCATTGGTCGCACCACCAGTTTGTTTTACTGTAAACTTGGAGGAAGCCTGCGTGCAGAGCAGACTGCTGCTGCAGCACGCTACACGCCACATCAAGTTGATGTTGGTTTATTTGTCGTTTACTTTGTTTGTACTGTTAAACATGTTCCAGTAAAGAAAAGAACGGAATTCCTTTTGTCTGAGTTTTTTTTTTCTCTCGCACGGGTGGGGGGGAGGGGGGGGCGGGTCGGTCGAATAATCGATTATTATTCGCCAGGGCTGCCGAATAATCGATTTTGATCATGGTCAGTTTCTGGCAACCCTATTAATAACATGTCGATAGTTGTTTTAAAGTTCTGACCTTAAGGGTGTTCATTTTGGGTCCTGGATAAAACACATGCACACACATTTACACGCAAAATGCTCGACGACATGTTGATAGCTAACAAGTTGTTCCAAGTTTAGGACACATTTTCCAGATGAATCCAACGCCACATTAAGGCAGCCCTGTCTTATGTGTGCACGGAGCATATGGGTATTAACAGTGACAGAGACAATAACAGCGAGCGTCCTAACTCCTTTCCAAAGCACAAAACATGAAGGCAGTGAGCTGAAAGAACATCCCGGAAACATCTCCCATCATCCAGCCGCTGCCAGGACAGTTTGAGGTCTGTGTTTTGTGGAGAACTCGCCAAACAGTTTACTCTCCACACAACAAGCTGGATTGTTTAGGAATTCAGACGTAGGGTGCCGAAATAGAACATTCTGTGTGCCCAGACCTCTATCAAAGTCATGTTCACATCTCCTTTTCTCCCTCTCACACGTACAGAGAGCAGCCGTGGGGAAAGCTGCTAAAGATAAAATTGGATGCGTAGTTCGGAGGCTCTGCTTTTGGCACCAACGTGGACGTGTTCATTGTTCACCTGGACACTTACGTCTGAGGCGCCGTGAATAATGGTACAGAAATGCGACACACTGCTGCAGGTGCTTCAACGCATAAAAGGACTGGGATGCACTCCTTACCGCATGATAGGGTGATGCAGCACTGGATGTAGGACTAAGCAGATGGAAAACACATATGAAATGTGCACCTTTTCCTGACAATACTTAGTTTTAAGGATCACAATGAGCCGAGTGTCTGTTTGACTTGGTGGCCGTTGAGAATTTACGTTTTCTGCTGAAATATCTGCTGAATTGCATTAATGTTAAATTGTGAGACACACAAGAACCAAAGCAACAATGGCCGAGTGCACATGCAACAGTATGGACTACTTGAGCTTGCTTGTATGTAAGCATGAGCTTGTACTGTAGGTTTAATCAATCAATCAATCAATCAATCAATCAATCAACCAATCAATCAATCAATATTTATATAGCCCAATATCACAAATGTTACATTTGTCTCAGTGGACTTCACAGTGTGTACAGAATATCAGTATGACAATACGACACCCTCTGTCCTTAAACCAGAGATGTCCCGATCCGATCACGTGATCGGGGATTGGAGCCGATTACGTGATTTTCAAAAGATTGGAATCGGGAGAAAAAAATCTGGGATCGGGATTTTTTTTTTTTTTTTTTTTTTTAAATTTTGTATTCAATGTTACAAAACAAAAATGACAATGTTCAAGTCTTAAAGTCATCCTGAGGCCTTAGTTTTGGTTTCAAAGTACACAACATCATGTATGTGTTGCTTCTTTGGGGCTTGTTTTCATAGACCTGCTTATTTCTCTCAAATCTGGCAACAGAGTGGGCGCAGTGTCTAATTGTAGCAGTAAGCTAACGAGTACTGATAAGCTTTATTTTGTTTTGATCCAATGCTGCACAACTGAACTGATCCAATGCTGCTGTGAAAGAAAGAAGCTATATCCATGTTGGATAGAATATCCAATTTAAATAAAAAAAATAACCTTAAGGGACAACTTGAATGCTTTTTTTCTTTTTTTTCTCTTAATGCATTGCATAAAGATCAAATCGGGAAAAATCGGTATCGGCAAATTGTCAAAATAAAATGATCGGAATCGGATCGGGAGCAAAAAAAGGTGATCGGGACATCCCTACCTTAGACCCTCACATCGTACAAGGAAAAACTTCCGGAGAAAACCCACAGTTTAAAGGGGAACATGGGAGAAACCTCAAGGAGAGCAACAGAGGAGGGATCCCTCTCCCAGGACGGACAGACGTGCAATAGATGCCGTGTGTAAATTGAAAAGATAATACATTTAACGTTTAACTAACTTTATCTAAAAACATATTTGGGGCCAAAATAGGGCAGCTTTCTGTGTTATGGTGGTATAAAATGATGTTATCTTCTGTAAAATCTTTGCACAGGGAAATAACCGGATAATGCAACGGCAAACATGCCTTCAACGGGGCTTTGAAAATGCTCAGTACTGATGATAAAATGGTCCCTGAGTAAAGGCACTCGAACCAAAAGAAAACCGTTGATTGTGGAACATGACATTGGTAATGGCAAAAGTTGAAACATGCTACTGTAAAAGTTGCAGCCGTACAAGCATTAAAGTTTGTGACCACTTATCTTGCTTCTAAACATGTGAGCTTTTACATTCGACCACATCATGAGACGTGTTTCCCTGGTGTTTACAAGTCAGTGATAGTTAGCAGGCAAACTAGACACAAGATCAATGTGATGGAACTGTGTTTAAGCGATCAATTCAAAGTCAGTTAATAAAATGTTTTATCCACAGTCTCTCTCTCTCTTAGAATAGAAGACAAGTTTGAGTTCTCCCTCACTTCAGCTGAGGGGTGTTATTCCACTTTAAATGGTTGCCCAGTGAAGCTTTAAGGCAGTGAAACATGATAGGCGTCAGACTCTCTGGGCCCAGGTGTTTCAGTCTGTAAACACTAGCTATCCCCCCCTCCCTTCCTCCACACCAGATAACTTCGGGCCCAGAGGGTGTCTGGGACCTGTTGTCACTTCCAATCGCCTCGCTCTCCAACATCGAGCTCTCCGAAGGTCCACCGAGGTGTCCGCGTGGAGGGATGGAAAAACTACACACATCCTTTCCTCAAGTAGAAGTACAGATACTCGTGTTTAAAAATGCTCTGGTGAAAGTAGAAGTACTGACTAAACTTCTTTACTCAAGTCAAAGTAAAGAGGCTTTGAAATGTACTTCAGTAAAAAGTACCCATAACTAGCAGCTGTTTTAAAGAGTACCTGACCTCCCTTTAGATTAATAGAACAATAATGTCATTGTTAGCTAATGAATGTTTCCATGGTGAACAACGGCAACATGACAACGTTTCCATTGGTCCCTCTTCTTTAGAGAAGACCAGGAAATGATGGATACACGGATCGTGTTCAAATCAATAGGCACGCAATGACTCTAAATAATAATGATCACGCCACCAAACACACATTCAGACTAAAGGAACCAGCCTGTTTGGAAAATGTGAGAAGTAGAAAGTACAAGTATTTGAGTTCAACATGTAAGAAGTAGAAAGTACAGGTATTTGTGTTCAACATGTAAGAAGTAGAAAGTACAGGTATTTGAGTTCAACATGTAAGAAGTAGAAAGTACAGGTATTTGTGTTCAAAATGTAAGAAGTAGAAAGTACAGGTATTTGTGTTCAACATGTAAGAAGTAGAAAGTACAGGTATTTGAGTTCAACATGTAAGAAGTAGAAAGTACAGGTATTTGTGTTCAACATGTAAGAAGTAGAAAGTACAGGTATTAGTGTTCAAAATGTAAGAAGTAGAAAGTACAGGTATTTGAGTTCAACATGTAAGAAGTAGAAAGTACAGGTATTTGTGTTCAACATGTAAGAAGTAGAAAGTACAGGTATTTGTGTTCAAAATGTAAGAAGTAGAAAGTACAGGTATTTGTGTTCAAAATGTAAGAAGTAGAAAGTACAGGTATTTGTGTTCAACATGTAAGAAGTAGAAAGTACAGGTATTTGAGTTCAACATGTGAGAAGTAGAAAGTACAGGTATTTGTGTTCAACATGTAAGAAGTAGAAAGTACAGGTATTTGTGTTCAACATGTAAGAAGTAGAAAGTACAGGTATTTGTGTTCAACATGTAAGAAGTAGAAAGTACAGGTATTTGTGTTCAACATGTGAGAAGTAGAAAGTACAGGTATTTGTGTTCAACATGTAAGAAGTAGAAAGTACAGGTATTTGTGTTCAACATGTGAGAAGTAGAAAGTACAGGTATTTGTGTTCAAAATGTAAGAAGTAGAAAGTACAGGTATTTGTGTTCAAAATGTAAGAAGTAGAAAGTACAGGTATTTGAGTTCAACATGTAAGAAGTAGAAAGTACAGGTATTTGTGTTCAAAATGTAAGAAGTAGAAAGTACAGGTATTTGTGTTCAACATGTAAGAAGTAGAAAGTACAGGTATTTGTGTTCAACATGTAAGAAGTAGAAAGTACAGGTATTTGTGTTCAACATGTAAGAAGTAGAAAGTACAGGTATTTGTGTTCAACATGTGAGAAGTAGAAAGTACAGGTATTTGGGTTCAAAATGTAAGAAGTCAAAGTAAAAAGTCGTCAGAAAAAAAAGTAGTGGAGTAAAGTACTGATACCAGAAAAATGTACTTAAGTTCAGTAAGGAAGTATTTGTACTCCACTACTTCCCACCTCTGCGGAGTTGGTGGGGGAAACTAAAAGTGAGCG
The DNA here is from genome assembly GCF_949606895.1 of Notothenia rossii. NCBI lineage: Eukaryota > Metazoa > Chordata > Actinopteri > Perciformes > Nototheniidae > Notothenia > Notothenia rossii. Next base: position 4,961,843 of record NC_136907.1, read on the forward strand.
ATGGAGAGAAAGAGTGTTTTCAGGCGGAGCTTCCTCCTCTTCCTCTGCGCCACTGACTCCGCGCTCCAATGCTTTCATTAGGCTTCAATTAACTGCAGCTCCAGATAAGCAGAGCATTGATGCTGCTTAACGAGTAAATGCACATGCTGTGTACTTAAGAGCCTTCGGTAAGGGTTACAGATGAAGCTGCTTTAACTGCAGGAACCGAGGTCTACACGTGTCTATCTAATGTCGTTCTGGAAAGTAAATATGTTGCAGTGTTGGGAAAACACAACTTCTATCTCACGTGTCACAAGCATGGGTTTGATCGGGCTCTTCCATCATCAGCCTCGCACATCTTCAACAATGTATATATTTACAAAAAATGCATTTAAACTCGTAGAAAACACTGCTGTGGATAAAATCAAGCGCTGCCTAGACTTTAAGGTGAAACCAGCCACTGATAGAGATAGAGATTTGCACTTTTTATGTAACCAGCCATAAAAAGTCGACTTTTTACTCCACTTTAATTTGACCTTAGTTATTAGCTGCTTAGCATTTTCAAACTTTTAATATAAAATATGAATGAACTTATACAAGATAATGTACTGGTAACATATAAAATGGATTAATATATAAAAATACTTATTAAAACAAGATCGTCTTTCATTAACTGCAACATTATAATGATGAATACAATATTTTGTCTCTAACAATAATCCAGTGATATAATGTATATTTAACCAAAATGGCCGTTCTGCGCAACACCTACTTTTAATTGAGCTACTTTTAGTATATTTTCATGCCAATACTTTTGTAATTTAACTTGAATGAACATGAATGCATGACTTTAAATTGTAAGTGAGTAAATGCAAATTGTGGGACTTTAAATGAGTGAAAGATCTCAGTACTTCTTCCACCTCTGTAGATGTATCACTCTGTAGCTCTTGCACTTTCTATGTCGTTGCTGCTATATTGTATTTCATAAATACTTGTGTATGCTGCTCTTGCTCTTTCTGAATATCATGTATTTATTTTTTGCTATGTTTATAAATGTCATGTTCTTAGATGTTGTATGTCAGGGACTACGGATGGAAATGAGCTCAAAGCTAATCCGGCATATTTACACTTGAAGCATTATTCGTCTTAAAGGTCATTTTGGAGAAACCAGCTCGAGATCGCTAGAATTTGAAAATACACAACCGGAAAAACCTGCCCCTTCCTCACAGAGCCCCTCCTCCAACATACACGAACGCGCACATGACCAATGAGGGCACGAGATAAGTTTGTGCACAGATGGAAGGCTGACAGGCAGGTAGGCCATCCAGTTACTTTAGCCGGGCCGGCTCAGATGATTGGTCGTGCTTTTTACAGCGCCACGGCTTCCACAGATTACATTTATTACTGTATTTTTTTTCTAAGTATTTAAAGAGCAACTTCCAGGTTAAAGACACCTGTGAATAAATGTGTAGGAAAATGATGAATACACTAGATTTTCCCAAAAAATTACAGAAATATACACTACAGTGACATCTGGCGTTGTTTTTGTAAGAAATGTTCACTTCCGCATAAAAAAGCCTCGGCACGTGACCTCCCGCGTGTGACGTAACACGGGGGACACAAGGGGGAGAGCGGCCGGTGTAACGTATTAATAAACATGGATCCCAATGCTAGTTTCGACACAGAAGAAGTTGAACATGAATATTCGAATGCATATGACGGACCACAACCTTATAATTATGAGCCTGCTAGGCGTCCAAGAAACCAGGAGCAGCCAAGGATTAGAAGAAGTAACGGCCATCGGAGAGAAAGTGAGCTGTGGTGTGAGGAGAACCAGTGGAGAACTGGGCAGCTATCTTGGTGAGTGACCGGCGTTAGCTACAGAATGTTAGCTAACGTCACATCACAACATTGTGAAGTTAGCTATCTTATATCAGGCTATAACTAAAGTAGCATTGATAATATAGTAACGTTACTGGCAGGACTGTTGATACTGATCCATAACAGAAACTAATGCGTAAGTATCAGCCGTATCTCGCGTTACCTAATGCAACTCCACACTACGGTGCTGTGTACCGGAGGGGAGACGCGAGATACGGCTGATACTTGACGATCTGGCGGAGAAAGCTTGTGGAGCCTCCGTTGATATGCCGTTGTAAATGGCTCGATGGAAAGCAGGTGTGTAGTCGGGGAGGGTGCACAGCTGATTGCAGCAGGTGAGTGGAGGTTGAGCCGGGAGCCAGGAGTGACAGCCACCACGCCCACACAAACAACACAGACAGGGGGAAACAAACAAACACAAAGGAGACGGCTGGAGCAGTACAGCCACCACAGCGTTACCTAATGCAATGTCTTACGGTGCCGTGTACCGGAGGGGAGAGAGAGAGAGCAGCGAAGGGGGGGGGGGAGAGAGAAGTAATACGGTTTCCTGATAAAGCTGTGGAGAGTATGTGCTCCAGGGAGCTGGATGCACAACGCACCCAGGAACGAACGCTAGCTCCGGTCCTTTTTACTGTGGACTCGATGTCCTGACAGGCTGGTATTTGTGCAACCTGCACAAACACAATACTGCACCATGATTACAAATGGTGAAATACAATGTAAAACTACCAAAAAATATCAGCTCACTAAAACACAACCGCTCTACTCAACGCAACTACTAACTATACCCGCGGTCAGAGAGCGGAGATGTGTCCCGTGTGTGATGTAATATGACGCGTTTGACGTATGACCTTAAAAAAAAGCCGTTTTTAAGAGCAGAGCTCAAAATTGCTCCTTTCCCTCTGAATTCCTGCCCTTATGTCTCGTAAAACATATCAAATCCTGCATTCACTTTTTTAATTGTAATTTTCAAGCAAGTTTAAGCATAAATGTAGAAAAAATAAAAACCTGCAAGATGCTCTTTAATATATTCATTGCTATTGGGATGTTAAGAGCATTCCCTGGAATATAACAAAAAGTGTTTCTGAAGTGAATTACATACCCCGCCTCGAATGTGCATTGTCCCTATTCAAATAAACGGTTAAATGAAATGAAAATGTTGTTTTTCCGCAAATGTTACATCCCAGGACACTTCTGCATTACAGATCTTGTTTTTCAATACTCCGTTGTGACAGTGGATGAGCAACCAAAATGGCATTTTGTTCACGAAGGCTCTGTGTGATATTCTGGGCTACGGGAGCGAAAGACCGACACATTCACTGAGGCTGAGAGACAACACTAACCTGACAATCCTCTGCCTCTCACCATGAATTCAATTTCAATGCCGGCTCCTATCTCCGGTTTCAGCAGGAGAGAATAATTAACCCCCTTTCTGGTGACATGTAGCAATTTCCCTTAAGTAAATGAAGTGCTAATATTCAGAGCAAATGCATTCAGACACGTGGCTTAGGCCTGTTGCCTGGTAACAGTGTTTTATGATAGAGGAGTAAATCCTGATTTGATCTGAAGGCGAAATGTCCCATTTCATAATCCCAAATCATGAGATAACAGGAAAGCAATATGGTTCCAGCCATTGTGTGATTCTGTGATAAATGATCTGTATGGGATTACCGGCCTTATCTTTATGGTATGTTACACAGATGGTGGAAAACGTTGGAGGGAAATCGTCAATTTCTCTGAGTATTATTTTGATGTAAAGATACTATTTATAGGCATATAACCAACGACCTGTACCACCAATTTGACCCTCCAGAAAAACGTGATTCTGCGATCGCAGAATTTACCGCATAATCAGCAAAATGGCGCAGATTTTTAAAAGGCCGCATAATCCCCGCATTTTTCCACACAGAGTTGAGAAAAAAAAAAGTTAACTCGTCTTGACGTGAAGTGATGATGATGATGATGATGATGATGACACGACGTCATCAGCTCGCGCATCACAGAAGGTAAACAACACCGTAGAGTGAACGTGAGGAGCTCACACGAGAGAGAAAACACCAAGATGAAAAAATCTGATCCATCTCATTTACCGACGAACATTTCTGCTGAAGACCGGGCAAAGCAGTACCCCGGTGTCTTTCACGAAAGTTGGGGGAAACTATTCTGGACCCCGTGCAACTGTGTGTTGGAGCATAAGAGAAAGTCGACGGTGGCGACCCACTTTGATTCATTCAAAAATTCGAAAATGCTTTCTGCTGCTGCGGACAAGAAAGCCAAACAACTCACGTTCACCGAGGCATCAACCTCCAAAACCCTTTCGAGGGCTACAAGAAACGAAGTGAGAAGCCTACAAGATTGAAGCTGGTCAGATAACGAACGAGTAAATGAAAACAGAATGAGGCGGAGAAGTGTGTGTGTGTGTGTGTGTGTGTGTGTGTGTGTGTGTGTGTGTGTGTGTGTGTGTGTGTGTGTGTGTGTGTGTGTGTGTGTGTGTGTGTGTGTGTGTGTGTGTGTGTGTTTAAAATAGCCCCATTGCTTCTACATTAAATAAACATTGAATGTGTTTAATTGAATAGGAAAGGGGTTTAACGTTAGTGGGAGGTTGTGTGTGAGAGAGAATAAATAAGACAGCCCAATGTTTAAAAAAAAATCTATTATTTTTCTTAATTTCACCGCATAAAATCACATAAAATCACATAAGTACCCTGCATGTTTAATCGCATAATCAAGAATTTTTGCCCGCGTTTTTCTGGAAGGTTTAATTTTCTATTGTTTATTCTGATTAACGTCTTAACATCTAGTTCTTCTCCAAAATAGGGAATCCAATGGAAACACCACTTAATCATAAAACATTTCTTAGGTTCAGAGATTTGAACAAAATCATGAATTCGACCTGTCTTTCAATTAATTTGAACAATTGTTGAAAATCAATACAACTTTTTAAGCTAATGCAACTACTGATTTCTATAGCTCTTGTATTTGGAGTCCCGCTTTTATTTCAATACAATTTGAAAAGCTATAAATGTCTTAAAAGTGTAAAAATGTAATCCCTCTTGTTGTAATGCTCGGCTGTGTTACTCTCCATCATGTCGTGTCTCCGTCAGCAGACAGGACTAAACATATTTGAACTGAAGCAGGAGTATCAGTCGCTCTTTCGCCTAATGGGTGATTTCCTTGTCAAAATGAATTTGCCCCGCAGTGAAAACGACTGTCTGATCTCCAGACTTGGATCTGAATGGATGAAAGGGTTGGGTCAAAAAGAGATATCAGCTTTCTACGGCAACGTCAGGCTAAGCTAATGAGGACTTACATGTCAGGTTAGCGTGGGATCATACGGATGTTTCCCCGAGGGATTTATGCCGTATCAGCACCTGTTGCAACAAGTGCTGAACGTTTTTGGTGACTTTGAAGTACGTGCATCAATCGAAATGTTCTGCATGCAGTACCGGTATAGTTTGGCTTAATTCCTTAAAGCCATACACAATACATATCATAACTGGAGTGGCAAACGGAGAGCGCAGACCTCCATCAAAGTCAATTCACCTCGGACTGGAAACGTGAGCTTCGATTAGTAAAGTGGAAACAACATCTATGCTGAAAGAAGATGAGTTTCATTGTGTTGCTCATAACGTAAAACAGCACGTACATTTTTGTTTTCAAGCTGTTGTTCCAAGTTGTCAGTTTAACTGGAGTGGCACGGCTCAGGAGAGAGAGCAGTCAAACCCAGGTTCCTCCAGAAAGAGAGTCAGAATGTGTCCTTGATCAAGACACTGAACCCTGAACAGATCCTGATGGGCAGCCTCTGCCTTCAGAGCATCAATATACAGCTCTTTAAGTAGGACGGTAGAATAATAAAACGGTGTATGATGCTGTCAATCTAGCATTTCACTCTTTAAACAAAGCAGAAGTAACTGGTGTTTCTTTATTTATCAGCTTCAAACCTGTTGGCTGATAAGATACCATATGAACATGACTCAAACAAAAAACAGGCAGCCAATCAGAAACAGGCCGTATTAGGATATATGGGACATTAGACTCTCAAACAATGAATGCATCTGTGCTTATGGCACAGTACCTATACAGTATACAAATTCATGTAGAGATGTCCCGATCCGATCACGTGATCGAGGATCGGAGCCGATCACGTGATTTTCAAAAGATCGGAATCGGGAGAAAAAAAATCGGGGATCGGGATTTTTTTTTTTTTTTTTTTTTTTTATTTAAATGTTGTATTCAATGTTACAAAACAAAAATGCCCATGTTCAAGTCTTAAAGTCATCCTGAGGCCTTAGTTTTGGTTTCAAATGACACATCATCATGTATGTGTTGCTTCTTTGGGGCTTGTTTTCATAGACCTGGTTGCTTATTTCTCTCAAATCTGGCAACAGAGTGGGCGCAGTGTGTAATTGTAGCAGTAAGCTAACGAGTACTGAAAGCTTTATTTTGTTTTGATCCAATGCTGCACAACTGAACTGATCCAATGCTGCTGTGAAAGAAAGAAGCTATATCCATGTTGGATAGAATATCCAATTTAAATAAAAAAAATAAACTTAAGGGACAACTTGAATGTTTTTTTTCTCTTTATGCATTGCATAAAGATCGGATCGGGAAAAATCAGTATCGGCAAATTGTCAAAATCAAATGATCGGAATCGGATCGGGAGCAAAAAAAGGTGATCGGGACATCCCTAATTTCATGACATACCCTTTGCAACTATCATCAGTTAATTAATGCGAGCAATGAGATGAATTCATGCAGTTTATTGAAGTGGAAACACAAAACTTTTCCGCCATAGTATTTCCGAGTGGTACTATTGTTAGCGCTGCTGTTACAAAGACAACCAGCCATTTCCATTTCTAGCCTAAATATTACATTGCATTTAGCTGACGCTTTTAAGTGCATTCGACCAAGAAGATACAAACTACATCAGGTTTCATAGAGCTAAAACATTTCAAGTGCTACTCAACTGGTTTTAGATAAGCCAGTCCTTTGTTAGTATCTAAGTGCTTTGTTAGCAATTCTTTGTTCGTAATTCTATAACTCAAAGTGGAGTCGAAAGAGATGAGTTTTCTCTTTCGACTGCATTCCCCCCCCCACATTGAGCACTTTGACGCACTTCCACCGTGACGTAAATCAAACTTTATTTTCCACCGCAGGCAGACAGGAATACAAAGCTTATATAAAAAGCAAACATACTGCTGATGGTGTCATTATTCTGCAGCAATTACATTCTGCAATCATCATTTACTTCATGCTGATAAGTGGAAATGGACTATTGGCACTTTAATTATGCCTTTAATTTGTTTTTAAAAGGGAAAAAACATATTCTCTGTCCTCTACGGTTATATTGCTTTAAATATGCAGGAACCTATTGAGTTGTACATCTTGGTGTCAAATTAATTTCTAACAGCTTCCAGTCCGTGGGCAGTGGTGATTGTAGTGCTTGTGAACGTCTCCTCTGTGGGCGGGTGGAGAGCTAATGGAGGCTATCTTGATGGGAAAGCAATTAACTATATTCAATACAAATGATCAGAAACTTTCTTACATACCTCTCGTTGCTAATGAGGGAAGGAAATAATGATGTATACGGTCTGTAAGGTGAAACATCACAATTCAAAGTCAAAAATCCATTGTTGTTTTTCAACCTGTGTCCTATTTTTAGTTTTTCATAACGTATACATATTTCCTTTGATAAAAAGAAAACATGTGAGTAGTTAATTGCTCATATGGGGATGTTTCACCATCACTACAAAGAGCAAACCTTTATTTAAACCACAATATCTAACATTTTCGGAGGAGAAACCAAAAATAAGCCCACACAAAAAACACAGAACCTTGAGGAGCAACGAAAGAAAAGTAGGACAAAGTTGAATAAGAGGTCCATTGTGCAAAATAATTTCCCTGACCATGAATCGACCCTGTCCTTTGCAAACATCTTATCTAATCTGTTACAGTTTGAAAACCAAAAAGTGTCTCTACTGCAGTGGTTCTCAAACTTTTTTTGTCAGGCCCCCCCCTTTGGAGAAAAGAAAAAGTTGGGTCCCCCCAACACAAATAGTCACGTAATGGGCCAAGTTAACATTTATTAAAATACATCAATATAAATGTGAGCATTCCTTTCAAAAAATGAGCAATGAGCCTGTGTTGCACTGCACATTTCTTCAAAACGGGGTAGCAGGCTCAGTGGCGGCGCCAGAGATTTATTTTGGGGGTGCTGTGGGGTAGCTTGACGTTTCATAGAGGGTGCTCAAACATTTAGGGTTTCCCATTAATGTCCCGGTCGCTACAGTTGAACTTTCTACTGCAACAATCCCCACGCACACACACAGTGTACCCGCGACTGTTACAATGAAGGCTCGATAATCAGCTCACGGCATATAGGTGTAAGCAGGGGTAAAGTGCTATTTTTATAGGTGGTGTGTCGACCTCACATAGGGGGGTGCGGGGGCATGCTCCCCCGGGAAGATTTATTTTTAAATATTGAAGTTAAAAGCATCAATCTGGTGCACTTTGAGAGCAACATTAAGAGATCTATGGATACATCTCTCAACACCCATATGAAACAGAACTGTAAACAGATTTACTTTTTCTTTATGGATATTTTACAAATCACCCTTTTAAACTTTATTCTTTTTGTACTGTCATATAGTATTTCAAACCTGTTTTTCATTTATTCTCTTATTTTTGTATAACTATAATGATCATATAAACGTGTGCCTCGGAAATAATTGTTTACATTAATCGTGACCAAAACATTTGAGACCCATCGAGATAACTTAGACTAAAGTTAACTATCTAAACACTGAAAGTCCTTTAGCTCACTGAGCCTCTCAGTCTGACAGCAGAGGACTCTCCTCCACCTTGTTTTTGAAAAAGCTCCTAATATCCGTTAGCGTAGCTCGCTAGCACCAGAAGCTAACAACAACGATCTCCGGTACCGGTGCTCGCTCGCGCACGGACACAAAATGGCTCGTTCCACACACACAGAGCCGAGCTTGACTGAAACACAGAGACCCAGACGTAATTGTACTGTATCATATTATACCGTTTTGAAAACCACTGATCTACCGTGACATGTCTCCATGCTATAATGTTCAAAAAGCTCTTTAGTGTTCTCATACTGTCTGTGCTGCACTACCTTGTTTCACCCTCTGTCTGAAACCAGAGCCCAGTCTGCTCTGATTGGTTAGCTGGTCGGCTCTGTTGCGATTGGTCAACCGCTTAGACATGTCCCGCCCCTTAGCCTATCACGTACATTGTGTTGAAGCACTAACCAATAGAAGTGCGAGTGTTGCAACCAAATCCACCAAATCGTTTCAGGACGCACTCTCCCAAAATGTGTAAAAAGGAAATACAGTGGAAGTTCATGACTCGTGCAGAGCTCTAGTCCTAAACAGCTATTAAAGAGCATGGGAGGAAACTTGGCCATAAGAGATAAGATAAGGGTACTCTATTGATCCCAATTTGAGAACGTTTTGTTAGAAAATACACATGTTGAATTTACAAATAACACATTTCCTAGCTTGCTGCATTGGAAGCATCACATTTTTTAAGGGGTGTGTTCAAAATAATTGTAATTTAAAGCAGCCTAACACAACATACCAACTCTTCGGTAGCAGGAAACTCCAATGCTCCCCCGAGAAGAACAAAGACATGAGATGAAAGAGACGAGGTTTCACACATGGTGGAGTGGAGAGCTGAGTGGGAGGTGGTGTAGGTGGGTGGGGGGTCGGGGGGTTTGGGGCAAGCCATTAAAACAGTATTGGTGTTGTAACACTGACCACAAATACATGTAATTTGCAGTTGTTAGACTATGTTCTTGAATAAATACTAGCCAAGGGCCACGAACCCCCCGCTGTGGATCTGTCTTTGAACTCCCTTTAAATCCCGCCCCCCCCCCCCTGCAGCATACATATTGTTTACAAAAGGACCCCCCCCCCCCCCAGTGGAGATGCTGCCTCGCATGCTTTCTTAACCTTGGGGTTGCAGGGTGTGAACAAGGGGTCACAAAGCACTTCTATAGATGGTTCATTTATATTTCACACATTCAAAAACATGTTTGAAATCCATAGAAGTTCCTATTTGAGGTGCCTTAATGTTCCCAACCTGTCTTGACAGTTAATGACTAAACCAGAAGCAAAGGATGATCAACAACAACATTAAGAAAATATATATTCATGCCACAGAGACATTGTCTTTAACTTCTCTAATGCAGCGTAAGAAACGTTTCCGTTATGAAGTTTATTTTAATAACACAATGTAATGGACACTAGCTCAACATCTTATATTACAGGAGCCATCGGCCGTCAGCTGAACAACCGGCGTGACGTTAACTTTGGAAACTCTGGCCATGTTTTTACAATGTTCAAACAAGTAGATCAATCTTTTTGTTAGTATGAAAGTAATCAGGCAAAAAAAATGTGTTATCTCCGTCGACATTGTGCAGTTTGGAAACAAATGCAAAGCTGTGTTTTTGGGAGCTCTGTGGAAAGCTGAAAGAAATCCAACAGTGCCACCAACACTGATATCACTTCGAACAATAGAAGGCAAAACATTTGAATGTCTCTACTTTACGACACCGCAATACCATCTGCTAATATGTGCTAGCTTTAGAGATATCCCAATCCGATCACGTGATCAGGGATCGGAATCGGGAGGAAAAAAATCGGGGATCGGGATTTTTTTTTTTTTTTTTTTTTAAATACTTTTTTTTTTTTTTTTGTATTCAGTGTTAGAAAACAAAAATGACCATGTTCAAGTCTTAACATCATCCTTAGGCCTTAGTTTTGGTTTCAAATGACAGAACATCATGTATGTGTTGCTTCTTTGGGGCTTGTTTTCATAGACCTGCTTATTTCTCTCACATCTGGCAACAGAGTGGGCGCAGTGTCTAATTGTAGCAGTAAGCTAACGAGTACTGAAAGCTTTATTTTATTTTGATCCAATGCTGCACAACTGAACTGATCCAATGCTGCTGTGAAAGAAAGAAGCTATATCCATGTTGGATAGAATATCCAATTTAAATAAAAAAATAACCTTAAGGGACAACTTGAATGCTTTTTTTTCTCTTAATGCATTGCATAAAGAACGGATCGGGAAAAATCGGTATCGGCAAATTGTCAAAATCAAATGATCGGAATCAGATCGGGAGCAAAAGAAGGTGATCGGGACATCCCTGGCTAGCTTGAACATGTTCAAAAAGTGTTGTTTAAAACGAGTGATAGAAAACGCACTATTAAAGTAGACTAACCCATCGAAGCAGAAATATTCTTACCCCCTAAAAACAACACACTCATTTGTCATCCTAAGTGATGAACAAACAGTAGCATCAACTCATTTTGCTGGCTTGTAAACTTCAATATCCTTCTCTACGCAAAAGTCTGTCTAGATCTGTGAACAGTTTATCAAGTGATGAAAAGCCAGGTACCATGCACGCCAACACAGGTGTAGAGGAGGTGTTATAATATGAGTGCAGCTCAGCAGACGAGTGATATTTACCCACGGCTGGCTTTCATGAAAAACGAGGACCTGGCTGGTCTCATTCCTGCGGGTTACACCACCTGGGAAATATTGTGGAGGGATGGTGGAGTCCAGCAGAGTTCTGGCAGACCAAAGGTGGCCTTCCCTTCATTTCAAATTATTCTTATCCAAAGATTCGACATGCCAGCTAGACTGTCTGAGGTTTCTCTGAGCCGAAAAGCAACGGGACTTTTCTTCCCAATTCTGTGACACGAAAGTGAGAACCAGCTACTGTCCTTCAGTGGCACATGTACAATTTCAGGCGATTGGATTGCTCTTGTGATTGTTTGCCAAAACACTCAAACAATATGAAACATTGGCGGGCAGGCAGCGCTGGGTTTGAAGCGCTGACTGCAGATGCTGGAGTGAATATTGCCCTGTTTCAAATAAAGACGTGATGAGAGTGAGAATGTGCTGGGGCGTATCATGTGCACGGTGCCACCAGAGGGAAGGGGAAAACCAATTCATGCATTCACAATTATTAGATTAACAGTCCTGGATGGCTGCCATGTTTTATGAATATGCATTAACCCAATCTTGTCTTTAGGATTTATGCCATTTCCTCCAGTTCCCCCATGCGCCTACAATTCATTATCCAACCCATTATTCATTAACCATTACTGCCATTATGCTGCATAAGAAAGGGAAGGTGCATTAATATGGAAGCAGCACAGCACTGCTTTCAACGTCATGAATGGAGCCTTATGCCCGACTGATCTCTCTCGTCCTCTCTGTTGTGACTTCAAACCATTTAGTGTTTACATTGCGACACACGGTTGTGGCGACAAGTGCAATCGCTAATGGTCCATGTTAATCTTAGAAGCCTCAAACATAGCAGAAGTGGCTTTTTGCTCTTCTCGTCAAAAAAAACCACAATTACTTTGAAACTTCTGAACGACCCAACGAGTTTTCTCTCAGGACTTCAGTAAACAGCACATCTGCAGGATTTGATGTTCAGCTTTGCAAATAACAGCTGCGAAGAACACTCACTCAAGGCGGAGAGCACATCATTAAAATCAAAAGTTATATGCGGCGGGGAAGAGGCAACTTCTCCACACGACTGCCTCCTTTGAAACTGTAGCCTACTGGGCAGTACAGTCCTTCACGCTGGGTAGAGCTGTGTGCATTACTTCAGATTGGTTCGGCAAATCTCTCGGTAGACATCATAACAGGCAGAAAGAAGAAGCGGGGAGGAAGGGAGGGGGGGGATAGTAATAAAGCCTGTCCAATTTCTGTCGGTGACAACATGAAAGAGGGAGGGACAGGTAAATGGAGGCAGCCTGCAGAGGAAAGTGTGTCTTATCTTAACCCCTGAAGGCTTGGAGATAACCACGTAAGGCTGTGTGTGTCGCAGGAGGGCGGCTTTGTGCAGGGACAAAAATGATCTAATGGGTGAGGAAGGGGGACAGACATTTCACGCCGACTGAGAAATATGACAACCTCACAGGGTTAGAGGCCTCGCTACCTGCCTGTCAACGTATTTACATTATTGCATGTTCTTTTTCTGAATGTCATCCTGTCATGAGTCTGCAAGGAGACAGGGCTGCTCGATTATGGCAAAAATCATAATCTCGATTATTTGGGTCAATAATTTTAATTGAGATTATTAAATGCGGTTATTCATTTAGACAAAATGTGAACATTATGTTTTTAAAAGTTGATTAACCTGAACTTTAAGTATAATTCAACTGAAAACCCCCCCAAAAAAAAGTGTTTAAAAAAAAAAAAAAAGTAATAATAATAACAAAAATAATTGTTTTATTTAGTTTACGTTGTTTTCGTAAGCCATAATCGTAATTGCGATTAAAATACGATTCATTGAGCAGCTCTACGTGAGTCTGCAAGGAGGTAAAAAAGCAGCAGAGAGTGAAAACATTATCTCACTCATTTATTTCTCAGAGAAAGTTATGCAACACCGATCTCAGAGAGGAAGGAAAGCAACACTTTCCTTAGAGGACACATTCTGCTGCTTTCAGATTCATATTTATATTCTCTTTGTCTCTACTGGGATGCTTTAATGTTCAAAAGGCTCTTCATGTTTCTCATACTGCCTACCTCTTTTCACCCTCTGTCTGAAACCAGAGCCCAGTCTGCTCTGATTGGTCAGCACAATAGGGCCTCTTTAAGGACATTACTGATTTGAGCACGTTCAGCCGCACTGAGTTCAGCTTCCTGATGAATTAATCACTCGCTCAGATGTGTGGGGGAATTTGATTCACTGTTGACCACAACTGCTGTTAATCAGGGTTCCTTAGCCTTTTGTAGAAAGTTGTTTATTTGTCCAAAGAGAGGACAGATATGCACCCTGGTAATCTTGACATTGGGACACATTTACTGCACCAGTAATCCTACATTTCATCAGAAGCTTAGGTAAATGTTTCAGATGAGTACTATATAAACCAATCAAAAAGTAAAATAACTTTTATTGAGCAATGTATTAAAGGTGGGGTAGGTGAGTTTGAGAAACCGGCTTGAGATACACTTGTTGTTATATTCCATGGAATGCTCTTAACATCCCGATAGCAATGAATATCTGAAATGCTTTGACAACAAATCCATAAATAAATTTCATCTGTGGAAGCCGTGGCGCTGTAAAAAGCACGACCAATCATCTGAGCCGGCCCGGCTAAAGTAACTGGATGGCCTGCCTGCCTGTCAGCCTTCCATCTGTGCACAAACTTATCTCGTGCCCTCATTGGTCATGTGTGCGTTCGTGTGTGTTGGGGGAGGGGCTCTGTGAGGAAGTGGAAGATGTTTTCCGGTTGTGTATTTTCTAATTCTAGCGCACTCAAGCTGCTTTCTCCAAAATGACCTACCCCACCTTTAAGTAACTATCAAAGAAGAGCTCAATTTTTATGTTTTCTACCTTTTTATTGCCCAACTATCCCGTACAAAATGTACCTTTTATAGTGGAGTCAATCATAATTGAGAGTATTGGAAGACTTCTTTCCCCCGATGTTCCTTTATCTCTTTCCTCACCATCTTATCCAAACATGCTCTGCAGACCTTTATATGTCAAGCAGTACATAGACCAGACTACAGTCATACATGCATGACATTGTGAGACTGCAGAAAAGCATTGGCAAGAAAAGACATCTGCATTCCTGGAGAGACGTCAACATATCTCACATCCTGAGGGGGCATGCAGCACGACACATTGGGAGGCTAAATCTGAACATAAAGCTGTCCGGATGAAAACAAAGAGCTGTGTTTGGAAGGGGAACAAACACATGTGGTGATTGAAAGATGTGCATGTTCATTTTGAGGCAGAGGAAAATGGATTTACAAAGATTAAACATTGAACATAAGCCTGTGCAGTCAAATGAAAAACACATTTCCCTACCTGAGGAGAGCTTGTTTGATTACCTTGGAAATGAGCTTTTGTCAATGTGTCTCTCAGGCTCTGGATAAACCACAGCAGACAGCAGGAGGGTTTGGCTATGTTTCAATATGGGATGGTAAAAGTGGAACAAAGTAGAGAAAATCCTCAGGACTTTGTGTGTTTATCCATCTGTCAGACAAACGGACATGAGATCAACTGACTGCCCAAAGTATGATCACTAAATGATATGAATGTAGATTTCTAAGCTTTCAGTAGCAATCAGACAGATAAAGTAATGGCAAACATTTCTGCAGAAGCTAAGCTTTCATATCCGTGGATTAACTGGTGATGAGCATGGAGGCAAACGTATCGTTAATATCTTAATGCAAAGCAGCCGGTAGTATTTTACACTGCATACATTAAAACAAAGATGAATGAAAGCCATGTGGGCTGCGACAGGTATGTGCACTGATACTTAGCAGTGGGAATAGATGACCGAGCACATTTCACATTAAACCGTATGGTTTTAAAATCGTGAATGCAAAATCATTTCCCAACAAAGCCTGAGCCCATCACAAAGCTCCAGCACAATGAACTGTGTCAGGAAGAATTCATTCAAGTTTGATTAAGTGGTTAAATGGTCTCCTATTATACCATCATCTGCACCACTCCCTGTTAAATCGCCATTATTAGTCATTTCCATCTAATTCAGCCTGATATGTGTTTGTTGTTTCATTTAATACAGTTTGGTTTCTCTGAACATGTCCAGGTTGATGTGCATATGTGTCTAAATGAGTATATATAATATCTGCTGATAAATAAGGGAACCTTGGGATTTTAACACTTTGCAGGCATGCACACAAACCTAGAGGAAAGGGAACACCCCAACGAGGCTTTTGCAATATGGTGAAAAAAGGGATACGCTATGTGTGAATGCCTAATGGGTTTACAGCTGTGTGCTTGACCCAGATTAACTTTGTGGGTTTGAGTTGAGTAAGATGGGAGGTCTAACTTAATTGCTTGTGTTTGTTTGTCTCAAAACCCAACCCTCAGCGGCATGCTGAGCATACTCCAAAGATATTGTTCTTAAATAAAAATCTTTCAAGAGTAGAATTATCTAAACAAAGTCTCTCAGCGTGCCTATTGAAGGTTAGGAAAAGGGCTGAATTACTTTAGTATTAGCCCAAGCAGAGGAAGAAACCGGCACAAATGGCTGCCAGCCGCAGAAAGCTGACACATGCAACTTTCTTTAAGCATTAAAAAACGCAGCCTCAAAAAGCCCATTTCATTAAAACCTTGGCACATACAGTTTACCCCCCTTTTGTGACTTGTGCCAACGGCGGTTAAGAGGGGATCGGCACACATTAAAGTTCACAATACTTTCCCCCCTGCTGCTCGACCTCAAATGACTTGTTAACGGTTGAGAGAGAGAAAAGAATGAAGGAAGGAAGCAGTAGGAAGTAGACACAATCCAATAAGGCCTCATATAAAGGCTTTGTCTTATTTCCTCATCGAGTGGAGGCTCTCTTCTGCCCCTCTCTTCTTCTATCGGCTGATAAACATCAGTTCTCCGTGTCACCCGATGTGTCGTGACAACGCGGCCCTCGGCGGAGGCTTCACTTCCCGAGTCATACGATCTGAACGAGCGGAGAGAGGGGCTGACATTTCCCATCAAAGTGCCGGCAGAAGACGAGCACACAGTGACAGCTACGATGAGGCGTGGGACGCAGAGCGAGACCCCGGAGACGGCAGAAAGCAGAGGCTGAGGTCAGGAAGCTGCCGTGTTTCAAACGAGCGAGCGTGTTTCTGCCGGGGAAGAAGCCACCACGGCAGAATGTGGGTCACTCGCCCTGGCTTTCACTGCACTTTCCCTCCTCCAGCCTTTATTTAGAGGCAGGGCATTTGAATACTGCATGCTGTACTGTTTCCAAGGGCCTTGAACATGCACAGAGGTGGGAAGTAGTGGAGTACAAATACTTTGTTACATACAAGTACAAGTAAACAAGTACATTGTTCTGGTATGAGTACTTTACTCCACTACTTATTTTTCTGACAACTTTTTACTTTTACTTCTTACATGTTGAACACAAATACCTGTACTTTCTACTTCTCACATGTTGAACTCAAATACCTGTACTTTCTACTTCTTACATGTTGAACTCAAATACCTGTACTTTCTACTTCTCACATGTTGAACTCAAATACCTGTACTTTCTACTTCTTACATGTTGAACACAAATACCTGTAATTTCTACTTCTTACATGTTGAACACAAATACCTGTACTTTCTACTTCTTACATGTTGAACTCAAATACCTGTACTTTCTACTTCTTACATGTTGAACTCAAATACCTGTACTTTCTACTTCTCTCATGTTGAACACAAATACCTGTACTTTCTACTTCTCTCATGTTGAACACAAATACCTGTACTTTCTACTTCTCTCATGTTGAACACAAATACCTGTACTTTCTACTTCTTACATGTTGAACACAAATACATGTACTTTCTACTTCTTACATGTTGAACACAAATACCTGTACTTTCTACTTCTTACATGTTGAACTCAAATACCTGTACTTTCTACTTCTCTCATTTTCCAAACAGGCTGGTTCCTTTAGTCTGAATGTGTGTTTGGTGGCGTGATCATTATTATTTCGAGTCATTGCGTGCCTATTGATTTGAACACGATCCGTGTATCCATCATTTCCTGGTCTTCTCTAAAGAAGAGGGACCAATGAAAACGTTGTCATGTTGCCGTTGTTCAGCATGGAAACATTCATTAGCTAACAATGACATTATTGTTCTATTAATATAAAGGGAGGTCAGGTACTCTTTAAAACAGCTGCTAGTTATGGGTACTTTTTACTGAAGTACATTTCAAAGCCTCTTTACTTTGACTTGAGGAAAGAAGTTTAGTCAGTACTTCTACTTTCACCAGAGTATTTTCAAACACGAGTATCTGTACTTCTACTCGAGTAAAGGATGTGTGTACTTTCTCCATCTCTGACCGTGCACACAGATGAGCAAAAGTGATGTGTCTGCTTCAGTGGAAATGTCATGAGTCACCAAAATGTCTATTGGCAGTTTGTCACTTTTTCTGCATCGACATGCATGCAGTGACCTGGGTTCTGTTTAAAGTCTCACTCAGGTTAAGCCTCCTACATGACCTTGTGTGCGAGTCACCACATGAATAAACCAGGGAACATGGAATTTCTGGCTGCCGACCAGCTGCAGCTCTTTAGCAAAACAGGGTTAGTTCCAGAACAGAGGAAATAATTATCATTTCCCTGGCACTGGGGAAGGTTAGGGCTTGCTTTTGTGCTTCTGTTGAAATATAAATATCCCTACAGCCCCTTCCAATGGTAAGATACGTAGCATTTGTCGTGAGAAAAAATCTGAATTTATTCTCAAGACAAATAGTTCTGCAAAAGTAACAGTATTTATGGGCTCCAGCTCCAACAAACAGTGTTTCTTTTGATTTATGTATTACTCGTACTGTATTTGTCCATACATTTACTTTGTTCAGAATACAAAGTCATGATTTTACATAAAGTATAAATAATTAAAGATAAATAAATCCTGCTTTATCGTATTTCTTGAATTCTAAAACAAAAATATATATAAATAATAGCAAAATATATACAAATTAAATTAAAGATGGGCTAGGTAATTCACTTCAGAAACACTTTTTGTTATATTCCATGGAATGCTCTTAACATCCCGATTGCAATGAATATCTTAAATGCTTTGACAATTAATATATAAAAATATCTCATCTGTGGAAGCCGTTGCGCTGTAAAAAGCACGACCAATCATCTGAGCCGGCTAAAGTAACTGGATGGCCTACCTGCCTGTCAGCCTTCCATCTGTGCACAAACTTATCTCGTGCCCTCATTGGTCATGTATGCGTTCGTGTGTGTTGGAGGAGGGGCTCTGTGAGGAAGTCTGAAGGAAGGGGCAGATTTTTTGCGGCTGCGTGGTTTCAAGTTCTAGCGCACTCGAGCTGGTTTCTCCATTCTTACCTACCCTACCTTTAAATCTTAATATGTTAGTTTTTAAAACTGGTGTTATTATCCCTAGAGATGTCCCGATCTGATCACGTGATCGGGGATCGGAGCCGATCACGTGATTTCCAAAAGATCGGAATCGGGAGAATACTTTTTTATTTTTTTGTATTCAATGTTAAAAAACAAAAATGCCCATGTTCAAGTCTTAAAGTCATCCTAAGGCCTTAGTTTTGGTTTCAAATGACACAACATCATGTATGTGTTGCTTCTTTGGGGCTTGTTTTCATAGACCTGCTTATTTCTCTCAAATCTGGCAACAGAGTGGGCAGGGCACAGTGTCTAATTGGAGCAGTAAGCTAACGAGTACTGAAAGCTTTATTTTGTTTTGATCCAATGCTGCACAACTGAACTGATCCAATGCTGCTGTGAAAGAAAGAAGCTATATCCATGTTGGATAGAATATCCAATTTAAATAAAAAAATAACCTTAAGGGACAACCTGAATGCTTTTTTTCTCTTAATGCATTGCATAAAGATCGGATCGGGAAAAATCGGTATCGGCAAATTGTCAAAATCAAATGATCGGAATCGGAAGCAAAAAAAGGTGATCGGGACATCCCTAATTATCCCATAAAACACAAGTAACACATTGTTTGGCCTATGAGACCTTGTTTTCGCTGTGATGCTATGACATGCATTTAAGTGAATAAATCATAACTGAGAAAACACTATGAAGACATTTCAAGCATCTTAAAAATGATTCATTGGCCAAAGCTTTGTATTTAGTGCGGACATGGTCGATGTGTCCTTGAAGCGGAGACAGATCGTCCCAAAAGTGACGGCAGGGTAAGATGACATGTGTATGTTTTAAAGATTTAGTGAGATTTATCACTGTTTCTGTTTCAGCTGCTGGTCGAAATAAAGAGCAGAGGTAAAGGGCGGGGAAACCCAAAACAAGCTAAAGGTGGCTAATTCAGTTCAGCTTTATATCACTAAAATAACCACATTTTACATTCGACTAAATGTAGTTATTTGAGCAGTTGCTAACATAAACACAATCTGAGGTCACTGTGGTCCTGCCTGACTCTCATCATACTGCTTCCCTGATGGCTCCCACAGGATTGTTGACATCCTCGTGGATTCATCTTCTTATTACAGACACATGCATTTCCAAACCTGATGGTCTACCTATGTTGTAAATGTATTATCTCTTCAATTTCCACACGGCATCTATTGCACGTCTGTCCGTCCTGGGAGAGGGATCCCTCCTCTGTTGCTCTCCCTGAGGTTTCTCCCATGTTCCCCTTTAAACTGTGGGGTTTCTCTGGAAGTGTTTCCTTGTACGATGTGAGGGTCTAAGGACAGAGGATCTAAGGACAGAGGGTCTAAGGACAGAGGGTGTCGTGTTGTCATACCGATATTCTGTACAAACTGTGAAGTCCACTGAGACAGATGTAACATTTGTGATATTGGGCTATATAAATAAACATTGATTGATTGATTGATTGATTGATGAATGACATTTTACAAAAAGACAAGTGAAGCACAATCTTAAACTAATTTCCATGACTACCATAAGTAACACAAACCAATGACAGTAATTATACATTAATTATATTACTTTTCTTTTACTGTCAATGTAGATTTGTCGATAAAGCTTATTAAACCGGATGAGCAGGTTCAATTAAATATCACAGCCAATGACTTTAAACCATTTTCAAGCGAAATTATAATGCAGTTTGTGACATCCTGTGATATCATTGATATTATTCAGCTGTTTTGCCCTTAGCCTTGGCGCTAAGCAACATGCGCAAAATATTCTGGTTTTTTTTTAATAGCCATTCAAAATGAATTCTCTTTTTCATGCTGCTTTTAAAATGTGCATCGTTCCTATACTTATTCAACCTTGTGTCCAGAGCCAAAACCTGTTGATATCTAATTCCTTCATAACATAAGCAGTTGTGTTTCTCCTTCCAACTAGAAATGTGCACTTTTACTTTGGGTATGCTCTTAAACTTTGCAAACGGTTGGATATAGCTTTGTGTACAATGCACAGAGTTGATATTAGACGGTAAATGGCATAGTTGGATCCAATGTCTGAATAAGGCTCCTAAAAAGTAGTATCTGCATATCCTATCCCTCATGTCTTAACCCCGAAATTAGCACATTCAGAATAAGGCCTGATTTGGAACATCGACACAGAATTAGCTTTCTACGTGATCACTTTCAATTTTGGATGATTGTCATATTCAGAATAATATTAATTAGATATTAGTGTGCACATTAATGTAGTGTCTGTTTCTGTCTGCTGCACTTCTCATATATCACTCAATAAATGATTGTATTCAGTGCCTTGACACTGAATCCTCTATTAACTCCAAACAAAACGAAATGATATTAAAATAAAATGGGCTATAATATTAGTTTGCAGCTCGACTATTAATTACTTTTATTCTGCAAAACAAGTACATAATGATCGTCTTTAATGAGGCGAGTTTTGATGGAGTCTTCTTGTGCTTCTATATATAAAATGTGTGATTGTGATAGAAGGATATTAGAAACAATCAAAGGCTGCATAATGGTTTTAAATAACATTAAGAGCGACAGAAGCTAATGTAGAGAAACAACATCATTTTGCACCCTGACACTCTCATGCTATACACATTAGCAACCATTAGAAACACTTTCAATGCCAATCTCTCTGCACGACATGAGCTCAAGTGGTCCAGTCCGGTCCTCATCTGCAGGAACAAATCAAAGCTCTTCAAAGCTGGGCGAGCAAAAAGGAAATTGATAGCGCTAACGGGAGAGTTGAGATGAAACCTTCTGATCCATCTTTCAACACGCTCCATCTTTAATCATCTTCCTCGATGTGAATGTTGGCTTCACGAATTTCTGAATTCACACCCCACAGAGCGGAATCACTCAGGAGGTTTGATGCCAGGCTTTCTTCTCCCTTCCCCATGTCTTTATTAACCCTCCTGTTTTATCATTCCCCATTAGCATCCCTGCAAGAGACAGAACTACAGGGGGTTCGCTGGATGCTAACATGGTCAGCTAAATGTTTCAAGAGGCAGGGGATAGGACAAGAGCATTCCACTTGTACTACAGAGCCTGTAGCTTTGTCGCACCACGCCTCGACTGGCCCGTTCCCACTACTCTGTATTCTGTGATTTAATGAACATCTGTTACAGTTCAGAACACTCGGGCAGAGACGCTGTGTTTTCTGAAGCTGTGTGAGAATATCATGAGGCACTTTCACACCGCAGTACTTTTCCCACTTTAGTTCCGATATAGTTCAGAAATGTTGCGTTCACACCAAAAAGAGCCGGAACTAGAATGAGTTCATCAGGACCTTATCACACCCTTTTCCGTCCCCGCTAGAGAGCAGGGACTTTTGTGTGAGAAAAAGGTTCCTATTTCTGATTGGCTGGGTGGATTGCAAACCACGCCCCATAAAACTCCCAAAAGGTTTTGTGAAGCCGCCATTTTATTATCCTCGCATTAGCATTATTAGCATTAGCATTAGCCCAGCGCAGAAACGCAGAGAGACTGACTTATGGCAACACAAAAGAAAACATGGGAGCGGTGGAGATGAGGAGGTGTCGGCGTTCTGGCGATTTACTCGGAAGGCTTCAGTAGAAGCTGCTGGAAGTCCCAGCAGCTTCTACTGAAGCCAGTCCCTAACTCCGGGGACTTCCGGCCGGGGACTTCGGGTGGCAGTATACGCCGTGAAGTGGTTAGCGGCCTGCCAGTAAACCCAAAGCAGAAGAAGAAGAAGTGACGTCAGCGGCTTCATATGCCTAATCCTCCCTCAGGAATTTATTCCGGTGTGAACGCGATTTGTACTTAGTTCATTCAAACTAAAGAGTTCTGATGCACCTTTGTGGGAAAAGTACTGCGGTGTGAAAGCGCCTATGGCTGATATTAGATCATGGCTTTAAAGTGAGGGGGAGTCTTCAGGATCTAAGAAGTGCTGCTCTGACGGTGTGTAGACACATGCTTGAGATTCCTGGGGGTGGGGCTTATTGATAATGAATGGTTAGCACTCTGGCTTCAATGAGGAGGAGGAGGAGGAGGAGGAGGAGGAGGAGGAGGAGGAGGAGGAGGATTGGGAGAATTGCTTTCAATATACACAAAAAGCTTCCCATCCAAAATCACTTACCGAGAGACAGGTCAATGTCAGAAACAAGTCAGAATTGTTGTTATTGCTAAGTGGGTTTCAACAAATGAGGAATGTGTCTTGATATTAAAAAAAAGTTCAGCTGTTGTAAAAGCTTTCTGTTCTTTTACTTCTGAAATTAAAGACACAAGGAAACCCTGCGGCATATAAATCCTGACGGGTCAAATACATATATTTCAAGCTATTTTATGCAGAAATAACTAATATAATCCATCCACAGCCAACAGCTCTGCTTCTTTCTGTTGATGTTTCATTACCCAGGTGTGCCTTGTAACAAAATAAAAAGGTATACAAATATAAAATTAATATCATATTTTGATATCATGGTTAGTTTTCTGTCTGTAAATAAGCTTTCTTTTAGTCTGACAAAGGTTTTCCCACCATTTCAATGCAACTATGACCAACAGAAGAATCCAAAATTGCAGTCATTTTTTGGAAATTTGTTTCGCAGGCAACTCTCTCAAATGATATGGTATTAAAGGGTAGTGTGAAGTTCAATTGGGTATAATGCATGTTCATTTGGAGGCGTAGCTGTAAAGATATATAAGTATCTTGATTTATAAATGCATCAGTATGCTGTTACAATGCTGTTGCCAGGTTTTATCAACGGGCAAAGTCACTGTTGAGATGTCCAACCCATTGTTTTGATTATAAATAAGAAAACGTGTCACCAAGTTTTGAGGTTTTGGTTTCGTTCCCTTTAGGGGTTAGATGTTTAAGTGTATTAATAGTAATCCACTCACACTGAGATGTGAGGAATCATTATTAATAACCCCTTCCTGCAGGGAGAATGTTACACTAGCTTTCCCTCAGAGCATATTGAGTTATTGGGGATAATTAATATCCCGCATAGTTCTGAATTTCACTCGTTAACAGATTCAGTTAAGATTACAACAATCATATTTACAGTGTGTTTCATCATTGTTGCTGAGACAGTGGGTAATATTGGGTTCCTCACTTATCCTGCTGCTTTCCCGCCTACGAGCAGGAGAACAGAAAACGTACTTTCCTTAAGCTTTGTCAAGTGCAAACAATCATTTTGTTCAATAACGCAGAACAACCGAGCAGAGAGAAAGCAGCTCCGTTAGGCAGAGGGTCAAACTCAGAAACTCAACATGGCCAAATATCATTTACTGCAGCCGTCATTACAGTGCTTCTGAGACGCAGTTGTAATGTCAGAGAATACAAATGAAATGAATAATGACGCTCCGAGTAAACAAGAAACCATTTAAAGCTGATATGGCAGTGTAGGAGGAATGATAGAGAAGTAGAAAATACAACAAGAAGCAAAGTGATACGACTAATGGCTTTTGTTTGGAAGGTAATATCATGACACTTAACTTTCCCGTATTCCTTTCATTTGAAATGATGCTCATATTGTGCATATATGGCCCTAACGAGGGGAAGGTAGTGTTCCTGCAGACATGAGAAGTCCCTAAAGTGGCAACACATATATATATCTACAGGGTATATGCAGGAATCCTGAAGTCACATGTAAGACCTTTTTTAAGACCCTTTCCATACATTTTAAGTCCTCATCTCCACTTTGAGTTTTAACCGGTTACCTTGGCGACACACTTTACCTCACATTGACTTTATACAGTATTGATTGTCCTTCCTCCTTATCTTCCAACCATTTGCGGTATTTTTGGAACTTTAATTATTTTTGGAACTTTAAGTATTTGTTTGAATTTACGGTATTTTTGGAACTTTAAGAATTTTTGGAACTTTAAGTATTTTTGGATCTTTTGGACCCTTTCCATACATTTTAAGACCTCATTGCCACTGTAGTTTTAACCGGTTACCTTGGCGACACACTTTACCTCACATTGACTATATACAGTATTGATTGTCCTTCCTCCTTATCTTCCAACCATTTGGACGCAGACTTGCATTTCCCCATAACGATGTTGTTTAACAACCGGCGTAAACGGACCTTCACGCTATCAAGCAGTGAGCGTGCGATGTCCTGTTCAGATGACGTCAAATCCAACGGGATGCCATAAATAAAACTACACAGAATCACACTACACACCTACGCAATGATTACATTCAGGCAGACTGTAGAATACAACCTCTCTGGACCATTTATATACTAATTGAAAACAAGCTACAAAATGTAACACCTTGGAAAATGCCCTTTAATACTTTTTAATAGCCTTAATTTTCACTAAATTGATTTATCAACTTTTAATACTTTTTAAGACCCCACTGACACCCTGATCTAGTTACAAAATGTTAAATAACACTGCAAAACATTATGACAGTGTGAAAGGGGATGCTCAGTATGAAGAACCTGTAGAGAATAATCACCAAACTAGTCCCTCAGGCTTCACAGAGCTTACAAGTGACTTCAGCTCATTGTTTATCCGTCTGTCCCACAACTTTACTGATCTGATTCCCTCCCACCACTTGTTTACAGCCGAACACATCAGCAGTGTACCTCTAAAAACACTGTACACTACCTACTCAACAGCAAACAGCAGTTAGCAAACAGCTGGTGAACATCGTGGAAACACCTGAAGAGTCCCCGAGGAGATGGAGGGGACCAAACATGGAGCAACAAGAGAGTTTAAAGTGATGGTGGGAGTAATGGAGGGTAACACTGATGATACCCAGTCAAACAGAACTTTATAATCACATCAAATGATAATAATCAGATGAAAATGAAGGATTCTGACATTTTCTGGCGGTATAAATTATCTCTATTATTTTTAGATTGATGGTATGTGCTCATAAAATGCAGACATGTTGAATGCATCTGCAGTCTGAGAACAAATTGCATACATTTAAATTCAAACGGTGCTTTTATTCCAGCACTAAAGAAGTCAACTGAATACATTAAATACTCTTTTAATGCCTTTTCATAATTCATCATGGTTAGTGGTGGAGCGTTTATTGATTTCACTGATGTTTTGCAGTTATTCAAACATAATGAGAGTATCCTTCATACGGCATGTTAAATATTTAGCAAACGTTTCTTAGAAAATAAGCACCAGCTGCATGTTGCCTTAGTACATACATAGACATGTGCATCGTTTAATAAGTAAATGTGAGAAATAATCAATTTTCTCCCATTTGCCCACATTAAGGTTTCAGTATGGCCTCTTTTATAATACTGAATATTTTAGAAATTCACTTCAATATGTGATCAACAAACTTCAACCTGGGTGACTCAGGCCTTGTGCTTTTAAACACAAAATGCTTTGAGCTGCACTTCACTGCAAATTATTCCTACAATCCTGTCCTCAGAAGAGAAAATAAATAAAAGAACTCCCTGGATGTTAAGCCACCACTTCAAACAGTGACCGTACAGAGCTGCTTTACTTGAACCTGTCGACTCCCTTTCATCTCACCTGACTTTAATTACTCCTGGCACATCACTGCACTCAGTAAAGGAGAAATTAATGAGAAGGATAAAAAATGTGATTACATGCTCATTAGGCTCTTTAGATATACAATGAACATAAATGGCGTTGCTCTGCATGTGCTGGAAAGACGGAGAATATCACATTGATTCGTGTTACATAACGTTTGGCATCACTTACATGTGCCTTTTGAAAATGCCGCAATTAATTATGAGGTACTGTAAAACCCCGTTATCTAATTATGCTGCTTTGAATGACGCTGATTATGAAGACTGTGATGAAGACATCCCGTGCTGTGATAATTGTTTCATTAATGAAGGGCTATTTGGATGTTTAAAACCCATATTTCTTATAAGCCTTGCCAGTGGGGACTTCACAAGATGCAGCATCCACACTGCAGAGCTTTGTTTACATGCAGCACTACAGCCTTAAGCCTGAGCCTTGGACAAATTGCAGACGATTATGTGTGAGCATAACTATAAAGGGAGATATAAGACTGCAGTTCATGACAGCAGGGAAATGACTAATGTTGTCTGAGTTCTACCAGGAACCAGGAAAATAATGTATTCACCAATAACTCTTGTGTACATGATTGCATGGAAACAGGAGCGTTCTTAGAATGAGCTTCTGCTATGCATGTAAACAGCTTGATCATTCCCCCCCCCCCCTAAAGGGTAGACGTGTGAATGCAAACACATTACAATTGACATTCAGGATGGAATGAACTTGAAAGCAATCAGGAAACACAGAGCGTCTCATCAGTATACATGTAAAGGAGACTTACCTGAGGGTGAACTGCTCCACAGTGGAGTTGGGCATCAAGTAGAGGGAGATTTGGAGCACTTCCCCCGGCTTCAGGGGCTTTTCGGGCAGCCTGAGGAACATGTTCTTGTCCAGCTGCTTGTCCACCAGCAGCTGCTCCTGGCTGGCCTGGTAGAGGCTGATGCTCCCGATGCGCAGCAGGGGGTGCTGTGACAGAGGTTCTCCCCTGGAAGCACCTCCACCCCTGTGCCCTAACCCCTCAATGCACTCCCCGTCCACATTGGGCCCGTGCAGGGTGTAGTAGAGCTCCGCCTGCAGGGTCTCACTGGTCAACCCGTCCAGGAGCCCGTCCGTCGAGCCTTTCCTCCGACCCAGCGGCGCCACGTTGGTGTTAAACCAGGACGGAGGTAGCTCCAGCTGCGCCAAACACTGCGCCAGGTTGCCCTTCATGCGGCAGGACGTTTTAATCTCACGGACGTCCCGGAAGGCGTGCAGACGGACGCAGGGAAGCTTGTCCTGAGCCTTGAAGTCGTCCCAGTCGCGCCCGGCGATGTAGAAGAACACCTGCAACGTGGGGTTGTTGGAGAACACCCTCGCCTGGACAATGAACGCCCGCACCTTCCAGTTGACCGTCAGCTGTCCGGGGATATCCAGCGGGCTCGTGGGCTGCAGCAACTCTTTGGACAGAGCCTGGTCCCGGGCAAAAGGCCCAAAGGTTATGTTGATGGCAGGGAGCTCTTTTGTCTGGAAAACCACAAAACTCTCCGAGCGCTGCAGCGGGTGTCCAGAGCTCGGGTTGCTCCTGCCGCCAACTGTTGGTCCTGAGATCTGAGCCTCCCGTAGGAAGAAGGCCAGTTGTGCGTTGGACATTTTGAAGTTGGCGGGAAGGTACACATTGGGAGGCGAGGGGTTGGCCGTCACTGCTGAGAAGCTGAGGAGAGCATCTGAGCTGGTGGGAGAGATTTTACCTGCAAGAGCTGTGGAGAGAGGAAGGAGAAAAAGAGGTTACACATTTGAATGCAGCCTCTTTTTTTAAACAGAACGAGAACAAAAATATTCATGAACCCAAACGAGGAGAGAGGTAAAAGCAGGAAGTCACCGCTCAGTCAGCCGCGGAGAGTAAAGGGGAGAAGGTCAACACACACTAATCACATGATAAGTGGTCAATACATGTCAAGCATCCAGAGCACAGGCTACTCCATGAAACATGTTGAAACTCCACGTGAGCTTTGGCTGAGCTGCACTATTCAACAGTTTGAACAGGAACACACACAAAGCTGTCGAAATCTACTTCAAAATGACAAAGATACAAACTAACAAGGGATATGAAAGTCTGAACTACAGGATAGAACAAGTAAAGCGTGTGTCTGGATGGTGCATACCAGGCTAAACCTGGTGCACTGCACTTGTTGCAAAAGACGAGCCAACATAGCTTACGACAGTGAAATCAAAGCAGGACAAAATCATCATACGGAATAGGTCAGAATAAATGTGACATACTTATCAAAATGACCCAGAGCTGAGTAACAAAACATAGTTTCCTGTCCCCATGGTCCAAATCATAGATTAAAAGTCCCATATTCCAACTGGTGTTATCATTGAGATCGCATCCTTGAAAAAAGTAGAAACAAATCTCTTTGGATTCCCCCTTGAAAAAAGAAAGGTCCTCTCCAGAAGGTTTGTGACTCGGCGGTTACTCCACAGAAGTTTTCTTTCTGTTGTTTCTCGTTAAAGAATCTTTGTCATGAGTTAAATGAGTTCGATAGGAGAAAAAAAAGAGGCAGTATGGTCCAGCAGTTCTTCACTCGGTCTCGTAACTGGCTTACAAAGGTCCCAACGAGGCTTCTTGAACTTGTGCTTGTCTTATTCCCGGTGGTTCAGGTCCCGGTTTAAGAGGTTCAGCCCCGCGCAGTAGCAGCTCTTTCAATCCCAGACTGAGAGCCAGGACACACTCTGATAGACAGGCAGAGCCTCCTCCCGGTTGGTGGGCTGCACGGGAACTATAGACAAAGCCTTTGACGCCGCCCCATCTTGCCACACCTAGTCTCTCTACTCTATAATCACCATTTTGGCTCCCGGTCAGAGCTAAGACACACAGCCCCTCAGAGGACCCGACTTACACACACACACACACACACACACCGACACACATATGGAGGCGAAAGAAATAACACTCTGCAGCTCGATTCATCCTCTCCCTCTGGACGTGTTCAGGCAGAGTCTTGTGTGTGTGTGTGTGTGTGTGTGTGTGTGTGTGTGTGTGTGTGTGTGTGTGTGTGTGTGTGTGTGTGTGTGTGTGTGTGTGTGTGTGTGTGTGTGTGTGTGTGTGTGTGTGTGTGTGTGTGTGTGTGAGAGAGAGAGAGAGAGAGAGAGAGAGAGGTGGGGCGGGGGATGGATGTATTGCTTGAATGCCTCCAGGCAGAGAGATCGAGAGTGAGAAGGAGACTGTGAGAGGGAGGGATTAGGTAAAGATTATTGATGAATTAGCCTAGCTCTCCTTCCCTTCCCTTCTCCTCCTACTTCTCCTTCTCTCCCCACCTCTTCCTCCTCCTCCTCCCCCCTCTCGTCTCCCTTAGCCCCATGAGAAATCTGTGAGAAATAGGGGACACCGGCCGGAGGGGGAGGGGTATCAGGTCCGCCCTCCCTGCTTCACTCACATGTGCCTGGAATTCCCATAATAAAAGAGAGGGATCCATGGATGTGTGTGTGTGGGGGGGTGTGTGTGTGTGTGTGTGTGTGTGTGTGGGCCCCATAAACTGAATGGCAAACAGTGGGGGCAACAAAAGATGGGAGCCGGGGAAACATCCCACACTTACAAATGAGCAGTCTTAGCCATAGAGAAGGCTCGAGGAACTAATGATGAGGGGAGCTACTTAGAGGCTGTCTAGTCTTTATCGACCAAACGCTCTCTACCACGAAGGAATGTTGGGGTGTGTGTGTGTGTGTGTGTGTGTGTGTGTGTGTGTGTGTGTGTGTGTGTGTGTGTGTGTGTGTGTGTGTGTGTGTGTGTGTGTGTGTGTGTGTGTGTGTGTGTGTGTGTGTGTGTGTGTGTGTTGGGAAAACAGAGCTGCTCTTGCCTTGATCAACATTAAACACGACAAATATGCACAGCAATCCACGGTCTTCCTTAAGGGCTTCTCTACCAGAGCGCCATCTGCTTCATTCTCCCGGGTCAAAAGAAAACGCACAGCCTCTTTTCAAATCTCCCACTGTTACTGTATATTTTACCATGACCACGTAACACAAGTGTGAGACTCTACTACTAACCCTAGCCTCAGGAAAGGATAGAACATGCACCTCACGCATAAGGATATACTCCAAGCATGCCTGCCAATGTTAATAGGAAAGCTCTATATGATTTTATCGCGGCTTCCTTAAAGAAAGGAGACGTTGGAGCTGCTTTACAGATCACTTTACTCGATCTCTCTCTCAATGTCTGGAGGCAGGAGTTGCCTAGAGCGCAGATAAACCTTGAATCTCCCAACCTGCTGGTACATTTAAAAGTGAGTGTGTAAAGTTGTTTCCCCTGCCTCCCAAAACTACTGTCAACGTGTCCTTGAGCAAGGCTCTTAAGGAAATGCATCTCCATGTGTTCCACAAGCACCTGCTGCTGGCCAAACAGCCCGAAACAAAAATGGTTTCCAGCTTGCTTTTAATGGTAATTTAGTTTTGAGGCAGTTTGTCTGTGACTTGGAACTGTTGCTTCTCTCGCAGGCTGCATCTGCTCGATTTAACACAATGTGGCTGTAGGGCAACATCAGGAAACTTAAGGTAAAATCTGTGACTCCTAACAGCTTGCTGACATCACATGCCATAAAATGTAACTGTTGGATGAATCAGAACGTGAGAAGCATTTGGGAAACGTAAAACAAATACTGTTGGGTATTGGTAAGATACACAAGTCAAATCAAAGGATAACATCTCTCCACAGAGGATTATGCATTCAGTGTTTCACTACTTACCCGGCTTGATTCAAAATATTATCCCAGTATTAAGATTTACATTTGTCAAACAAGTTTGAAATGTGTTTATCCCTTTGCCTGTGACTGTATTGAACAAATTCATAAGAGACAATATGTATGCTTTCAACAATATAGGCATTTTCTACAACCACTTCATCTTCAAATCTAAGTATCAACATGTTTTGAACCATGGAGGCAAAGTCCAATATTTCCTTTATGTCTTCAACACTGATAGGTGTCCCACAAATATGGTGTCTTCAATGTATTTTTCACCATTAACAGAAACATAATCAAAGACATTCGATTAGTCTCGTGTTAACCTATGGTCCCTTACTACATTGTGGATTACGTAACAAACCTTGCTTTAATCGAGTCTCCTCTCTACACTTTAGTGTGACCGTCCTTCCATCAATGTCGTGTTGGAGAGAGACGGAGAGTAGTGGGAGGTGGCTGGTTTCGCGGGTCAACGTCAACCCAATGTGTTGGGTATTCCAAAACAAACCAACACAACTTCATAGAAATTGCAACCCAACAGCTAATAACTCCATACCCAACAGAAATAACCCAGCGAACTGGGTTCTCAGAATACCCATTTCCATAAAAATAACCCAATTAAATTAACCAACAGGTTCAACCTAGTGGTTGGGTTGACAAAATAACCCAACATTTTTAAGAGTGTAGCCTCTATTAAACCATGACTCCTGGTCCAAAACATAACAAATGATTGCCGTACACTTCTCTCCAATATCCAATAGGGTGACTCCACTGGTTGCACAAATAAGTCAGATTGTATAGAAGTCTATGGAATTAGAATCAGAATCAGAAACGGGTTTATTGCCAGGTAGAATTTGACTTGATGTCATGGTGCATACATAAAATTAAAAAAAAAAAAAAATCTCGATAACAAAAAATCTAAGAAAAGACCATACTTCCCACTTCATTTATAACCTCAGTAAGCATTTTCCTTACAAGTTTATAGTCTCAAGCCATGGTTTCAAATCTTCTTCAATACAGCATGATGTTCATTTTGGTAACAAAGTTCCCATTCATATTAAATTGGACATGCCGTCTGCTTCAGGGCACCTTGTGATAGACAGGGAGCTCAATGTGTTTTCTCACATAAGTAACCCTTTCACAGTTTGTTTTTACTTCCTGGTGTCTTGTCAACCTCTGAGACTGTGGACCAACAATGACACTGATACTTCCATGTTACGCCTGAAGGTCACCTGACTACCGCCCTGGAGTCTCCTAATCCCTTTAGAATGCAGTGAAATTGTAAAATGACAATACATGCATTGAATGCCATCAAGCTAAACAGATCTTTGGCCCTTCCTCTCACCACCCCCCCCCCCAAGTCCTTATGGTGTAATTTGAGAAGGTGCTTACTGCCTACGATGCATCAGGGTGCTCTTTTCTCATTTCAGCAGAACAACATCACTGGTGGGTGGGTTGTCAGGGGAGCATGGACACAGATGGGCTTCCAGTGTGAAACCCTATCGCCTTCCGCTTCCACTTGATGTTCTATTAGACCTCGGGCTAAATTGAATTGAATTCTCTTCCTGTTGTGCTCCCATTACTTGAAACATCTGCTCTGTGTGTGTGTGTGTGTGTGTGTGTGTGTGTGTGTGTGTGTGTGTGTGTGTGTGTGTGTGTGTGTGTGTGTGTGTGTGGCCTAGCATTACCATCCTTGTGGGGACCTACATCTGTTTACACAGTCACGTGTGGTGACTCGCCTCCCTTATGAGGACATAATGGAGGTCCCCATGAGGGGAATCATACATTTTAGGGTGAAGACTTGGTTAGGTTTAGGGTTAGGGTTAGGCATGTGTTGGTTAGGGTTAAGGTTAGAATAAGTCTCCAGGAAATGCATGTAAGTAAATGTAATGTCCCCTGAAGTGACGTATACATGGTATGTGTGCGTGCGTGTGTGTGAGTGTGAGTGTGAGTGTGAGTGTGTGTGAGTGTGAGTGTGAGTGTGAGTGTGAGTGTGTGTGTGTGTGTGTGTGTGTGTGTGTGTGTGTGTGTGTGTGTGTGTGTGTGTGTGTGTGTGTGTGTGTGTGTCTGTGTGTGTGTGTGTGTGTGTGTGTGTGTGTGTGTGTGTGTGTGGTCTAAAGGGCACTTTGTGTCCATCAGATTACTTCGACTGATGTCAATTAATGAAAGTATCTAGGCCACTTTGAGGCGGAGGCCACATCGACTGCTACGCCGAGACAGTCTGCAAAGACAAGCGCTTTAGATAAGAATAAAAGGAAATGTTCCCAAACACAATACTGCTGATTTATTTCAGAAGACAATTTAATCATCAATTCACTTGGACTTTTTTATGGTGCATTTTTAGAAGTAGATTAACTTTGATTCATGTCCACAAACATTTATTTTCCTCAGAAGCTAATGCAGGAAAGATTTAGTGCAACTAATTTGCTTTCATTATCTCAAGAATACGGATGTTAAATCTTAAAGCCAACTCATACTAGGAGTTGTATTTCCAAATGTCGGAATAAATGCATCTTAGGAAGCATCCATTCAAAAAGTGTATATCTAGGAACCCTTTCAACCAAAAATAATGCACTTCCCTCTTTTTAATTTCAACCAGGTACACATGTCTAAAAAAAAAAATATTCTAATATTAGTTCTGCTACTTTTTAATGTCCTCAAAGGCACTAAGCAGACCAAAGCTAAAAGGCGTTGTTCGATAGGTAAATAAAACATTTGAAGGGACCCTATTATGGTTTGGGGGGTTTTCATGTAGTGTTCATGTTTTAGTGCATGTAAATGGTCTGCAAAGGCTATAATTCCAAAGTTTAAAGGGAGTTTCTCTAACACTTTTGCTTCTATTGGATAGCACTACTTTACATTGTATGTCATATGCAAAGCTCTGGGACATCTATAAGCGGTTGACAAATCACAACGGTCGGCCAGCTAACCAATCAGAGCAGACTGGGCTCTGGTTTCAGACAGAGGGTGAAAAGAGATGCTGCATCACAGGCAGTATGAGAACAATAAAGAGCTTTTTGAACGTTAAAGCATGGAGACATGTCCCAGTAGAGACACACGGTATACATGTCAAACCTGGCAATGAACAACCTCTTTAACTGCAGGCCTTGCCGATCATACGAAAAACCGTCTGACATAAAAGCCAGCTGCCAAGTCAAGGGGAAATATATAGAGAGGATGTTATGAGAAGGGTAGACATTTGATCTTGAGAAAGAAGAGTGCATAAACGTCTCTTCAAGTAAAAGGTCAATCATTTTTTTTGAGAGGCTTTAGAGGGAGATGGAGCATCCTTACAGTATTACTAATGTTCCATCGCCAAGGGTTTCCCTATCGATCTTCATCATTCTCTTCACTCCCTCCTTTCTTTTACTTTAAGTATCGCTGCACTGCTATTGCATTTGGAATGGTGAAATAATAGCTTTCAACTCACTCAACAATATCCTTATTACTTTCCTTTCACACTATATTCAACCCTGTGTGCTATTATAGTAGGTTTCCCTTACAACTAAAGAGCATGCTCAAGGACGTTTGGAAGGGAAATGTACTTCCTGCTTGGTAAGGGTTGGAGTTTTAAACATTTGGTTAATACTGTGCAAAACGGAAATGGAGCAAAACTACTTGGTATGTTGAACGTAACATGAACATGGCTAGGATTAGTAAAGAAGTTTAAAATAATATGTAATGGTGAAAGTCCAGTTTTTTTGACCCAACCGTCCACCCATGACCTCCACTTCATGAAAAACATATTTGTGATACGTCAAAAACAAACATTATCTGGGAGAGAATATGTCATTTTGTTTTGTAGGGACATGTGAGCAGATCAGGTTGCTATTTAGCACTGAAATCCCCTTAACAAACACAGTTAGTGCACTTATTTTGTGAACTTTTAACTTCCCTATTCTTCATTCATCTTCCACTTTTGCTGAGGCATGTATTCAAATAAAGACGTCTAATCTAAAATGGTTCATATTACCATTCAATTAGCTATGAATGCAACACAAAGTGCGGATGAAAAGATACGTTAGCCTGAGGATGAAGGCTGTATCATCACTTGGAAAATCTGGTGGAGTTAGTCCTATTTTTGCCTCTCTGAGGAATGTATATTTCAATCTGAGTCAAATTACCTTTACAAATGAACTGCAGCTGCATTATCTCAAACCGAGTTGCTTAACATTTCATCAGTATTCATCTGCATGAATGGGAAATTACATTCAAGTTTCAGGCACTCTCGGGAAGGTTTGTCCAGTCAGTGTATTCACATGAAATCAGATAACTAAAGATATGTGGAGGGAATTAATCATTCTACAGGCCACTTGTATCATATGTAATATAATGTCCTATATTTGCCTACTCAATATGTCCCCTTAAGCACACACGTCTAGAATAGTTCCATCACATTAAACATATTATGTGAACCAGTCAGTAATCACATCATGAAATGTAAACCAGCCACAGTGTAGAGAAACCCAGACTGAAGTTTGTTTTTCTGAGTCATCACATTTAAAGGTCCCATGTCATGGCCATTTCTACTGATCATATTTCCATTGTTGAGGTCTACTAGAATAGATTTAAATTGTGCAAGTTTCCAAACTCACATTGGTTCCTCATACAGCATCTCTGTATAGTATGTGTATTCACTCTCTGTCCTAAACGGCTTGTTGGAGCTCCTGCCCCCCCCCGCCTCCCTGTGAGCCCAGTGTTCTCTGATTGGTCGGGACGTTACGAGGCTCATTGCTGCTGCGAGGAGCGGACATGTTTCCGGGTCGGCGATACAGCGAGAACAAGCAAAACTCATCCTGAGCACACAAACACTCACAGCCGAAGTAAAAACAATAAGTGTGGCTTGATATTGAGTAAGAAAAAGGTTTATAACGCTGTGAGAATGGGTCTGAGGAGAGCATTTCTCCGCGATCCCAGCTCGTCTACTACCAGCGCTCAGGGAGCTCTATGCAAGTCAATGGGACTCCCTGTTAGTTAGCCAAGAGGTCCTGGTGTCTAAGGGGCTCCAAGGATTGGTCCATTTGGGCCAATCCGGTCATTTGTTGTTGATTTGGGTGTTCACACGTCACAGAACCCAGGAAGCAAACAATGGAAAAAGAGAAATCTCCAACGAGACGTTCTGGGGCAGCATAGAAAGGTCTTCTCTGTGTTAGAGTTTTACTCGCTACAGGGTGTACTTTGAGGGTTTGTGACTCTGCAGACCGTTTACATGCAGAAAAACCTTCGTAATAAACAAGGGGACAGGTAATAACCAGAAAAGCATGACATGGGCCATTTAAGTTTTAGCAATGCATCAACTAGGACAAGTTCTAATACTAAACTAAACTGGTCTCAAATTGGTCTTTTCTGTAGGAGTGCAAGTCTTACATAGTGAAGTCACTATCTTATCGAAGTAAACACAGGAGTGAAATAAATACCTACACAACAAAATACAGGAAAGGGAAAAACCCAAGAAGGATAACAGGTCCTCTTTAAGTATAACTGCTTTGTTCTTAAAATACTCCATCCCGAGTAGATGTCCTGAGAAGAATTATCAGCAAAATGTCAAGTAAAAGTACCCTGAAAGACACGTTGTACTGGAATATTGAAGAAAAATTATTCATGAATGGGATTAAAGAGTTGGACATGTATATATATTTATAAAACGGACAAGTCAAATCAAGCAATCTGATTGGTTCTTAGCCGTGATATACTGAGCGTATACCACGGGTAGAATTGTAAGTTACTTTTCACAACAAGTATCCCTCCGCGTCTGAGAAAAACAGTATACCGTTGGGACAAGAATGCAGCGGAGAAGTAACGGGGCAGAAACCCTCCTTTTTACGCAGCGGTCCAGACATAGACATCAAATGGCAAAACATATTCAGTGTGCAGTTCCTTTGGCATTAGGGCAGGGATATCTAGATACTCTCCAAGGTTTGACATCATGAATTGTGCTACTTTTAAAGCAAGCAACAATGTTTTCAAATCTGAAATCAAAGAGGTCCGCAAAACACTATCGACCAATCAGATTGCTTGATTTGACTTGTCAGTTTTATAAATATATTTACATTTCTTCCGTTACGAAACAAACTTACAAAGCATAAGATGGAAACATTTAAGATTAACTTCGACCTCCGGGGGGGTCTTACTATGGAGGAGTGGATTGAGCAGTGCCTACTTCCAGAAAAAAAAGCACCTAACGACGACATGCAGAGCTACTACGTGAAGAGCAGGTAGACCAACTGGAAAAGTACCACCATTCAAAAGCTTTCTGATGCGGGTCTTGAAACAAAGCAGAGACATTTTAACCGTTAGGTGTGAAAGCTCTCTCCAGAGCTACTGGAAGCCCAATCTCGGGGTCCGGAGAAAGTGGAGCAATATTCTTGCCACGCCAAGCAACAGCCTAGATTAGAACAACCTCAACCTATACAAGTGACCGCGTAAGCCATGCTAACTGATGCTGGACAGTTTTTCAGTGGATGCACAATAAACAGCAACATACACATTAATGTAAATAAACAGCCAAATAATGGATCAACGCTCTCTGTCTAATATGTTCGCTAGCTGTTAGTGTTGTTGCATAGCAACCAC
The DNA here is from genome assembly GCF_949606895.1 of Notothenia rossii. Taxonomy (NCBI): domain Eukaryota; kingdom Metazoa; phylum Chordata; class Actinopteri; order Perciformes; family Nototheniidae; genus Notothenia; species Notothenia rossii. Next base: position 4,999,396 of record NC_136907.1, read on the forward strand.
CTCGCACTATGTTTTGTGCAGAAGGCAACGGAGGGACTATTTTTTTTGAACATCATTATTTACGAATACAAACTATTTAAATTAGAGTGTGTATTTTTCTTTCATATTGCCACACTTGGTAACCGTTTTATAAAAGCAATAACTCACTTCAGGCCGTGATATCATTATATCACAGCTAAGGGGGTTGTCGACCCTCCGCTTCGTGTCGGGCCGAACCACGCCCCATAGCTGTGATATAATGAGCATATACCAAGGCCTGTCGTGAGCTATTGCTTAAATATATCAGTGGTGAACCGTCAGGGCCTTCAAGGTATTCAAAGAATACCCTGGAACACTCAGATAAAACAAACACAACATCGATTTAATTATATAAATAAAATGTATATAAAATGAATACATGAGAATGGTATCTGTGTTGTTGATCTGTAATATTACAGTGTTACGTTGATTTGTTTGTCCTTCTCGGACCATGCACTACGCATTTCAGTGGTTTTGTGTTAGAAAAGAAAGCAACCAATCAGATCTTGTTCTGGGTCTCTGGGTAGAATATCCTTCAACAAGGTATTCTACATCCTTGATAGAATGCCCTGGCCGTTGCACTGAATGAGAGCGTACGTTTGGATTGACAGTTGGATCAACCAATCATACTTTGATTCGTAGCCAATGGGCAGTTCCAGGGTACACTAGAAGGCCCGCTAGTTCATTGGCTCGAGACAGAGGATCTAGATAAATGCCACGAAGCAATTCATGTCGTTTTATTGTTTTTAACGTTGAAATGGCAAGTGCAACAGGTGAAGATGATGTGGTTGCGGGGGGGGGGTGTCTACAGAAGGTCCAGTTGTGATAGACATGGTTCGCCACCGATATATCAAAGTGTCATGCGTTACTTTTAAAGTCTAATTTCATTACCAACCATTGGAGGAATACTGCTGCAAAGCCTCAAATCATTAGTCAAAACGGTTCATCGTTTGCACGTTTTGTTTCTTCGACCGACATTGACTTTGTACATTTCACTCTTTCGCTCATGATCGTCCCTTTAAAGGTGGGGTATGTAATTTTGGAGAAAGCAGCTCGAGTGCACTAGAGTTTGAAAATACACAACCGAAAAAAACCTGCCACTTCCTTACAGAGCCCCTCCTCCAACACACACGAACGCGCACATGACCAATGAGGGCACGAGATAAGTTTGTTCACAGATGGAAGGCTGACAGGCAGGTAGGCCATCCAGTTACTTTAGCCGGCTCAGATGATTGGTCGTGCTTTTTACAGCGCCACGGCTTCCACAGATGAAATATTTCTATATGTATTTTTTGTCAAAGCATTTAATGTATTCATTGCTATCGGGACGTTAAGAGCATTCCATGGAATATAACAAAAAGTGTTTCTGCAGTGAATTACCTAGCCCACCTTTAAGCACACACGTCTAGAATAGTTCCATCACATTAAATATATTATGTGAACCAGTCAGTAATCACATCATGAAATATAAACCAGCCGCAGTGTAGAGAAGCCCAGGTTGAAGTTTGTTTTTCTGAGTCATCACATTTAAGTTTTAGCAATGCATCAACCAGGACAAGTTTTAATACTAAACTAAACCGGTCTCAAATTGGTCTTTTCAGTTCATGCACAGCCACAGACTTGACAAATAAACAGGGCCACAGAATTGCCAGACCCACACAAATAAAAGCCAGATGTAGCCTATCATTAATTCAGGCATTCATTGATTTCAGCCATTAAACAGATTTAAAGCTGCGTCTCTCGGGCATTGATCCATAAACTCTCTCCAGGTTGTTGACCCAACAAAAGTTCAAAATCCACAAGTCCATCTACATCCTGTCGTCCTTTAAAGAGACTGATGTTTTTTTAACAGATTTATCGGAGATTAAAGCAACCTTACTTTGCTAATACAACACTGCGTATATTATAATATGCATGTTATATCATGTAGTACAATGTGCACATGTTTACTTCTTCTTATGTTTGTATTACTATTTTGATTCCATTTTATCTTTTATTGGGGATTTATTTTAAACTTCTTATGCAAATATACATATCTTTATTATATGTATTTTTATTGCACAGTCTTACTTCTCGTCTTTATTTAAAGGTCCCATGTCATGGCCATTTCTGCTGATCATGTTTCCATTGTTGCGGTCTACTAGAATAGATTTAAATTGTGCAATTTTCCAAACTCACATTGGTTTCTCAAACAGCATCTCTGTATAGTATGTGTATTCACTCTCTGTCCTACACGGCTTGTTGGAGCTCCTGCCCCCCCCTCCCTGTGAGCCCACTGTGCTCTGATTGGTCGGGACATTGCGAGGCTCGTTGCTGCGAGGAGCGGGCAGGTTTCCGGCTCGGCGATACAGCGAGAACAAGCGAAACTCATCCTGAGCACAAACAAACACTCACAGCCGAAGTAAAAACAATAAGTGTGGCTTGATATTGAGTAAGAAAAAGGTTTCTAACGCTGAGAGAATGGGTCTGCGGAGAGCATTTCTCCACCACCCCAACTCGTCTATTACCAGCGTTCAGGGAGCTCTATGCAAGTCAATGGGACTCCCTGTTAGTTAGCCAAGGGGTCCTGGTGTCTGAGGTGCTCCACGGATTGGTCCATTTGGGCCAATCCGGTCATTTGTTGTTGATCTGGGTGTTCACACGTCACAGAACCCAGGAAGCAAACAATGGAAAAAGAGAAATGTCCAACGAGGCGTTCTGGGGCAGCATAGACAGGTCTTCTCTGTGTTAGAGTTTTACTCCTATAGGGTGTACTTTGAGGGTTAGTGACTCTGCAGACCGTTTACATGCAGAAAAACCTTCATAACACACAAGGGGACGGGTGATAACCGGAAAAGCATGACATGGGACCTTTAAATATTTGTATTCAATTTATTAATTTCATTCTATAATCGAGGAACTTCCACAAAAAATAGTTTCCCACTCGGATGAATGCAGTCAATACACTCAGATTTCTATTCCTATCAAATTTCATATGATATTTAAAAACCTTATCATACATTATTATATAACCCGTTAAACCGGAATTGGGCAACTAGATTACCCAACACCTCATATCAAACGACACTGTCAACTGTGTATGTAAAAACTACCAATTTCTTAAGATATTTTTATCTTAAAAGAGCTTGATTACGAGTGTATATATTAATTTATATTCAATTATCTTCCTCTGGATCCAACTATGGAAGGAGTGTGTATCTTATCCAGTTGGCCACAATGCTGAAGTTAATACTCTCTAACTTCCCTTTAACTCTGAATTATGGATTTAAATGATATTCAACAATATACAGCTTTCTCACTCTCTTCTCATTCAACATAACTGAAAGTAGTTGCTTATTTTCTATTCAGGTGTCACCCTGAAAACTAACCTTTCTGTATTCTAAATAATTTAAAAAATACTATCTGCTCACCTATTAATCCTCTTCGTAACCTTGGTTTTAACTTACATATCCCTTATGGAAATCTCTGATTAATATTCCAACCCCATCCATCTACGAACACCGCTTGACCTTTCCAATGATTTGGCATTTCATATTTCGCTTCCTCGTGTAGAGTACTGTACGTACACGTGAGCATATGCATGTACTGTAGGGTATGTTGGGAAAAATGGTGTCTTTAAAGGGGCTCTACTTTGCTAATTTTCAGGTTCATATTTGTATTTTGTGTCTCTACTGTGTGACATGTCCTGTGCTGCAGCACCTCTTTTCACCCTCTGTCCGAAACCAGAGCCCAGTCTGCTCTGATTGGTTAGCTGGCCGGTTCAGTTGTGACTGGTCAACCCTGTAGAGATGTCCCGCCCTAAACTTTCACATATACAGTAGTGATGCTTCAGAAGTAAATAAAGGAGTCCAATGGAGGATTTTAGCCTTTACAGACCATTAACATGCACATTGTCTATATATTACACAACACAGGAAAACCTCTTCTTTAATATATATCAACTGCTTTAACTGTTGTCTTCGTTTCCCCCCCTTTACTTTGGTGTTCGCAGTCAAATTTGACCGGTCCTGTTTTAACTGCTATTACATTAACACAAAAACCATTAATCATCACCACATTTCATTTAACACCCTTTCAAACTGTACAGATTGTATCAGACTACTGGGATACATGAAACACTGCAGTAAATATACAAATAACAGACACTGAACATGTAGTGTGTGTGCCAGGTGTGATCCATGTGGGGGGATGGGCACATAAGAGCGGGGGGGGAACACATCTAGAGTATGTGTGTGCGTGTGTACGTGTGTGTGTGTGTGTACGTGTGTGTGTGTGTGTGTGTGTGTGTGTGTGTGTGTGTGTGTGTGTGTGTGTGTGTGTGTGTGTGTGTGTGTGTGTGTGTGTGTGTGTGTGTGTGTTTTATCTGATCCGGATGGTTACTAATTCCTTTTCTTCATGGCGGGGAACACCATGAGTGTTTCAAAGTTGACTAAATCATCCAAAATCCAATGAAAGTGGTGATCAGCAATTGTATATGTTCAAATGTCTACTGTGAAGGATATCATAAAGCCTTAATGCAATCGAATGTAAAACAAAAAAGTTATGATTGATGAAAGTAGTAAATTGGTCAGATTTGACCCGAAGACAACAGGAGGGTTAAAGCCCTTGAGCGAGACTATGCCTTGTCCATTATGCGACGCCTGATACAAAAGTAATACGAAAGGAAAGTGAGGGTTATTGAACTTATGTAGGTCCATCAGGATGTTGTAATCCCTCTGAGGGGTTTAGTTCGAAACTTTCTCTTAATTTACAATCAATCACTTCCTGTGGACAAGACATGTCTGGATGTTATTTGGTGAATCTACAGGGTCTCAATTAGTGGAGACGGAAATGTTCCTCTGTTTGAGTCTCACGTTGTAATTTAGGCTGATAAGAGCGGTGCACTTCCACATTACATTCACAGTGCAGCTTTAATGAGGCATAATTTGCAGATTAAAGAGGGAGAATACATAACCAGTGTGAAACCATCAGTGGGAAATGGAACATTTCATCATTGATCCTTTATATGCTCCCATAAAATCATCCATAATTTATATTATCAGTCGCCCTTATCTGGTTTGAATCAAGCAACAACTGAGGCAAGATATAAAGTGATAAAAGAAAAAAGTCCACCCTTTATTTAAGTCACTCTTCCTGATGAGATACCAACAAAACTGCTTCACATCAAACATGTACCGACCAATCAGTCACCGGCTGAGCTTTGAAAGGAAGTGTTGCAAGGGGAAAGATGATAATGCTTTGTGAACTCTTACAAAACACGTCACCCACACGTATCCTTTGTTCCTCCTGCCTTGTTTTGATCATGAGAGAAAGAGTGAAATGTACAAGGCCAAAGTCAATGTGGGTCGAAGAAACAAAAACGTGCAAACACTGAACCGTCTGACTAATGATTTGAGGCTTTGCAGCAGTATTCCTCCAACGGTTGATAATGAACTTAGACTTTAAAAGTAATGCATGACACTTTGATATATATATATACTGTATATGTCCATCTCTTTAATTCCAGACATCAAGGATTTTTCTTCAATATTCCAGTAAGAAGTGTCTTTCAGGGTACTTTTATTTTGTATTCTTGAAGTACATTTGGCTGATTATACTTCTTCCTAAGAAACATTTTGGACTACCAACATCTACTGTACTTGTGGTCAAATATTTTAAGAACAAAGCAGTTATACTTTACTTAAAGATGCCGTATTATGTTTTTTTTTTTTTTCCCTTTCCTGTATTTTGTTATATAGGTATTTATTTCACTCCTGTGTTTACTTCGATAACACAGTGACTTCATTATGTAACACTTGCACTCCTATTGGCTAGCGCTCCGACACATTGTACGTGATAGGCGAAGGGGCGGGACATCTCTAAGCGGTTGGCCAATCACAACAGAGCCGGCCAGCTAACCAACCAGAGCAGACTGGGCTCTGGTTTCAGACGGAGGGTGAAAAGAGGTGCTGCAGCACAGGCAGTATGAGAACAATAAAGAGCTTTTGAACATTAACGCATGTCACAGTAGAGACACTACATACAAAAATAAGAACCTGAAAATGAGCAGAATATGTCCTCTGTAAGTAAAGGCTCGAGTAGTTATTCCAGTAATGCTTAGAGATAAAAAAAAAAGTAAAGGAATGTGCCGTTGACAATGCTTATACTTATTTAGCATTTGTTCCGTTTCTCTTCATCACTGCTGGTCGTATCAGATGGAGGCCTCATAGGCACAACACTTTCTGAATACATTTGGACGCTGAAGAGGTCAACAAAGAAGCCTTTCTATTTAAATTCAGTTGGCATGGGATTCAACAACAACTTGAACAGTAGCACAGCGCTGAGTCTCAGTGTGGGAAGTTGGGAAGAACACTAGAAGAGTAGAAGAGAAGGGGTGCCCTGCAACTATAATCACACACTGGAGCTGACCTATGACGCTGCAGATGTTTAGTATGTGTAGTTAGTGAGTCCCTCAGCTTCCAACATGGCCCCTGCCTTCTGTTCCTGTAGGCCCGGCCACTGCATGCATTAGGAGGGTAGATCTGTGCCTCAATACAATCTGAGGCTGGAGCGATCTATAGGGCCATAGACAGGGAACACTGTGTGAGGTACACTGAGCCTCAAGATAATACACAGCCACTGTTGCACAAGGATTTTCTACACAAAGGCGTGTACAAAAGGCTTTACTGTATTATTTGGTGCATTGAACTCTGAGTTTTTTAACTAAATCAGATAAGATTCAGAATACTAGATTTACTAATTTACTAGCATTAGCTCTTCCTTGAATATAATTGAATCTTGAAGATTACGAATAAAATTAAAATTAAAATAAAACATCATACAAAGGTAAAGGTGGGGTAGGTAATTAACTTCAGAAACACTTTTTGTTATATTCCATGGAATGCTCTTAACATCCCAATAGCAATGAATACATTAAATGCTTTGACAACAAATACATAAAAAATATCATCTGTGGAAGCCGTGGCGCTGTAAAAAGCACGACCAATCATCTGAGCCGGCCCGGCTAAAGTAACTGGATGGCCTACCTGCCTGTCAGCCTTCCATCTGTGCACAAACTTATCGCGTGCCCTCATTGGTTATGTGCGCGTCCGTGTGTGTTGGGGGAGGGGCTCTGTAAGGAAGTCTGAAGGAAGGGGCAGATTTTTTTACGGATGTGTATTTTGAAATTCTAGCGAACTCGAGCTGGTTTCTCCATTCTTACCTACCCTACCTTTAAAGTTAATTTGCAATACAAATAGAATCCAACTAAGATATGTAAATGAACACAAGACGGTTCATAAAAATGTGCAGGAAAAATTAGAAAAAATGGTGATCTAATATAGTTGAAGTTAAAATCTTCAATAAGGAAATACAAACTAAATAAAATAGATACCAACTGTTTATAATGAAATAAGAAATAAAAAAAACACATTGTACTACAAAATATAACAAGATAAATATGTCAAAATGCGTATATCAAAATGAGTATTATACAAAATATACAGTGGAGTACAAGTACTGTAGTTATAAATATTTTACTGATGAAACTAGATATGCGGTGTTTATATATTGCTTATTTTCTGCAATGTCCTATAACTCCCAAACACATATTGAATATGTCCACATCGTCACAATAAGTGCAATAATAACTTTATTGGCTTGTCTTCATTAGTTTGACTGTTTTCCCGCCTGTTTTAGATCAAACTCCCATTACTTCTCCAGATGCAACAACATACCTTCCCCTCGGCCATCAATAAATCCACACATTCATGCACCAGAAGAAAAGGAAACAGATCAGAAACTATCTGAATGAAAGAAAACAAATCACCAATAAGGGTGAGACAGCGGTTTTGCATTACAGTCGATTTACCTCACTTTTATCCCATCATTTGAACCGCCCACTCAGTGGCTTTACACCGAGGAGTGCAACGAATACGCTGATGCATTCAATCCTCAGAGACACTATTCAGTACCTCTCACATTATTTGGCATATTGTTCACGGGCTGGAGTTAACTGCATGTAGAAGGAACGCTCGTTTCAAAAAGTCTCTTACTCGAGTTTCACTTTCCTCCAAAGCCTTCTCTCCCTGACTTTGACTGTGAGCCTAAGTCATGCTAAGTTATGCTGATTTGTAGCTTATACATTGGCACTCTTTCATTGTATTTGACCAGATTCAGCAGCGCAGCTCTAATTGCAGCCCGTTGGGGATAATAAACTCTGCTGAACATTGTAACAGGATACAACACTGGACAAAGCTGCTTTTTATTACCATATATGTTCTCTGCCTTCTGGTGTTGGCCATGAATGTGTCTTGGAGAGATTCAATGCAAGCTTCATTAGAGTGGCCAAGACAATAGAAAAAGTACCCTCCAATAAAGATATGGGTTTTATTTAACCCCAGAGTAATAGACTGCAGGATGGAAAGCTAACGACTAGCTCACAGTAAAAGGGAAAGGTTGGCAATATTCCATACTTTGACGCAACTACCTTTTGCAGTAACTAATAACGTTACTAGTTACCTATTCCTATTCAATAACGCTGTTACGGCCCGTCCACACACAGGCATGAAAAAAAAAAATCTTTCAAAGCTTCGCCCATTCACTTGAATGGGGTGACGTAGAAGATTTTTTAATCTTCGCCGAAATGCATTGTGGGGAGCGGAGCATGGCTTTGCAAGCATCGTGAGCATCAAAGGTTGAGCAATGTTCAACTTTTGATGCTCCCGATGCTTTCGAAGCTGGCATCAGCCAATCAAATCCCGTTTATGCAAATCCCGCCAGTACAAGTGCTAGCCAATCAAACCGCGTGCAAGCTGGGAGAGCCAGACCGCAGTTCATTTCCTCATATTCCAAACGAGAAATTACGGTAGCAAATCACCCGGTTCTTTACGACCAGAACTATTTACCGGGATACAAACCGGAGGAACCAGGCATGGAGGGAGGTGGCAGAGACAGTGGGTGAAACCGGTAGGTTTTCCCCTGTTTGGGGATTTTATATCCAGTTTACTACGTTTTAACATTGCTATTGCATTGTATGTCGGGGGCGGGAGATTCATGCGATTGGTTGTTGGTCGCGTTGCTCACAAAAAATCGCCAAGCCTCAGACACGCCCAGCTCCAAGATTTTTTTCATGCCTGTGTGTGGACGGGCCGTTATAGTTACTGTGATTTAAATGGGTGCGTTACTGCGTTACATTATGTGATGGAACTGAACCGAATCTCCCTGCGGATGTAACTTACAGGCGAATACAGCGATGTCCTCTCACAGCACCATGGAAAAGTGAAAGTGACCAGAGAGGAGTGATGATTGGTTAACGCGGGGTAACATTTCAGGGTAAGCCAATCAGAGACAGAGTTGGGCGGGTCTTGCCTTATGGGGAAAATACACAGACACACAAACACTTTCTAACACACACACACACACACACACACACACACACACACACACACACACACACACACACACACACACACACACACACACACACACACACACACACACACACACACACACACACACACACACACACACACACACACACACACACACACACACACACACACACACACACACACACACACACACACAGGCAGATATCAGCGAGAGCAGCAGCGCATTTACAACTTGGAGATTACTTAATACAGTTCAACCTCTACTAACAGGTACAAATAAAGAGCTTTTTGAACATTAAAGCATTGAGACATGTCAAAGTAGAGACTCACAATTATGACCCTGACAATGAGGGAATATGGGCCCCTTTGGTTCTAACTGAAGATGTATATCTCTCTCAATATTCACAAATAAAACAAAAACTATTAACAGAACACATTACACTATTAGCAAAATGTATTCATTGGACAGTATTTTCAGACGCTGACTTTGTGCTCGAGTGAGTATTTCCAGCAGCGAGACGATGAATGTGGGATTGGCTCGAAATAAACCACAGTGCTCGCGCTCTTCCTAATAAAAGGAACGTCTTGGCCCATTAATGTGTTTATAATCGTTTTTGGACAACGATACATTCATTAACAGCTTAATTAATTGTATTTGCTGTATTTTGTCTCTGGATGAGCCACAAGTGAAGAGACAAGAACTGCACATTGGAGAAACAGTTTTAACCCCGAATCCATATTTATTTCAGTATATCTTTAGCAGGGCTCAGCGCTAACTTTTAAAAGTGGTTGCCATGTTTAGTCACCTTATATTTTAAATAATTAAGTTACTATACAGTTATACATCAACTTAATAATGAAAATGTGACACAAAAGAATGTTCAAATGCTTTACAATAAGTAATTAACACAATTATTTGAAACTAAAGTGGTCGGAAACTTGTCCACCCTCAATTGCTGGTATACCAGTAGTGCAGCTGTTGTCATGTTCTTCACAGATCCCTCAAACATGAATTGAGCAAGTCACTAGTTTCGTCATCCGTTGTCTCCCCACCATAGATCCATTGGCCCTTCAGCATTGAAGTCTTGGATTGGCCAGACTAATACATTTCAAATGTTAAATAAATGAAAAGCATTCACAGTTAAAAATTAGATATTAATTATTAATGCTGTAAATTACCTTTAATATGTCTAACTACATTTAAAATGTGTTACCTTTTTATAGAAGTGATTATATTTGTATGCCAATATCTTTCTATGGTAAAGTTCCGTTTTGCACTTTTATTTTGGTAGTAATAAGATCGGGACTCTTATTTTGAAGGAACATTTACCGGAAGTGAACGCACAACGTAGCAGAATGTACATATATATTTTGCCTCCCAACACATTTTCTCTTTGCATTTCGGGTTCATTTTGCGCTTTATCAGTTGAATCAGTTTGAACATTTGTTTGAGATGTTGACGGGTTGGCCAAACTTTTTACCCCGCAGTCAAACAACTTAATTTGCTTCACAATTTTTTGTAAAACTAACACACGGCGCACAGAGCATGGGAGTAAACGTGCATCGCTTTCTGGCTCCGTAATCACACCAATGCACGTGAAACTTAAGTATCAGGTTCCGACTGGTCACAACAATAATTAAATATCACTCTTAATACAACAAATAATTAACATTTATCTATTTTGGGGAACACATTTAACTGTTTGCTGTCCTTATTTCTTCATGTTAAAAAGTGGTTGCCACTGATGGCAACCAAAGGCCAAGAAGTGGTTGACGTTTTTTCGGAATGGTTGCCAATGGCAACCTGGCAACCGTTACTGTCCAGCCCTGATCTTTAGATTCATAAAGTCACTAGGAAAAGTGTATCTGGTGTGCGTTATTGCGTAACACCATAGCAACAATTATCTACCGCTATTATTGTTCCGGGATGTTAACCTGACTACAAAGGACAACGCTTCATCTTTCAAACACAGCCAGGTGTTATCTCACAACACAAAACACAAAACACTCTTTCAAGGATTTTTATTCATCAGATCTGTCAACGTCCCTGAGATGACTTTGTGTGTGTGTGTGTGTGTGTGTGTGTGTGTGTGTGTGTGTGTGTGTGTGTGTGTGTGTGTGTGTGTGTGTGTGTGTGTGTGTGTGTGTGTGTGTGTGTGTGTGTGTGTGTGTGTGTGTGTGTGTGTGTGTGTGTGTGTGTGTGTGTGTGTGTGTGTGTGTGTGTGTGTGTGTGTGTGTGTGTGTGTGTGTGTGTGTGTGTGTGTGACCTCCACACTTTCAAATTGTTGCCCAGGAAAAGCTTTGTGTCTTTTTTTACTCACACAATGTTTGTATGGCTTCTAATCTTATATTGTAGGTGATTCCAAAGAGAATAAAACGGGTCCTTTTATGAGATGAACACACCAGTCCATTGGACCCTGGAGGATCCGTTTTTTAACTGGATTTCAGACCAATTTTGGATTTCAGACTTACGCCTCCATGGAGTAATTATGTTTGCAAATAGGATTTCTTCTATTTTTAGATTCACATCCGGAAAAAACTAATGAGGTCACACGCCTGCTGCACTGGAGGGGAGACACTACGGGTGAAAAGGGTAAACAGATGGTGATATCTATTTAATATTTTAATTGATATCGCCATCAAACATCCCCCTGTTGATTACTTAAAATGAAGACGATTCCTTTTGAAGTACAAGTTCGCTTTAGTGCATGATATGTGGGAATGTTCACTGGAAATGTAAAAGTTAGATAAAGCCACTTCCATCATTCGTTTCATTTTGTTGACATACTGTATTAAGGTCGGCAAAAGTTTTTAACGCTTAGACTATTACCAATAAACAATTTAATTGATGACAGTCCACACTTGAATGCATCGATTAGTACACATTTTTCTTTGTTTTACACATTTTATAACAATTTATGTGTATCAAATTCTAACTTTTGGTGAATTTGGCATAAACCCACAGCTTTCTGTGTATTATGGATGTTTCTCTCCACTATTCTCAAAAAAAGAAAAGGAATGGGACAAAATAGATGAAAGAAAAACGTTTTTAACCTTAATTTCCAAATAAAATTACTATTTAAGTAGAGCTTTTGTATATAAATCCCTGTGTTCGCCAGACCTAGGGGAGCCGTCGGTCTGATAATGAAGTTGTTCTTTTTGCTAAAACTTTTTCCGTGTGTTTCGACCTTTCCTAACTTTCCCTTCCCCAAACAACTTGGAAGTAGATCAAGTTGTGCCAGAACTCCGCATCCATGAATATTATCTCACATTATCTCCTCTTTTTTTTCTCCTTCCAAATGGCAAATGGCAAATTGAAAACAAGACCTCATTTTGGCTCCTGTGGAAAAGCTGCGATGAGGAAATAAGATTGGTTTGTAGACACGTGATATTTGCCAAGGGGATGAGGCTGGATAAGTGATTTTCCCTTCCTCTGATTATCACATGTTATTGCCAGAGGGTGTACTGTTCATCTCCTTGATGGTATGCATTTCATTCAGTCATGGTATTAACATTTCTGTAACCTTTGTTTGCTCAAGAATGCTATTAGTGATTTTGAATGCTTGAAGCTTTTCACCTGGTGTGACCACAATCATTTCCTCCTCTCGTTGACCACCTAGCAGCGGGGGGTGCTTTGGGTTTAGAGTGGTTACTGTGACAGGCATTTGATTTAACACAAACATACAATGCTTCAAGCATAGAGTGAACACTGACTGATGAGGCTTTTCATTTCCTTTGTTAGATTGTACTTTGTTAATTTGGTAAAATAGTTGTAAAGGTATGTATTCCTCTGCACTGAAGCAACTTTCAATATACTAATGATTTAGTTTCGTCCAAACGATAGGATACATTAAGATATATTACGATGCAATACAATACGTTATAATACGATACGTTACAATACGTTACAATACGATACAATACGTTATAATACGTTACAATACGTTACAATACGATACGTTACAATACGTTACGATGCAATACAATACGTTATAATACGATATGTTACAATACGTTACAATACGATACGTTACAATACGTTACGATGCAATACAATAAGTTATAATACGATACGTTACAATACGTTATGATACGTTACAATAAGTTGCAATACGTTATAATCAGGGGTGCACATAAGTGGTACACAGGTACGCATGCGCGGCAAAAATCTGAAATGCGTACCGTCACTTGTGTCACAAAGCGCATTTGCGTACCGACGTACTTGTGAAGCTTTTCCAGAAGGCGGTTAGATCACCGGTTTCCGTGTGCACAGACAGGGCTGCTGTTAATGTCGGTCTGTACAGCAGCACTGTGCTAAAACAGCTGATCACAACGTTCACACGCTCTGTGGTCACGAAGCTCTGCACTCCACTACCCCCCCTGACATTCGCGATACAGGGGGCTTCATACCCCCCTAGCAGCCCCCCCCCCTGACATTCGCGATACAGAGGGCTTCATGGGAACTTTGAGGGGAGCCAGAAGTTGGAGTACCAAACACTGACTCCAGGTACTCATCTGAGAACCTCACTGAGAAAGTTGTGTGCACCCCTTGTTACAATACGTTACAATACGTTACGATACGTTACGATATGTTACGATATGTGACGATATGTTACATTACGATACGTTATGATGCGATATGTTACGAAGCGATATGTTACAAAGTGATACGTTACTATACGTTACGATTGACACGGATAACAGTCTTTGAACTCACAAGTACTCAAGACATTCACTTTTGACTTTGTTAATATTTAGCACCACGAACCACTGTAACCCTAAATGCAACCAAGGAGGTTTAGTTGTGTAAAGCTTATCACAATCAGGATTCACAAAGCTTGGTCTAGAGAACTAAAGATACAGACCTCACTGAGCTCATGTCTTTGTTCCGAGGTCATACAGAAACCTAACCCTACCCCTACTTTAAAAACGAGGGTTGAACAGTAACGTCTGGACATCAGTGTGTCCTTTGTGGTAATAGAAAGATTGCGGTCGTGGCTAACATCCCTATGATTTATTTACATTCAACCCAAACGAAGATCTTTCCCAAACGTCAACCAAACCACAAACAGGATTCACAATGCACTCCAGAGCACAAGCTTGGCAGCCCACCTTTAATAAAAAACCCACAGAAGTCACTGAGCATACCTCTGTTCACAGAAGGTCACACGGACACCTCACCAAGGGTAAACATATTTTTGCGCATGACATCATACACCCTTGATTTCCGGGTCAACAGGCTCTGGCTAAATCCAACATTTTCCCCTCTTGGGACCCGTGTGACATTTCGGTTTGAAAAGCTTATCCACTGCTTGTGATGCTTTTCAAATAAAAACAGCAACAGCAGCCATTGGGCTTTTGTGGTGGAGGTCTTTAATACCCCGGCCCCTCATAGTACCGTGGCCACCGCACAGCAGCTTTCTGAGTGCAAAGAGAAAGAAAATAAAATCTTTGTTTTTAGATTTCCTTCATATCACTGACACACACACACACACACACACACACACACACACACACACACACACACACACACACACACACACACACACACACACACACACACACACACACACACACACACACACACACACACACACACACACACACACACACACACACACACACACACACGCGCACACGCACACGCACACGCACACACACACAGCTTTTAGTTGTTTTGTTCCCATGGAGACGGGTTACACAACTGGCTGCCAAATCACCATAACAACAAGCTAAAAAAGGTTTGTCAGGAGAAGCACTCGCTCTCGGACACGAAGAGGCTTTAGAGAGCGAGATCTTGATTCCAGAGCGGCGTCTTTTCTCCAGCAGCAGATTAAAGAGACAGGGCACGCATTGACTTAAATATTTAGACACCGAGTGAAGCCACTAGAAGCGCACATAGGAATAGAATAGAAGTGGAAGCAGATAGTCTCGATAAAACACATGGAAACAGCAAAAAAAGTGCAACATATTTAGATAATTCCTAAAATACAAAATGATGTAATTAAGAATAAGACATAAGGACACAAGCTAACATGTTTGTGTGACTCCACTTGCAGTGCTTAATCACCTTCAGATATACTTATGTTTTGAGCCAGTATACTTTACAGATCAGATCAAAATGTGTTATAAAACAGGTTAAGATTAGTGTATTGGAGTATTAACAGTGTAATATGGGTGTAATAACTTTATATTGGGTGTAACATGGGTGTAATGTGTGAATAATGGAAGTGTAACGTGGGTGTAATATGGGTGTTATGTGGGTGCCTAATGGGTGTTAAGCTAGTGTAACATGGGTGTAATATGGGTGTGTTACGAGTGTTAAATGGGTGTAACATGCGTGTAATATGGGTGTGTTACGAGTGTTAAATGGGTGTAACATGGCTGTAATGTGTGAATAATGGAAGTGTAACGTGGTTGTAATATGGGTGCAACGAGGGTGTTAAATGGGTTTAATAAAGGTTTAATTATATAAAATATACCCTAAATGGGCAATATATAATAAGTTGGAAATCATAAGTTATATTCTGAAATAAATCATGAAACTGTGTCATTTTATTTATTTATTTATTCATGTATTTAACAGGGACAATGCACATTCATTTACATTGCTGTAAATGTGCCAGAGTTAGCCAAGAAGCTATTTTTCATCTGTAGTCCCTAATTTTTGCTTATACATTAGCAAAAAACTAACATTTTACGAAATATGTATATGTGCGTGCCCTTATAAGAGTTAAAAACACATGTATATAGAGTTTCAACAGTTGAGTTTTAATTAAATCTACAGACTAGGCATCATTCACCATCACTTGCTTAAAGTAAATATATGTCTTATGCCCCCTGCATGACCTTACTCTCAAAACATCCACCTCAATCTGCTGCAAGTGTCAAATTCCTTCAGCTGAACATTATGCAGTCAGACAACTTGCCATCAGTGGCGATCATAATGTCCACACATAGAATCACTGCCTGGGGATGTTTTTCTACCAGATAGCCCTCTATAAAACTGTATGAACTGGTATCGCTCCATTATAATATTGCCATTGCTTTCTGCAAATTGACATTTGCTCATAACAGCTCACTAATATTGTTCTGCCAGATTAATTCCCATAAAGCTTTAACTTCCTAGAATAAAACTGCCTACTTAGGGAAGACAGTTGATTCTGGGAGTTTATGCTGATTGCTTTTGATGGGATTTTATTTCTAACATATTTAGAGGAAGGCATTTGGTTCGCTGTCATGTTCTATTACTGAATGCAAGATTTAGGAAATGGCTACAATACAGACACAGGGAACTTGTTTAAAATGGTCACAACATTTTTTGAAAAATAAGACAAAATAAACCCCAAACTATCTGCATGGTCAGACACTAGGAACATATGTTGTGTCATTTGTGTGAACCAATGCTTCAGATGAAAGATTTAAGATTTAGAATCAATATTTTTCCTATAAATACTTATAATCAATACAATGTAGTCTGATGAACAGGTCAAATGGTTGGTTAAAGGTAGCCAGGTTGAATAATTAATCATATTTTTTTGGTTGATCATGGGAACCAATCATGCCGACTAAACAGAGAGATTGATTACAATGAAAAGTGATAAGGAAGTCCAGTGAATATTCTCAAAATATCCAAAATATGTCCCGACGCAGACAAGTTTCAAAATAAAAGCTTTTCCTACCAATATTTATTTTAGAATAGAGCATTTTCTTAACAAGAGGTATCGAAATATCCAAAATACCTCCATCAATGACAAATAAACACTAACCTATCTGCATGTCTAGACACAGACAAGAGGTAGAACATATGTTTGATGATTTGGATGAACCAATGTTTCAAAATAAAAGCCTTTCCGACCAATATATGTTTCAACAAGACTTCTCTAATATACAGGCAGCTAGTGTGGTCAACATGTATTATGATGAACAGGTCAAATGGTTGGTTAAAAGGAAGCCGGATTAACAAAATGATCATATTTTACTTGATCATGGAACCAATCATTAAGGAGAGATTGATTACAATGAAAATAGATCAAAAAGTCGAGTGAATATCCTCAAAAAATATCAAAATAAACACTAACCTATCTGCATGTCTCGACACAGACAAGAGGTATAAAATATGTTTTATGATTTGGACGAACCAATGTTTCAAAATAAAAGCTTTTCCTACCAATATATGTTTCAACAAGACTTCTCTACACAGACAGCTAGTGTGGTCAACATGTAGCATGACGAACAGTTTTTAAAGGTAGCCACATAAATATACACCAACAAGAGGTAGTACACATATTTTGTATACCATCGCTTCAAAATAAAAGCTTTTCCAACCAACATGTGTTTAAAAATAGAGTGTTTTCTTCCCAAGAGAGTATTAAATGAGAGTAGAGTATTTTCATTTATTCAACTGGCTCTCCATCGACTACTTACCATAAAACAGCTTAAGATCACAGAGGTTTCTTAGCGAGACATTTGTGAGACACGCAGCAGTAATTCTACGGATTTTATTTGATGAGATACATTCAAGCGAGAGGATGTTATGATTATTATTTTACAACACTTTGTCGTCATCTAAACAGAGCTGAATAATGTCATTTCTCATTTCATTTTGAAAGCTTACAGGGCGCTTGACTGGACACAAAGCTGCTTTTTATGCGCATAATATAATTCACAGTATTCAGTTTAATATTTTCACTCTAAATAAGCTCAAGAACGATGGGATTTGAAGTCCATTTGTTTGTTCTAGTGTTAAATTGACCTCAATAAAAATGATAAAAACAATTATCAGTTTAGGCAAAAGCTAAACAAGAGGAAACACTATGTGGGAATATCAGTTTTAAAATGTTAAAATGTTGTTGTTCTTAATTGTACAAGTGTACAGATTAGGATTTGGATGGATGTTAATGGACTTTGGGAAGTTAGCATATATTTAGCTTTATTCCTTCTACATGATAATGTCACCCACACATTTGCGTTGTTTCCCATAACATGGGACAGGAAAGTGGGAGGTGCTGCTACCTGTCTGTCAGAAGGGACTGCCGATGTCCGCACCGCTGTGCCCGAGACGTGGAGGGAGGGAAGGAGGGAGGGAGGGAGGGAGGGAGGGAGGGAGGGAGGGAGAGCAGCAGAACTTCACAGTCTAATCTCCCGATCTGATATTTTAATTTTTTATTCAATCAATATATTTTTGGAAAGTGTGCGCAAACAGCAGTAGATAATATTCATTTATTTAAAAAAAAAAGCATCCCATAAAAAGGGCACTATCTGTGGAGGGAGAAAAAGGGCAGGGGCTCGAGCCCACTTTGAGGTCTATGTGTGCAGGTGCCTGCTAACCCAACACTAATCTAATATGTATGAGTTATGAGTCCTGCTGCAAAGCCTATGGAACAATATAATGGATCACTGGAAATGTGGCCAAGAAGGAAAGCCAGCTTTAGACCAGGTGGAATTTGAAAAATAAATGATATGTACCAAATGCTCCACCTGTGCAATAATTCATGTTGCTGAGAAACAGTTTATTTTTCCTCACCTCAGATTAATGTTGGAAAATAACGAGCTGGTTGGCAAACTAAGGTGAGATAATGCATTTTAAAGTATCATTTGTTCTTTTATATCTTGGCTCCCGAGTCCCTTTACACATTTAAAGAATTTTTCCAGTTTGAAGTCGGGAGAAAAGTGGATATATTTCTTCAGAATAACATCCAGATTTGTTTTGTATGACTGTATCTACACTAAAAAGCAATTTAAACTGATATGAATCTACTAACTTGTCCTTTACAAATGTGAGATTTCTATAGATATCTGTCTACAACTTTGTGCTATAAGTGCAATATATATATATGCCATTAATAACTGTGTAATTTATACCTGGCTGCTAAACCCTTGTTACCGTTACAAGGTATGTATCTTGTATTTTGTAGATTGTGTAACTTGCTGCTGTTAAATACCTTCAAACTATGTGCAATATATACTTTATATACATATGCCATCTTTAATAACTGTAATATATACCGGGCTGCTAAATCCTAAGAACTGCTACAGGATTTGATTTGTAGATTTGATTTGTTTTTGATCTGTATTTTTGAAAATTATGTAACTTTTTTAGTTTTTTTTAGCATATTGTTGTTTGTATTATAACTTAGTACTTTTTTAATGCATTTCAGATATGCAACACTAAGCTGTCTGTGGCTCTTTCCTGCTGTAACGCTGCACATTCCCCCTCTGTGGGACTAATAAAGGTATTCTGATTCTGATAAGAACGTCTGAATAATTCCTAAATGTTGTTTGAACAGCACACATTTCTTTGAAAACCATCACAAGAATACTGTTGAAAAATTAAGACATGTTCCCAGAAACCACTGACTTTGACATGTGCTAACTCTGAACTATTGAAATTGTGAAAGATTACATTTCTCACACTAATTACATTATAGTTGAGACCTATGTGTCCTTGTTTTGGGAGGTGTTTCAGACTGAACTCAATATCATTATCACACTTTCCTAATAATGAGATGAGAATCAAGGCATAGAGTATACACTTATTCACTGATACAAACTCACTGCAGTGATGTGTATGAGGATGGATGTAACTGATATTAAAGAACAGCCTTTCAACAGGGCTTTCCAATCCCTTTGTGATTCTAACTTCATTGTTTCCTCGCTTCAAATGGGGCGTATAAAAGGAAACAATTCAAAGTCACTGTCTAGGAGAGATTTCCTGATCCTTCTTTAGTGATTTGGCAGATAAAAGGAAACAAGTGGTGGGATTAAATATTCACGAAACCTTAAACGTGGAGGCATATGTTTTATTGATTGAGAGCAGAGAACAATGGAGTCTCAGGTTTTTCTACTTTAAAAGCACTCTGAGAGTTAAATCGAACTTATACGCACTCCCAGCAGAAGCAGGGAAAGTGACGGAGTCGTCCCTCCAGAGCCATTCTCCTGCTACGCTACAAAGGCTAAGGTTAACACTTTGCTCGAGAGGCTAATGGAATGCATTGGAGCTCTCCACTTAGGGGCATGTAGCGCTCACCGTCAGGGGAGATATTATGGGGTTTGAAAAATGAATAGTGGGGCAAGGAGACTGTTTGTTTAGGGATCAAAGAGCCAAGACAAAAGAATAGGCGGATGACAAAGAGCCTTGCCAACATGGACGCCGGTTAAGTGTATTCGCTGAATGTCAGATGGAGCATTGTTCTTTGATGGACCTTGCGGGGGGAAGAAGTCGAGGCTTTTGTTTTCAGACCATTAAACGGGGCATAGGTCTACCTGAGCGGCTTCACAGGGGACCGCAACGATACTAATGGTTACTTTGCAAGGGAAAATCCAAGAGGGGGAGATTCTCAGCAGGGGAATTCCTACAGTTTGGCGGATAAAGCTGCTCCTGAAGTTCTAATCCAACCACAAAGACTGGATGTATATGTTCAGGTCAATACAACAGTGGCGAACCGTCAGGACCTTCAAGGTATTCAAAGAATACCCTGGAACACTCAGATAAAACAAACAAAAAATCGATTTAATTATATATATAAAATGTAAATACAATTAATAAATGAGAATTGTATGTGTTGATCTGTAATATTACAGTGTTACGTTGATTTGTTTGTCCTTCTCGGACCATGCACTACGCATTTGAGTGGTTTTGTGTTAGAAAACAAATTCAACCAATCAGATCTTGTTCTGGGTCTCTGGGTCGAATATCCTTCAACCAAGATATTCAACAAGGCATCCTTGATAGCATGCCCTGGCCCTTACATTGAATGAGAGTATATGTTTGGATTGACAGTTTGATCAACCAATCCTATTTTGATTTGTAGCCAATGGGCGGTTCCAGGGTACTCTAGAAGGCCCGCTAGTTAACTGGCTCGAGACAGAGGATCTAGATAAATGCCACGAAGCGATTAATTTGCCGTTTTATGGCGTTTAACGTCGAAATGGCAAGTGCAACAGGTGAAGATGAAGTTGTTGCGGAATTGTTGTCAGTACCCTTTTCAAGACCACAATTCAATATTAAGACGGACGTTATAACGGCGTGGGGGGGTGTGTGTCTACAGAAGGTCCAGTTGTGATGGACACGGTTCGGCACGGCAATAAAATTGTCCGCTGTATAAATCAAGATCTCAGCGTCATATGTGCATCATTCCCAAATACTGTGCTCTACAGTTTTCAAGTTGAACTGTTGTGGATGGATATAAGTTCTGGTTCTGGTGTGAAGATTCGCCATAAATGATCCTGGTATCGAGCATTTCATTGCCAATGCTTGTGTATCCTTGGTTGGTGATGAGAAGCTTGTTTCAACTTAAGCTGTTGCGTGACCAGGCGAATAAGTGCTGCCTTCTTCACCCCGGACCTCAAGAGGGGATCTGGTTCCTGGGTTGAGTCATTAACTGGGCTGGATTGTGAGCTCTCACAGGGCATTGTTCTTGTTAGGGTGCGCCATGCGATGCCAGTTGTTGATTTTGTTTTTAATGTGGTGGGAGTTAGCGGGTATTCCTGTGAGGGCCGATGAGCTCCTGTGATTATTCCTAAATTGCTTCGGTCTGTGGAGCCGGAAGATCGTGATTGGTGGGATCCAAGGGTTTTTCCAGCCTGCTCTTTGTGTGCACAGAGCCCTAATGTCTTTACTCAAGATCCAGGTGTTACTCTCAGCATGAACTGTGACTAAACATGTCTGATTGTGAGCCGCCCTTTTTGGGGTGTAGTCAGGTTGTGGTCGGATCTTCCTTCATCCGCTTTGAGGGAGGAATAGTTGCGGAGACAAAGGATGATACATATTTGTCTGATTTGTGATATAAGGCTTTACTGGTTGAAGAATAAGATGGGTAGGTTTACACGTACGGTTCTTTTTCCAGGAGGATTAGCTATTTAGAAGGCAGGAAGTGAGTTTCAGCTTGATGTGTTGAGTAACTTAGGTGATGATGTTTTGCAAAAGCACTTGTAAGTATTTTTGGGTAAAGAAAAGCCTGCTTTGATCAATCCAATAATTTAGATAGATACACAAAAATACCCAAAAGTTCCCAATAACGGGGTTCTCTTGGACTTGTGATTGCTTCTGTATGCGAACATTAATACTCTCCAAGTACTGATCAACATGTATCATTTATTGAAAACTGTTGAAGATCAGACCTGGCGTTGCATATTATTATCTCTGATATTTCCCGAAAGCTTAACGAGTCTAAGGAAAAAGCACGGTTGACCATGACCCCGCCGTCTTTATCTGAACCTCAATACGGTTCGATGCTTCAAGATGTTTGAAACCCAATGGACTGCCAAACACAAATGAGTCATTGTTCAAGCCGGGGCTGCAAAAGTGTCAAGGCTGCCGTTCACAGAAAGCGTCCAGGTTGCCAGTGTGTGCTTCCCATTCGAGATATGAAGCGTCTGCTCTGTGCCACAGTCAAAGGCGTTGAATAAACAGTGCTTGCAACTTTGTGAAAAGGATTACTCAGCCTGTGGATTGCTCTATCACAACTCCCTCTCTGTCATGGTGATAAAACATGGGAGTGGGAGATTAGCACTGGCAGTGTTACTCGTCCTCGGCCCTCTAAAAAGAGCTGGCGAAAGAAAAGGAGAGCAATTGAATGGCCAGAAACAGAAAACACTTCAGAGAACTTCTGAATTGTTAACCTCGTTTCGTTTATCAGTGTGCTAAAACTTTTACAGCTATACATAAAATACCCAAATTTAAACGAAAACTATTATTTTAGGAGGCAAGTGTCGTATCTTATGGGTGTAATGATAGTCTGGCTGACTTTGCAACACATGGTACACGTTGAAAATGTAAACAATTGTTAGAAAGACTGTGGGGAAAGGCTACTTCCTGGAGGCAGGAGGTCCAATTTCCGACCAAAGACACAAATCTGCAGTTAGTGCAGCTTAGAAACCAATTGTTCAATAATCTTTTGACTAGCAGTACAATGTATTAGAAGGTTATCTTTCTACCACTGATGACAAGATTTCCCTTTTTTTTATGTTAGTTTAGATCAATTCCAGTTGGTGCAAGTTATATTAAATGTAACATAATGTGCAATTTCTCTAACGTCTGAGCATTTTTTTATTTGGATAAACCTGAGGCGATAGGCACGGTAACTGGTCTCTAATGTCATGTTTTGCAAGGATTCAAGAACCGTTTATCGTCACTCTGTAACGGCCCGTCCACACTATAGCTTCAAAAAAAGCTTGGAGCTGGGCGTGTCTGAAGCTTGGGGATTTTATTCGAGCACCGCGACCAACAACCAATCACATGAATGTCCCGCCCCCGGCATACAAAGCAAAAAACCCCGGGGATTTTATGCAATTAATATATATATATATATATATATATATATATTAATATATATATATATATATATATATATAAACTCCCCAAACAGGCGAAAACCTACCAGTTTCACCCACTGTCTCTGCCACCTCCCTCCATGCCTGGTTCCTCCGGTTTGTATCCCAGTAAATTGTTCTGGTCGTAAAGAACCGGGTGATTTGCTACCGTAATTTAGAATATGAGGAAATGAACTGCGGTCTGTCTCTCCCAGCTTGCACGCGGTTTGATTGGCTAGCGCTTGAACTGTCACGGGATTTGATTGGCTGACGCTGGCTACTCCGGCGTCTCCGGCTTCAGAAGTTGAACATTGCTCAACTTTTGCAGCCTGAAACGCCAGGAAAGCTCCGCTCTGCTACCCACAATTCAGTTCGGCGAAAAGCGAGGCAACGTGACGTCACCCCATTCAAAGTGAATGGGCAGACGCGTTGGAAACCGTTTTTGAAGCTGTCGAAGCTGTAGTGTGGACGGGCCGTGTTGACTTTTTTTAATACCGTATTTATTAGGATGAATGCAAACAGACAAAAAAAACCAATGCATAATTATATTTGTTGATTGTTAACATTACAAATGTGAGATCAGCAACACAATGACCATCATCGTTGCGCACCAATTATCATTTATTTAAAATCGGTCTTCAAACACAATTAGGATTTACCACACACTATCACAATTTCTTTTTTTATGAGACAAATGATTCAAACTAAATATTGAATCTAACTATCTGTGCCGATTAGCTTTTATGGGTGCTTATGTGCTTTAGTGTCTGTTGTTTGTTTATGGGATTGTTTTTATGTGCTTTTAATTGTACATATGGCATTTAATATGTGTTTTAAGTGTGTGTTTTTTGTGCTCTTGTATGTCTTCTTTTAATGTCACCAACCTGCTCGGGGCTGCAGATGAAAGTTAGCCTATAACGTTAAATCTGGCTCATGTACATGATAGACTCAAGTACTCATGGTATTAAATAGGCAATCAAATCCATGGGAAATTCTAAATCTCACAGACTGCTATTGCCTGAAGCAACAACTGCTGCAGTAGATGACACAGTCGGGGTATAATTAGTAGCACCACCAGGTCAATTATCATTCATTGGCTTGCCAAAAAGAACACATTCAATTAAATGCATGCCTGCTGTCATAACACACAGTATTGGCCTGTTGTGCAAAATCCTTTGCCCGCAATGCAAAAATTAATAGATTCCATCCAAAGTAATTTTCTCTCACTGATCAATTAGCCACTCAGCCACTCAGCCACTCAGCCACACACACACACACACACACACACACACACACACACACACACACACACACACACACACACACACACACACACACACACACACACACACACACACACACACACACACACACACACACACACACACACACACACACACACACACACACACACACACACACACACACACACACACACACACACACACACACACACACACACACACACACAATAATAATGTATCATGGGGCGAGTGAGTAATACTCCGAACAAGGGCACAATGCTGTTGGCCAAGCACTTTGCAAACAATAATTCTGCTCCTGTTATGCAAAAAAAAAGTGCTCTGCAAGCTTAATCTACTTGGCCATGGAAAGATTAGCCTCTGCTGTTCCCCCTGCTCGAGATAATGCAAACTGTAACACCAGAGGAGCAGGCAGCAGTGAATACAAGATGAGAAAGCACTTTTGGGCTGACTTACCCAACCGATGCCCCGATGAACCAATCTTGAGCTCAGTAAATAACCTGCACCTGTACACATTGAGCTATTTGTTCTCTGTTGTCGCAGTTATTCTTTTCAATTTGCATTTCGGCAATTTTGCAAAAAAGGGAGAAAAGCAGTGCAGCGGTCATGTTCAATACTGGCAGAGGTGGGAAGTAGTGCAGTACAAATATTACACAAATACCTGTACTTTCTACTTCTTACATGTTGAACACAAATACCTGTACTTTCTACTTCTTACATGTTGAACACAAATACCTGTACTTTCTACTTCTTACACTTTGAACTCAAATACCTGTACTTTCTACTTCTTACATGTTGAACACAAATACCTGTACTTTCTACTTCTCACATGTTGAACACAAATACCTGTACTTTCTACTTCTCACATGTTGAACACAAATACCTGTACTTTCTACTTCTCACATGTTGAACACAAATACCTGTACTTTCTATTTCTCACATTTCCCAAACAGGCTGGTTCCTTTAGTTTGAATGTGTGTTTCGTGGCGTGATCATTATTATTTAGAGTCATTGCGTGCCTTATAATAGCAATAATTGCTCATAAATCTAATTTAAAAGGATTATTGGGAGTTATGGTGATATTGATAACTCTTTAATGATTAAGTCACACTGATTTTAATAAGGCTTCATCTAAAGATTAATCTCACGATATTTTTCCTGATTAATCGTCTGGTGCATAAGACATTAGCAAACAATGAAAAATGGTCATAACAATATATTTCAGCGCAAGGTGATCTTTCAATGTTCAGTTCATACCGAGCAAAAGTCGGAAAGTATTTAATTTTCCATAATGTAAGACTAAAGAAAGAAAAGCAGTGATTACTCATATCAGAACATCAAAACATTACATTTCTTCATTGATCCTCAAACTAATAATGATTGATTATTGTTTGTATCATGTCTGCTCTCTGTTCCGAGAATAACCACTAAGCATGGAAAAGCAGCTTTTAGTTATTATGCCCCAACAAGTTGGAACAAACTGCCTAAATCATGCACGTCCGCCGAAACACTTCCTATTTTTAAATCCCGACTAAAAACGCATCTATTGGCCGCTGCTTTTAATTGAGCTGCCCATACTCACACTACAGCATGTATTCTGTACCTGCTGTGTTTATTTATTTCATTACCTTTGCTTATTATGCCTGTTTTCAAATGCCTTTTTAATAATGTATTTGTCCTTAAACAGGGACGTGCACAGACATTTGGAGGGGCTATTGCTCTTAACTGGAAAAAGGGCCTCCACCGAAAAAAAACAATACAGTTTGAAAATTGTAACTTTTTTTTAATGTAAAAGAAACCAAACGATTATTACTTCAACTAAATTGAACATGAATTCACATCTCATAACAAAATAAGCTAAGGCGACTACATTCGGTGACTTGATTTAAAAAAAGAAAACCAGGGAAATGTTTTGTTTTGCGGTCCATATCTCATCAAAAATATCTAATGTTCGTAACTATTAAAGACAAAATGGGGACAATTCTGTTCTAATGTAGTTTGACCAGACCATTGTAACTGCTGTGCAGTCCAGACATACTGATAGAATAGGGCTTCTGGCTTCTACCTAATTACCTTAAATAAACTCACTAATGAATGAAACCAGTTCAATAGGCATTATTCTTATTCTTATCATTCTTTATGAGCGCAGCCAGTAACGGTAAGGTATCTAATTACTTATTTATTTAGTATTCCATAACTTAGCAACAGAGATGGTCAAACTAAAGTGGTAGAGACATGGCAGAAATCCTATAATGAAGCGGGACAGTGAACTGTTCACCCGTGAAAGGGCGATCAAGAAAAGAGAGAGAGCGTTGAGGGAGTTTACAGATGAAAAGACACAGAAAGACAGAAGCACAATAACAACAAGTAGGCTATATTTAGGTGTTTTTTTGTAAATAACCGACGGTATCAAGAGGAAGTAAAGTCCCCTGGTTTGTCCCTTATACCCTAACTGCCATGAGACAACTCAAAATCAAGTTTCCAAAATCCGACACTGAGGTGGTCTTAACGCACCGGCAGATGACAGCGCTGACAAAGTGTGTTTCCCGCAGAGAGACGCTACAATACTAATTGTGGGCTCATCATGCTGATTCGGCCACAACAGAAAAAGAAAAAAAAACTCTCGCTCTCTCCAGAGGGGCAGGTCAGCCAAAAAGGCCAAACGGGCCGTTGCCCGGGCAACATTAGCCCTTACCTGTGCACGTCCCTGTTCTTAAATGTCGTTTGCTTTTAATCGCCACTTTCTGAAAAGTGCCTTGCCTGTGTCTGTTCAGATTTTACCTGCATTTTTGGACGCAAAATGTGTCATTTGGTTTCAAAAGGTTACATTTCCCCCCAAAATCCCCATCATAACTTGTATACTAGTGTGCATGTGAACGCACCCAGTGGCACCAGGATCATTAAGAATTGAATTTGTATAGTAAAACAAAAGAAGCAGACAGCACACAGGATACAGACCTTCCTCCCTGTGGATGACGGTGCCAGCTGCTCTATGATCAATAGCATAACAGTACCGTCTCTATAGCCATTAATTCAAGAGGAAATGTACATTAGCCTATTTTGTCTCATCCATTGTAGTACTAATTGCCTTTGTCCTGATACTAACCTCCATTTAATCATAGAAATGTTCCTCCCTTGATAAAGCCATTGGCAATTGACACAACAATTAAAGCCCTGTACCTTTCACAATTAAACAGCTGTTGAATTGTGTCAGGAGTGCAAAAAAAACCCACTGCATTTGTCTGTGTCTTTCAGAACTTTATCTCCATATTGATTGCTTTGTGGGACAGGGAAACGGGTCTCAGCTGTGACAGAGGGGGGATAAAGCAGTGACAGTGCCGTGAGGAAACAGTATTGATGGTGCTCCAGGTGGGACGGGTACAGAAAGTGTCCTCACGTCAACATGACACTCAGCGAAGCAGCCTTTACTCCGACAGATGGGAACAAAAGAGGGAGCTGTTTGTTGGGGTTACAGGGGAGCTCGTATTGATAATCTCCCAGGATGGAGAAGTTGGGCTGAAGTTGCATCAATAATTTATGAACACAGCATCAAACGGGCAGAGAAGTGAATATTTCAGCGTCTGCTTGCATTTGTAGGCGGCGCTCGGCGAAGACTTCAGATCTTGAACAGTCATCGAAAATCTAAATGTAATCAGAATATATTTTTAAAGCATGACTCACTTGTTCTCTCTACATGCATAATTACCATGAGGGCACGTTGTGATCAGTCGACAACACGCTGCTGACTTAGATAAATGCAAATGACTGCTGCTCTGATCATCTACACAAAGAAGTATGTTTCACATTTGTAAAGCACAAGCAGGAAGACTGGGCTTGATAACAATCTGTCAAAGTGTCAAGTGAGTCTTGTGTGCAATGCAGCAGATGCCAATCGCTTTGACGTTAGAGATCGGATCATCATTTTACCCCACAGTGTGTTAAAGTGTCAGACACAGTACAACAACAAGTGCTCTACTCAAGACACCATTACTGTCAAACCGGGTGGATGCACAAGTACTGTCTTTGGTCGTAAACACTCTTGGGTACAGCCAATTAACGTTTTCCACAGCCGTAATACTGACGCAGCACAGCATGATATCGAAGAAGTGACTGGAGCAGGATATAATACACTCATGGTATAGGGAATACGATATCAGCAGGGGGACCTGGGGTGAGCTTCAATACTGGCAATGACGTACTCCCCTTTAAAAGCAGCAGACAGGACAATTCTGCCAAAGACAGCAAGCTAATTATAAAGCATCCTGACAACAGCTACTCCACAATTACAAAAAAGCAAATATGCATTATGAAAGGGGGACGATGTTGTCTTTTCTTAAAGGGGATCTATCATACAAAATGCACTTTTGTACGTCTTGTATACATTAATATGTGTCCCCGGTGTTCCAGGGAACTCACCAAGTGTCAGAAAACACAACCGTCTTTCTTTTCCTCCGTACCCAAATCTCTAAAAACAGGGCTGCAACAGATCTGATACAGACTGATCCAGATTTTAATTATCTTCTACGTCAAAGAAATGGTGCTTAGTGGTCAATTCTCCACCTATCAGGGGAATGTGGGGTTGGGCCACCGCCAGCCATTGCCACTCGAAAGCGCTGGAGATGCTGTAGTACATATGCCAGGGCTGTAAGTGGCGCTGTAGTCCTGCCACAAAAGCAGCAAAGAAGACTTCCCGCGCATGGTTGCCATGGTTGCCCTTCTGTTTATTCTCCGCTGTGGCTCTTTTTCTCCCTCCCCGAGGCAAGCGTTAGCTCCTGTAATTCAATGCAATCCCTCCCCGTCGAGGCAAGCACTGTAATTCTCTCCGGTAGTCCACCAGCAGATGACAAACACGAGGGGACCGTGCGGCAGAGTTTCAGTTAGATTTTTTTTCGCCGGTCAACATGTCCGTTAAAGTTTAAATCTTCCGGACAAAATTAGAAAAGTGCCGGTCAAAGGTCTTCTTTGTTATTTATTGAGCTTTAAAACAAATGAATAATGACTCTAAATAATCATATATAAGAATAAAACACGGAGGAGGGAGATCTCTTTTTGTCCCCCTCTTCTCCCCGCTGCAGCCTAGCAGCTGATCTCTGAGCACGCTCCCCTCTCCTGCAGTGGGGCGTGGTCAGCTGCAGCTCACAGAATCAGCCCCCTGCAAAAACAGGGCTGGAGAACAGCAAATAGAGCGAAATGAGGCATGGCTAAAATGGAGGATCTGTTTGGTATATTTATATACTTTATATAGGTATGGCCCTACAATATATTGTTCAAATATAGCATGATAGGTCACCTTAGACTTGTGAACAAGAACAAGAACAACAGTAAGAACTGAACGTTTTTTGTTACTTTCCTGATCAAAACTTTCCTGAATTTCTTTAAATAGCACCTAGACAGTCTACTCTGCGAAGTGCTTTGACAGACAGAGCAAACAGGCAGTAGACAAAGACAAGCAAGACAAAAAGGATGAAAAGAAAACAATTAAACTGATTAAAGGAAGTCTACAGAAATGGGTTTTAAGAAGTCAATTGTTCTTCGAGTCTTACCTTAATTTATCCTGTCTGTTTCCTATAACTTCTGTTTACTGAAATGACATATTCTAGTTCATTCTTATGTAAAGTTAAGTTTCTTTTATTAATAATAGGTTTTACTTAAACCAAAATCAACAGTCAGCTCCCTACAAAAACCCAATTTACCAAAAATAATATAAGGTTCTGATTATCCATTAAAAATATTGGAGTTTGGACACCTCAGCATATATGTTATGACTTCAATAACACACTCTGATTTCAAGAATGAAACTAAAACTACATTGCAGCATCTAGTATGTATAACAGATACAACAGCTTCATTAAGTTGCCCATATGGCCTCAAGTGGCTTTATTTGATGCCTCAAAACTGGCAACATTGCATCCACATTTAAAAAAAAAGCCACTGAACTCACTGAACTCACTGAACTCACTGAACTCACTGAAAAGAACAACTGAAAACTATAAGTTCAAGGGTTTTATTCTTCATGCTACCATTGGATGGAGCTCGTTAGGTTTGAGTCCCCATCTGAACAGAAAATACAATATTTTACGACTCAAACAAAAGCACCAACTGCCCTCCACCATCTAGCCCAGCGCTCCTTTGTGGGGCAGAGGACGACATCCAAGGACCAGATCAAAACCTCCCTGTGAAGATCTTCCTCTCCATCTGTCAGAGAGGAAGACGCGGTCGCACATTGTCAACATGCAGTCCAACACTTGAGTTAAGAAAGAGAAGCAGGGGGGAGGAAGGGAGCTCTGGCTGCTCTTACACCAACAGACACTATAGCAATATTTAGCTTTGACTTCAATATGAAGTGTATGTTTGTTGCACTATGTAATGGCTGTAGAATAATGCAGTCCTTAAACCAGCTAATTGGTTAGCATTTCACCAGTTCCCTCATCTTACAGTCAAATGTTATTTGAATGTGTTTTTAGTTAGAAGCCTGAAATGAGGTTCATGGTTAACACAAGATGAAGAGATCTTGTTCTACGACGTCAAATGTGTCAGTAACCGCCCCACTCGTAAATGTCCGAAGCTTCTATGTGGGACTAAATACGACTACCAAACGTCACGATGCCGAACATTAGCCGTCTTTAGCTTAGCTGTGGTGATGTGATGTCATGTGAGTAGCATGTAGTTTCTTCAAATCCTAACTTAAAGTGGACCTATCATGCTATATTTGAATAATATAGTGTAGGTCCATACCTATATAAGGCCTATTTATACTTTTTATTTTTCCAAATACCAAACAGATCATGCATTTTAGCCATTCCTCATTTCGCTCAATTGAACACTGTCTTTGCATCATGGGCTGATTCTGTGAGAACAGCACCATCTACAGGCCTGGCATATGTACTACAGCGTCTCCAGCGCTTTCCAACGGAAATGTCTGTGGCTGTCTCCTCCTGATTGGTGGAGTTGGCCCAATAGCCGTAGAGCCACTTCTGTGACGTCATAGAAGTGTTCAAATCTGGATCAGTCTGTATCAGATCTGTTGCAGCCCCTTTTTAAGAGATTTGGGTATGGAGGGAAATAGAGAGGGTTGTGTTTTCTGACACTTGGTGAGTTCCCTGGAACACCGGGGACACATATTCATGTAGAAAAGACGTACAAAAGTGCATTTTGAATGATAGGTCCCCTTTAAGTCGTTCACTTATGGCGATTGCATTTACTTAAGTGGTGTTAATATGTAGAGATTACGTCCAATGGAAAAACACCAGTGACTTTTTGTCTAGGGACCCTTTGTCATGCTAAACTTAAAGCTAAGCTAAAAAGCGTCATCCCTGTACCAGTCTATTTAACTTGGTTCCCTATAAGCCTAACTTTCAGGATTTCTTCCGTCTATCTTTGGGGTGCTGCTGACTCCATTTCACAATATAAACTCAAGACATAAACACTGCATCACTGAATAGCAGCTGAGTGTTTTGCTCTGAGGCAACTCAACATAATGTCTAACTATCCCCGGGTACCAGAACAACAGGAGTAACGTTAACTGTAGAAACTCCTGACAAAAGAGCCCTGTTGACGGAGAAGGAAAGGAAGGCAAAGAGGGGGAATAATACAGAAAGTTATTTTCACACTACTGGGTGTATCTACATCTCCGATGTGCAGTTTTTGGGGGAACAAATGCAGTGTGTATTGTGTTTTTGGTAGCTCTGAGGAAAACTGAAAGATATACGACAGCAGCACCAACAATAATACCTGTTCTGGAAAAGTTCTGTTTCTGCTCTAAAAACAAACACTAGTTGTGTTCCTGATAGCTTTAGCCAAGGTTCACTTTGCCAGTGAACTTGTGTATCCATCAACTATGTCAAAAAACTCAATATGTGCAAGAAGTTGAAGTTACCTCACATATAAAAGGATTGAAATAAGTTAGATACTGGTGAGTTTGAGGGATAAAACAATCATTCAAAGCCTCTTTATGTCAGTCAAAGCCTATTAACCTGTTAAGCCCGATTGCCCCCCGCCGGCGGCGCAATCAGAACAATATTGCACAAAACTGTGTCTCAGGGCTTCTTAACATTTAACAACCTATTAATGTGTCATACCCATTTAACGGGAAGAAACTCAGCTATCAGACAATATTATGTGTGCATCACTCTCACTCTCTCACAAAGTGGATTTAGGAACCACCCCTAGATTCTATTGGCTCTAACGGTTACAGAGAGGTGTCAATCACCCAAATCGACCAATGGGTTCCAGAGATACAGCAAATACACCCAAATGACCCAGAGGTGAGTCAAACTGGACTTCTTTTTTCAAAATCTCTCTAAAAAGGTCCAATTTCAGTTGTTTTGCATCAATCTTGATACAGGGTACTTATTATATGTTATAGTTTGGATTCCTAAAGCTTTTAGTCTACCATCCCATCATCCAACGGTGGTTTTCACTATAAGTAATGGTTTTTCTTTAGACGGAAACTATAATTTACATTTTGTTACTATGTTCAATCTGAATTTACTTTAAAATAAAAACATCTATATTGATTCTGACTCTTCTACATCCAACTCACAGGTTTATCATTGCTTTGAGAAAAAATATTATTAATTTAACCCTTTTAGAAGTGAAGATATGGTCATTTGTTCTGGGAATGTCATTTTCGAGCCTGAGACCTGAAAAGCAGGCTCGGGACTAAACTGGTTAAACAAAATATATATATGCAATCTTTTTCACAAAGTTGAGCCCATATGGAAATGTTTAAACCTGTAAATCAATGCAAGTTCTGAATACCATATCGTATATATAAATGATTCATACATTCAGCGTGAAAGTGTCACGGTCCATATGTGGCATGAGCAGAAAAGCACATTTGATATTCTGACGGATTGTTATCAAACTGTATTTGAGAACAGGATCTTGTTCTATTTGATTCGTGAATATATTAACTCATAATGCAGTCTTTCATTTAAGAAACAGACATGCAAGCAGTGCTCATTCCTGAGGCTGTGTCTCATTAAAATAACTGAAACATGCAAATATCCATCTATATCCCCCCATCTCCCTCTCCTGTACGCGGTGTGTTGGTTATAATGCCAACACATTGAGATTCATGATAATTAACGGTGGGATTGTTGCCACTTCTCACTGATTTTTTACACGTTTTCCAAAAGGCTCGTGGTGTGAAAGCTGTTGATGACGGACACTTTGCCTGCAGAGTGTGACTGGCAATGAAAACAGTGATTATTCTTCACACACACGACTCTACATTTCCTTATATACTCTGAGTTTAAGAAATGTACACTTTTGAAAGGCTAAGTAGAATGAATGTTAATACTTGTAGAGGCATCAGTGACTCAAGTATTACTGACTTTAATCTCCATTCTGCCACTTTAATGTTTCCACCGTGGAGTTACAAATTATAAGGTGTTCATAGTAATGTCTGCATTAATCAGAGCAAAGAATAATGTTCTTTGAATGGAAGAAATTTGTTTTTTATACAGATTAATACCATTTGAAATGCTGTTAGAATTTGGCTGCTGTTTCATAATAACAGCAACAGTTAATCAGGATTTGGCAGCTTGCAGTTCTAGATACAATTATTTGACCAGAAGTGCAAGTATTCCTGCCTTAAGCTGAGAATAACACCCATTTATTTTAATCAAGCTGTTTTAAGTCCATTTGCAAACTCGTGCTGGATTTTTTAATTTCCAAAACAGATGGTTGTGTCGCTGGATTAAGTAAAAACTTTCCTGTAAAAACGCTTCACTAAAGAGGAAACACTTAAAATAAAAAGAATGTGACCAAAAACACGAGTTAAAATGTTGAAAGATCACTCGGAGTCATCAGGGCGAGTACGCCTCTACTATGAATATGGATGCGTAATTTATTCTGTGGCTCAAAGGGAGCTCTGTAAAGTTTTGACCCATGGTAGTTTGATTATATCCCAAGGTCCACTTTGCGAGTTAACATCAATAACAACTTCTCCATGATGAATGAATTAGAGTACACTTTTGTAATAGAGAGTACATTCAACAGTTGGGCCGTGAACAAATAAATACAGTCAAGCTGCTGAATGGAAATGTAGGATTTCATATGTTTTACTTGGAACTAAAGCTCACATTTTGACCAGTTATTTCAATTGGTTGATTGCATGTTTACGATGCATTCAGGTGCTACTCATAGAGTTCAATTTCCGCAAGTTGAGAAGTGGTTATTTCTCTCATACTGCCTGTGCTGCAGCACCTCTTTTCACCCTCTGTCTGAAACCAGAGCCCAGTCTGCTCTGATTGGTTAGCTGGGCGGCTCTGTTGTGATTGGTCAACCGCGGATGTCCCGCCCCTTAGCCTATCACGTACAATGTGTTGGAGCACTAGCCAATAGAAGCACAAGTGTTACATGGCAGTAAACAAAGGAGCCCAATGGAGGCCATTACATGCACAAAAAACCTATACAACACACAATAGGAAAAAATAAACATTAAATAAAATTGTGCACCTATTTGTTCTGTATTCCTGCTGACTGACACCATGAGACCCAGATCATCAGCTGCTCTGTTGAGGTAATAACTTGAGACAATCCCAGCTATGGAGAGAACTCAGCAATGTGATGACACCGATATTAGCAAGAACCTTTCTCAGCTGATGTGGTGCTTATTGGTAAAAAAAACAGGAAGCATTTTGCCTCTGAAAGCCATACAAAGAATACGGCTCGGTTGTGATTGGTCAACTGCTTAGAGAAGTCCCGCCCCTTAGCCTAACACGTACAACAAAGGAGATTCAATGGAGGCGTTTACATGCAAGAAAACCTATAACACACTATATGAATAAATACATATTAAATAAAATCGTGCCAAATGAGACTCAGAATATGACCTCCTCTGTTGAGGAAATAAATTGACTCCTAGCTATGGAGAGGTGACAGTAATGTGATAACACCGCTATTAGCAAGAACCTTTCTCAGCTGATGAGGTGCTTATTGGTACAAACAGGAAGGATGTTGCCTCTGAAAGCAACACACACACCCCCCCACCCCGTTTCACTACCTGCTCATTTTCAACTTGACATTGGCTTACTCACCCGACGTGTATTATTATTTTTCAAGGGCTATGAGAGGCTCTCATGCTCCAAGCTCTTCAAAACAAATGTGATGCAAGCGATGGGGACAAGAGATAATGTCCTCATTCATTGAAGCAGCAGCAGCAGCAGGGGTTTATGGGAAATATGAGACAAACTAAAGACTAATACCTATAATGTTGATGTTGTTTGCAGCAGATGTGATATGATGCTTGTGTCTGTATATAGTTTGGTTGAGTGCTGTTATTGTAATTGTTTGATATGAGCGTTTATAGAAGGAACAGATGGAGAGAGCTGAACAAGTAATGTGTGCTTTAAAAAATATATTGTTTTTCATTTCAAATTAATGTCTTTGGAGAGGAAAGTGACTACTGTAGTTTATCTGTTGTCGTTTTACAAAGAACATTGATTTTTTTATTCTGAACCGCTATAATCATTGTTTTTCCTTTTGTGACTCTTTTTGGTCCAACTACACTGAACAAAAATATAAACGCAACACTTTTGTTTTTGCTCCCATTTTTCATGAGATGAACTCAAAGATCTAAAACATTTTCTACATACACAAAATAACCATTTCTCTCAAATATTGTTCACAAATCTGAAAAAATCTGTGATAGTGAGCACTTCTCCTTTGCCGAGATAATCCATCCCACCTCACAGGTGTGGCATATCAAGATGCTGATTAGACAGCATGCTTATTGCACAGGTGTGCCTTAGGCTGGCCACAATAAAAGGACACTCTGAAACATGCAGTTTTGCTTTATTGGGGGGGTCTGGGGGGGGTCCGAAAACCCTAGGGTTAAACCCTAACCCTAACCCTAACATGTCACCCATCTCCTTGGCATAGAGTTGATCAGGTTGTTGATTGTGGCCTGTGGAATGTTGGTCCACTCCTCTTCAATGGCTGTGCGAAGTTGCTGGATATTGGCAGGAACTGGAACACGCTGTCGTATACGCCGATCCAGAGCATCCCAAACATGCTCAATGGGTGACATGTTAGGGTTTAACCCTAGGGTTTTCTGACCCCCCCAGACCCCCCCAATAAAGCAAAACTGCACGTTTCAGAGTGGCCTTTTATTGTGGCCAGCCTAAGGCACACGTGTGCAATAATCATGCTGTCTAATCAGCATCTTGATATGCCACACCTGTGAGGTGGGATGGATTATCTCGGCAAAGGAGAAGTGCTCACTATCACAGATTTTTTCAGATTTGTGAACAATATTTGAGAGAAATGGTTATTTTGTGTATATAGAAAATGTTTTAGATCTTTGAGTTCATCTCATGAAAAATGGGAGCAAAAACAAAAGTGTTGCGTTTCTATTTGTGTTCAGTGTAGTAGTGCTATGGGCAATGCTATTACCAGCACTTGAAACTATGAGCTAATATAATTTGTATTATGCAGAGTAAACAGCAGTAATGTCATGTGTAGGTGACGGTGAGAGCCATTATCCACAGTCACAGTAAAGAAAGCCCTGATGGATATTAATGCTAAAATATGAAAATGGAGTGTACTGCCCTGTGGACAAACAATACGCAACAAAAACATTGAAACATGACTGAGTTTGGCTTTCACACTTAAAAGGTTT
Source organism: Notothenia rossii (assembly GCF_949606895.1). NCBI lineage: Eukaryota > Metazoa > Chordata > Actinopteri > Perciformes > Nototheniidae > Notothenia > Notothenia rossii. Next base: position 5,036,988 of record NC_136907.1, read on the forward strand.
TGCATACATATGGAGCTCTCTTTGTCACTACCTTGAGGCGTTCGCTTCAATTGAGCATTCTGGAGAAATAGCACACGGACGTGCAGCTTCCCCACTTGAAAGGGACCCGAGTCATCTACTGGACTTTGATGAACAGGATTCCACTCCAATGACACACTTTTTCTTTTTATACTCTTTATTTAGCGGTTCACTTAAGTCTCTTTGCTGACTGGGTCATTTTATTCAGGTGAAAAACCTTTGAAACACAAGAAAGATGCATTTTAGAACTTTGTAAATTATCAAAAATAAATAAAGCATGTAACCAACACATTTGTTTGGCAACTGTTGCCTTAATTTTGAATATGTCACACACTGGTTCAGCAGACTAAGCACATAAATCTTCATTTTAAACATAAAGACGTTTATTATTTTTGTTATTGGTATGTGTCCATATCTATTATTTTTCGACTACTTTTTATTTTATATTTATTAAAGCCTTAGGATCTGTTTGACTTTGCAGAAACTAAACTTTTATATTAATGAAGATCTTACTTGATTCCTTATTTTAAATTGCTCATATTAAGCATCAAAGTTCCCCAAAAAAAGATAATTAAGAAAGGTTTAAGAGGTCGACAGTCTTGTTAGGGGAATAGTTTCATCTTTCTTTTGAAAAAACAATGTTTTAGAATCATTTTGAAACGGTTTATGGACAGGTATGAATTGGTAATAAAAGACGTTGCTCTGAAATGAGCCCTAGGCATTTGTCTTTCCACTGCAGTGCGTTCACAAGCCCAATACCTGATGGCAGTCTAAAGTTAAGGTGTTATGGATTGTGAATATAATTATAGCAGCGATTCAGCTGATAAAACAGCACAAAAGTCAAGCTAAACAAGCGTTTTACTCCCTTTATACAAGCTTAACAACACAACCTATTGTATGCTTACCGAAAGTAGCAGCATTGCTCGAGATATGGGAGCCCGCTTCCAGAGCAATACTCAGGCAGTGGGACAACCTGCGATAACCCCCCAATTACTTCGCCCTCCCGACGTTTGTAAAATAGTGGGACCCGCCGGGGGTCTCGGGGGTGTCCCCGGGGTTCTGGAAAACACCAAGCCCCGCCCCCCAGCAAACCTCCCCCATTTAAGGGTCCAATTAACGCGATATGCCCCATTGGGAACCGCTACCCTCTCCGACCACCAGGGGGAGCCCTCAACGGTGTCCACCCATCAATATGGCATCCCACTTACCATGGGGGGGGGGTTTCCACCAATCAATATGGTATCCCACTTACCATGGGGGGGTGTCCACCAATCAATATGTGATAGACATTGCAAGTCTTTTAACAAATACATGTGAATGTTTATACCAAATAAGCTGTGATTGGTGAACGTTGCTTGGTGATTTAATAAATGCACCATTGGCAGAGGTTGTGTAATGTGTCAAATCAAAGCTGAACGGGACATAACGTATCTTTATGAGCACAAATAATAGGTCTTGTTCAAAAAAAATTATGCATCTGATTCAAAGATATTTTGCAATTTTCAGTGTCATGGTTTTGGATTGTTGGTTTCATTTTCCACCTTTTATTTTGAAATGTTTTCCTCCTTGTGTCTTTTCTGCTCCTACTTCCTGTTTTTGCCTTCCTGTCTTTAGTTTCCCTGGTGTGTCTGATTGTGTTCACCTGTTGCCCTTGTGTTTCTGCCTCCCCTGCCCAGCTGTGTCTTGTCCTGTGATTACCCTTCTGTGTATACAGGCCGTTTCTCAATCGCGAGGATGCTGGCTTGGTAGTCGCGTACTTCCAAGTCACTTCCTTCAGAAACAAAGCAAGTATACTTCCAAGCCACGGCTTCGGAAAACGAAGAAGAATGGAACAGGCTAACAAGTGTGCCAAATTTTTCTAACGGTTTCAACATAAACTGCACCGAAAATAAATACCTCACGATGTCTATCTAATTAGGAACTTTCTTTACTTTCACGGAACACATTTTTGGTGATAACAAATGTAACAAATTGACATATTTACCAACACATGTTCTACGCCACTACATACTTACATTTAAATGTGTGCTGCGGCGGTTCAGCCATTCTCCGCAAGGGTTTTGGAAATTGGTCCGTGCGCAAAGCATTGTGGGGATTTTAAGGACGCGAAGTCTACCCATGTGCAGCCTCGAAATTTCCCCAAAACCAAGGACGCGGCCTCGGTGGAATTCCAAGTATGCTGGAGATTGGAACAGTCCTTCGGCGGCACTCGATGACGTAATATCCTTGAAATATTGGCTTGGAGGCCAGTATCCTCGAGATTGAGAAACGGCCTCAGTCTTGTCTTCCCCCTGTGCTCCATGTCTGTTCGTCGTCGTTTCTCGTCTATGATACCTGTTAGTCTCTTTGCTCTTGTCCATGCCACCTGTCACGCTCAATGTTTGTTCCTGAGGTTTTTTGTCCTGATCCTTCCTCGTACTCCCCTGGTTTTGGTATGTTAAGTTGTTCCGTGTTTTCTTTTGTCATTAAGCTTTGGGAAATAAAGCTCGCTTTTTGTTACCCGACCTTTTAGTCCTTTTACTGCATTTGGATCCTATTTTTCCCAAACCCTGACATTCAGTATGTATATGAATGTATGTCTTGTATGACATTTGTATAGCGCCTTTCAAGGGACCCAAATCCACTTTACATGGTGAACAAACAAAAAAACAAACAAACAAAAGGGGCAAATAATAAAGTAAAACATTTAATGAATAGCAGTAGGAGTGGAAGCAGGGGGACTGTGATGGGTTAGGGTCAAAGGCCATGGTATTGAGGGATTTTTAGTAAACATGTGTTTCTTCATTTCAGCACGTACACCACTGCTGGATGTTCAAGAACTCAAAACCGTGGTCACACCACACGAGGAGCTAACAGCCCAAAGAACAGATTCAGAGACAATAAGGGAATTATTTAGGATGATGTTATTTTGTTAATAATAATATATTACATTTTTATAGCGCATTTCAAGGGACCCAAGGATGGTTTCCATGGTGTGAGGACAGACAACAAAAAAAGGGATCAAAGGCCATGGTGAACAGGTGAGTTTTTAAAGGATGGCATCGGCATAACTACACTTTATGTCCGTATGACTAAATACTGGAACCTTGGATGTCTGGTGCCTTTCCTGCGAGTTAACGCCCACAATCCCGTGCCCCCGTCTAGAGTCTTTTTCTTAAGATTTCCAGAAATACACAACCTAGTAGCCTGACAAAAACTGATGAATTACGTCATCAAAAGTGTTATGGCAGTCCACATGCAGCAGATTTAGACACTCGATCACAGCACATTGCAGAAAGCAGTGGAGGAGCCAAACACACACAAGGTGGACTCAGATGTGTTTCAGTGTTGCCAAGGACAACGACAACCTGGGAAAAGCTGTCAGAAAAGAGCCAGAAAAAAATCACGCGTCGGCACCGAACAAACGTATCCGTGCCGACAAACTGGTGATGAGGAGACGATGATGGCTGATCGGATCCTTCCTCTCTGTGGGAATGTCTGCAAATACAACGGAAGACGAGCTGTACGAAAAAACTCCCAGAAGCCACTGCACTGTCTGACAGCTGGAAGACACTTTCTACATTCACACACTTCACCTCAGCTCCAGAGGGTTAACAGAATAAACTATGAGTGTATTTATGTTTTTTCTAAAGTATGTATCCATTTTTTATCTGGTAAAATACTCTTAATATATATATCAAGCTAGTTTCCAAGTGAATAAGGTAAAGACTTATTCAAAGTTATTCTATTTTATTAGAATTTAGTTCTAACCCTAACCCAATCATTTAATTTAATTTGTTGTTGGAAATCTTACTTTAAATTATTATATTTATAGAAATATGTTTAATTAGTTTAGTTCTACCTTTCCACTGCACATTCTTACTTTACATTATTGTATGTATTTCTACTTTTTAAAATCTATTTCTATTTTTTATTTCATTATAAAATGAAGCAACTGTCACACAATCCAATTTCCACCAGGATAAAGTGTTCTGATTCTGAAGTTATTAAAACATTATAATAATAACCTTTAAATGTAGATTCAAAGCTAAAACACAGCATTACTTTTCATAGTTATAGCTAGAAAACAACGTATGAAAACCGCCCGCATGGTATCACTAAGAACTTGAAATAAAGCTAAATATGAAAAGGCTTTCTAGTTCCCCAAAAGAGAATCAACCTTGGTTTGACCCCCAAATAAAAAGCTGCGATAGAGAACAAATAACACACTCCTTTGGGCTGAGAATACATCATTTCAAAGTGTTAAAATATAACATTTGATTCACAGTTCCTAGAGATAAGACCGGGGGTCGGCGCTAACATTAGGGTCCTCTGCTGCCGAGAGACGGACCAAAGTGTTGAAGACAGATGGAGGGACGCAGCCAGTGTCTCCTCCTCAGGCCCGACGTCTAGCAACAAAGAAAACACAAAAACAAAAAGTCCCCACTTTCCTTTTCCTTCTCTTCCCAACCAGTAGCGGCAGATGGTGCCCACCCAGAGCCGGGGGTCCGCCGGGTGACAGGGAAGTTTCTTTTGTCGCTGTTGCCAAGTGCTAAGACATGTTGGCACTTTGTAAAAAATATTTTAAAGACGGCGACACAAATTACACATCCTGTAACAGTTCTGAGAGATATAGCAGACAGGTATATATTGCTCAGCTACACCGACAGGCAACAATGGTTTCTTTAAACCAGGAACATGCACGACAAAAAAACGAAATCTTGCCAAGTATCTGTGTCTGATATCTAGTCAGAATATTTCTCTACTCCTGATATAATACATAATAACTTCAGAATAACACTGCAGTGAGATATCGGGTTTTGTTTTTAGACAATGCATCATCTTGTTAAGTCAAAAAATCGTATTTTGAGTTGTATCTCAGATGAAACACATTCTTTTACATATTTATTAGAAAATCACCAACTAACATCAGAAAACAGAAAACCTTTGCGGCTTATATTGAAACAAAACATCTCCTGATTCTGGTAAAATATAGTTTGAAATAAGTTCTCCAGCTAATCACCAGATCTGATTTATCTAAATATCGCTTCTTATTTCAATAAATCTTACCAAGCACATGTTCACTTGTTCTATTGGCATATTTTTGTACTTATTTCAAGTGAAAACAGTTTGTTTTCAATATTGTTGAACCTGTTTTTGAAGCAGCATTTCTTCCAGTGTGATCCTGAAGCTAAACCAGGTGGTGTTAGTTTCTGAAAGCTCATCAAACCTGACTACAGATAAAAAACAAACAAACAACACAATGACACCATTTGTGCTTCAACCCCATGTCAAGACATACCAGACCCATCCTGTAAAGTGTCCTTTGTGCTAATGAAAAAAGACATTGAAGCTTTTCGAAGGAAAAGGAAAAATGTTGTTGAGGTTTCTGAGCTGACAGCTGACACCCTGGCTGACTGTCCAGAGGAAGGGGAGGACGTCTCTCTGGAACAATGAGACACACTGCACACTGCCAGGGACCACCACTCAATCTCACAATAACGCTGGCCATGTCACAGCACTCTGTTTCTAATGAGTGTGGAGAGGAGAATCATGAGAATATACTCCTAGTTTCTTTTTTACGGTGAAACGAGGGTCATATTGGAATTATCTTTCCTTATGTTAGAAAGTATTATAAGAAAACATCTGACATAACGACATTGTTTGTGATATTCTTTTACTGATAATTACAATTTAAGTATTTTTTCTTAGTCCTCATTTCCATAATCACTTTTTGGTCAAAGTAATTGCTGAGGTCTTGGAACACGGAGACAAGTTCATTTAAACGAAATAAATGTTGAGGTAAATCCACCTTTAGTGTGAGTAAGTATCTGTTAACATCAAAAAGGTGCATGAATGTGTGGTTTGTCGATCCGACTACTATCTGGCCAGTCAGTGACTGCTTTTTTGCTCCAGTTGAGCCACTCAATCTGTGTTAAGGCCCGGACACACCAAGCCGATTTACGCCGTTGATGGGCGTCGACACGCCGAAAACCCACCGATTCTACATGTCGAATCGGTGGGCAGTCGGCCAAAGGCTGTCGGCAAAATAAATCACTCTGATTGGCTGTTCAGCTAGCGAATCAGTGCTTGAGAAGTGAAACGGAAGTGAGGGACCCAAACAAACTATTAAGATGGCAAATTTGAGATTTCATTTAACTCCAGCTCTCGACACAGGTTCGGTTCTGCCTGCTGGTACGGAGAGGTATTGCCACTCACGCATGCGCAGTTCGTACGTGCTTCTTGGCCGTGGGCTGAAGTCTTTGCGGTGTGTTCCAGTGCGACACATGGCCAAGACGCAGAGACGCGAGGCGACACAACAGTCGGGGGTCCGTCTGTGTCAGTTCTTCGGTGTCAGCTTGGTGTGTCCGGGCCTTTAGACTTCAGACCCCCTCCAACTTCTCAACAGATAATCCACTTTTCGCTCAAAAACCAGACTTGATGCTAGGCTGTTTGCTCTGGTGTTAGCCATGGTAACGTTAGCCGACACATCCTCCGTTACTCCTCCATTTTATTTCTCCACTCTGTCTTTTTATCTGGTATTTGGTGGAACTATTTATGTAAGAATCTCTATTGATAGTTTATCACGTCAAAAGGCAGAACAGAACAGGTTTTGTGATAATCTTGAACTATAACAAAAGCTGCAGAACACGCTGCCATTCACGTCGTTGACACATTTTATGCTGCTTTGGACAATCTTGCAATATTTGCACACGTATTTTTATATTTGTACATACATTTGTTTTTATATTCTGGATTGTGGGAAACAGTATTTCGATCTCTCTGTCCGTACACACAAACTGGAAGATTGACTATAAAGTTGACTTTGACTGATAACCAGAAGTCCTTTCTTAACATTCAGTATGTTGTCAGGATAACGTGATTATAATTGGTGGGAATGATGGCCGAAGCTACAGTAAAAGAGACGTGTGGTTCTGAATGACCAACAGGGCACCTGAGGTCAGGAGGCTGATGAGGCCAGAGCCTGACCAGGAAGCAGGAGGAAGAGCAGATTGTTCCCAAAGTGCCACAGGGCTCCTTTGAGCCTCTCTCTCTTCACACTCTCATTGCAGCTCAGTGTCAAGCCTCCCTGACTCAAAAAGGCCGTTTTTGGACAGATGCTCTGGCAGCCATGCATCATTAGGCCACTTTCTCCTGAAGGTCGGGAAACAGAAACAGTCATGGTAACAGGTTTACGTCACAGCGGAGAAATATGTGTGAAGACCAAAATACACAGGAATTCAGAAAGTTCTGATTATCAAAGACGTAGTGTTAGAGCCATTATTTTTGTTTTTATAAGAAAGGCCACCTACTGTAATTGTGACGTCTGTAGTCAAGACACTATAAAAGACTACAATTCCCATGGCGCCCGCACTACACCCTTTAAGTTATCAAGTTATATAAGTCTTAACAAAGAAAGAAAGAATACCTAAGTTATTTTATTTGAGTTTTGCCTCTTTGTTTTGACTATTGTAAAGGCCGCTTTTCTTTGTTTCATGTTTAAAAGTTTGTTATTTCATTTTGAGCAAACCCATTACATAAAATCATCGGAGGCCAAGCAACTCATCAACTGTAAGTAACAAAAAGATAAATGAAAGAAAACAAGTTAAATATGTTTGTTTAAGGCGTTTAGTGGCTTGATGGAAAAACGAGGAAAGAAGCCACGACACCTAGCATCGGTAAACTCTATATTCTGGGCTTCTCACGGCCAATTATTGTTTCCAAGACTTTAGGAAACGTTGCATATTAATGAAGCAGTTTCAACAATGTCAAATGTTGACTGAGAAGCCGTCTAATGAAGCCATCTGCTCCGTGTATATTCCGTATGAACAAAGCCATCCACCCTTCTGTGTTTCTTCATGACTTTCATATTTACTTTTCTAACTTTTGTTTTTATAAGACCTTTCCCTTTGTGTTCCTTTTATCCGGTTTCAACGTGTTTATACTGTCATCTTGATTGGTTTTTATTTCATTAATTCCTTTTGAGGTTTGAATCTTTAATACGGGTATTTGTTTCCTCTCTTAAACATTCCATAATTTCCCGTCTCACGTTCTTTGATCCTTTTATTCTGTACATGTAAATAAATGAATATCATACAGGCACTCAAGAACAAGGAGAACATTTCGTAGTTTGAATGTGTTTGATCTGTCGGTGGGTTTAGACGTTAAGCCCTGCCCAGAATCCAACTCTTCCTTCCAGTTCATTTTGCTTTTAGGAAATAAGCCAGCTTCCTCTAAAGGCTGAGAACTCTGTTTGCATTTTTGATAGGAATGTGTACTTTTGGATGTTTTAGATGTGAGAGTTAGCAGCCCTGCTCCGGTCTCTGGTAATATGTTGTCTTACCCTCCCTTTGTGCCAGCTGCCAAACGCCACTGTTGCATCTTTTAAGAGAGCCAAGTGTTTGGAGAACAGCCAAATCGAGGACTGGACTCACTATTTAAACTGAAATGAATGTAAAGAAACCCAAAAAGGCAAGTTAAGCGTTTTAGAACAGCCTCCGATATATCAAACATCTCAGAATCGCTGCTCTGATTTACATGCAGCCTTTGAGAAAAATCAATAAGCTATTTTCTGAGAGTGAATGGAACAGCAGTTTGGAAAAGAAAATGAAATGAATGATGCTAAGGCCTGACAGGTTGATCCAAACGAAGTCATGCAGTAAAAACAAAATAACCGACGGATATTTAGTATAAGTATATTTGACAAAAATTGATAAAAATGTATTTTCTTTTCTAGGTTTATTTTGTATTCATAACTAATAATGTATGAACTCCTCGTCCACTATTCACCAGTCTTTGCATCGTATCACTTAATACGTCTTAATCTGATTAAGCAATAACGTCTTTCAACGATTTTATAGCACATAAAAAATGTTTTATGGCGAGAAAACATGTGGCTTTTGCTTTTATGTGCAATTAACTCAATTACAGTTGTGAAGGACCCAAATCAACACGGCCGTATCTCAATGTGTTCGCTGCCTATAAAGCATCCGACGCATGAAAGCTTTAATTTTCCACAGAGGTCACGGTCTTTTTTAGTTTTTCATTCCACATAAAATCTGTCGCAAGATTTAATTACATCGTAATCTTCTCCGTAGCAATTTGTTATTTAGAATCGAAACGTCTACATTCTATATTTACACACCTGTGTGAGCATATTTTTCTGATTAATATCCACCAACAGGGAACGCTGAATGAGTTTCAGCAGCTCTCCTAATTCATGAAAGTGACAGCTTAGTAATAAGATCGTTAATAGACAAGCTTTCCTCCTCACTTTGAGCGAAAATGAAACCAAATATGTGTCAGACACTCAGAGGGGGAGTGATGTTTTGAATGTCATTCATTTTAGCTATGTCTTAATTAGATTTGTCTTAAAGTAATCAGTTCCTGACAGCATAAACTATTCAGAATATGACTCTCATGTTTGCAATATTTAATAAAGTGGGAGAGAAGTACTTGCACAACAACCTATTTAACACACTACAGGAAAATAAAAAGTATCTTTAATCACCGTCTGGATTGTGAGGTATTTTCTGTGTGTGTGAGATTTCTTCACTTTCCTAGAGAGCTTTGAGTACAAGAGATAAAATGTTGTGATGTGTAAAAGTCTGTGTTTTTACAACTAACATCTCCACGGTGTGTATCCATTGAATGATTGGCTAATGGAGGTTGAAGAGCTCCTGAAACTCCCTGTTCAATCTCATTTTACTTTTATTACATGAATTCCGTTCACTTACCATTTAAGAACTCGCTCTCAAAGAATATGTCTTGCTGAGCCCAAGTGTCAAATAACCACAACTCAATTATTTGTGTCTTGAATGCAGCTATTCCCCAAGTTACGAAAACATTTTCCGACAGCATGTTACACCCTTCTTAAATAACACTTTGATTAAAAAAATTAATGTGTCTCCAAGCCGTCTCACAGGGTCACATGAGCCGCCCAGAGAGAATACTTATATTATTGTGCTAGTTAATAAGAACGTCTTAAAGGTATGGCTGCATGTACTTTCTTTTTCAGAGGGGGTAAGGTAGGATTAACCTAATCTCTCGGCTCATATTAACCCCCCCATCCCTCCCCCTCTCTGCGAACTCAGTACAGCAAAATTCCCCTGCAATATTACAAGGCCTCAGGTTTGCTGTGTGCTAACATGATTAACCACAATTAATGAAGGAATGCCCTCCGAACGTGAGCAAAATACGAGCTGACATAATCAAGTTCTTCGAGGTAGATCTTGAAATAAAGCCCTTCATCAAGACAGAGCCTCAAGATTAGGTAATAAATTGGGACCCACCTCAAGGCTCTTATCACGTCAGCTGATATTGTGCTTTCGTGGTGAATATTCCCAAGGAAAGCAGCAGTTAATCAAATTAGCATAGGCTAATTGCCACACATTGAACCTGGGGCGTTTAAGGGCCCACAGGGGTGTGAGTTTCCAGCTTCACACATTAGGTAGTCCAGCTTTGGGGGGTAAGCATGGAGGTGTGTGTGATATTGTCAGAGTTTGTATTTCTGGCACGCCAAAGCCCTCTTCGAGTCCTAAAGAGTCAATATTAGTATTCGAACAAAGGCAAGTGTGTGCCGAGCGTCCACACCACCTCTGACCATATAACACTTGTGATTTTATGATAAGCCGCTGATTTGGTTGTAGTTAAAAAATGCAAGGAAGGTTTTTTTTATCCATCTGAAGTTGCAGAAACCTCAGATGCTGATTGGCTCTCATTATTCACAGCATTTTTTCCCCTGATTGACACTTTTCCAGAAGGAAACACATCATCAACCTTCACTACCAGTAATGAGATGAACATGCATGACAGGTGTTGCTAACATTGTTGTTCATGCTAGCTGCTGATGTTCAGTTATTTTATTCTGCATTTTATAAACTGCCTACAAGTGCAGGAGAACGACCATTCGCGTGAACATTGGCGTCGTAACAAACCGCCATATAACGGACATTTGAAGACGCCTTATTTGGTTTTGAGACGGGCAGTAGACCTCAACGTCCGATGGTTATCCAAACTTGTTTTGTTCAGCTCATCTCTCTGAAATGTCTACAGAAGCTGTTTATGACATACAATGTGTCTCTCTCACTCTGGGCCTGTTGCTGATGAAGGAGCCTGCAGTGTTTAGCAACTCATGATCTTTGTATCGTCTGACCTTTTTGAAAGTGTGTGTGTTGAGAGGTGGAGGAGTTAGGTAAGTCTGGGGCACCCTGTACATTTCTCACCACGTAGCTAACTAATGTTCAGACACACTAGGTTAGCGGATTGTTGCCCAACCTGTAAATTGTTTTGTCAAATTCTTTGTAGTTTAGTTAGTGAGGGTTGTTTTGTTTGAGTTTTGGTTTCAAAGGGTAGATGTAGAGAGAGGCCTGGTTTTGTTATGCTTGTTTCTTTTGTTTGGCACAATCCTTTGACTCCTCCTCCTCCTCACCAACCGAGTGTTTCAATTATATGTCTGTTCGGTTCTAGGTTTACGCAAAATAAACCTTTTGTCAACTGTTACACTGACTCCCTCATTTTTATTTGTTGTATGTTATTGTCTCCAGGTCCTCTAGACCTTAGTGGGGACGTAACAATAATCACTCACATACTCAAACTAAACTACAAACACACTAATGAAGCTTTCCTTTTTATCGTATGCCAGGTTTTAAATCCAGTATTATTGTGAATGCGGAGGCGTGTGGCGCAGTGGACTAGTGCGTAGGTGTTCGGTTCAGGGGGTCACAGGTTCAAACCCCACTGCAGTCAGCATGTCGTTGTGTCCCTGAGACACTTCACCCCAAATTGCTCCTGTGGGGATTGCCCACAGTATTGAGTATGTGAGTCGCTTTGAATAAAAGCGTCTAACAAGTGACATGTGATGTAATGAATGAATGCAGTATAAATGTGTAAATGATAGAACCCAAGCAGATGGACAGATACATATGTTATCTACTGAAACAACTCTGTAGTTTCTATCCTGCAGGTTCTCTAGAATAGATCACAAAGTTTCCCGAGCTCTAACTCATTGTACCAAATCATAATTTGTGTTTTCTATAATTAGGTGAGCTTTCCAAGAGCCCCTGGTTGTGAATCCCTTATCTCGACAATGTGAACATGTATAAGATTCATTATACAGGCTGTACAGATACATACATATACATTACCCTTCTTCCATAATTCAACAATGTACAAAGCCTCATGTTGAATCGTGCATGCACCATGAGGCTCGTTGTAACATTGTTGGTAGCACCATCTGGAATACTGATGAAGCAGCATTCTCTAAATAGGTCATCTTAAAAGTCACAATAACATACAATACACTTTTGTCAGCAAAAGCATACAGCGTGTACACGTTAGCCCTGAAAACACGTTTTAAAATAGAAGTGATGAGGCTAAGCTTTGTATGAATCCCATGGCTTTGGCACCTCCGGCTGCGGCGCTCAACGCATCTAAGAAGTCACGCACTGACTTCAAAACGTTTTTGTCTTTTGTGTACTCTTCTGAGGTTGAATAGATGAATACATTGACTGTAAGAAATCTGAATAACATCAAGAAAGAGATTGTAGACAAGAGATTCTGAGATCGCCATGTCCACTTGCAAGAAAACCACGATAAGCCAACAACTTTAAATAGTCATATATATTAGATAACTTCCATCATGCTGTTATTGACTCATTAGACAGTGTGTCCCTAATTACTCATACATTACATCATGTTATATAACTGGACTGTTTTGCTTTCTGCATATTCTTGAACCTAAGCAACTAATAATAATAATAATAATAATAATAATAATCAATTTTATTTATAAAATACCCCAAGTGAAGGAGTTCAAGTATCTCGGGGTCTTGTTCTCGAGTGAGGGAACAATGGAGCGTGAGATGGGTCGGAGAATCGGAGCAGCGGGAGCGGTACTGCAGTCGCTTTACCGCTCCGTTGTGACGAAAAGAGAGCTGAGCCAGAAGGCCAAGCTCTCTGTCTACCGCGCCATTTTCCTTCCTACCCTCACCTATGGTCATGAAGGATGGGTCCTGACCAAAAGAACGAGATCGCGGGTACAAGCGGCCGAGATGGGTTTTCTCCGCAGGGTGGCTGATGTCTCCCTTAGTGATAAGGTGAGAAGTTCGGTCATCCGGGAGGGACTCGGAGTTGAACCGCTCCTCCTTCGCGTCGAAAGGAGCCAGTTGAGGTGATTCGGGCACCTAGTTAGGATGCCACCTGGGCGCCTCCCTAGGGAGGTGTTCCAGGCACGTCCAGCTGGGAGGAGACCGAGGGGTAGACCTAGGACCAGATGGAGGGATTATATCTCTTCTCTGGCCTGGGAGCGCCTTGGGATCCCCCAGTCAGAGCTGGTTGATGAGGGGAAAGGAACGTTTGGGGCTCTCTGCTGGAACTGATACCTCCGAGACCCGACCACGGATAAGCGGGAGAAGATGGATGGAATTTTATTTATAAGCGTACTTTTCATTTGAGTAAACACAACTCAAAGTGCTACATACTGAAATGGTTGAAACAAAACAACAAAACCAAATAAAACAACAAAATAAAAGCAGCGACGTTTACGCCGGCATGGCAACAAGTGGGGGTTTCAAAAATCTAGTAAAAAGCTAGTAAAAAAATATGCGTTTTTAGGCCCTTTTTAATAGGGATGCCAGAAACTGACCATGATCAAATTCGAAAATCGGACAGCCCTGGCGAATATTAATCGATTATTCGCCTCCGCCCCTCGCTGGCATCCCTACTTTTTAAAAGCATCCACAGTCTCAACTATTCTAAATGACGCATGGTGTACGTGCTGAAGTGAAGTGTGCAAAGAAGTTACTTCATACTGACAGAGATATATGTTTTTACTCAATATATGATATATTCATACATATATATGCCTTGCCTATTCTTGCAGTTGAAAAAAGAGCAATGTGATGTTCGGGTTGTGTCAATGTAGACATCCTTTCAGTACCCTTAAAGTTGAAATGCTTAGAAAACCATTTTTACTGTCAACTATTCTCAGCTTGACTCCAGGAAGCCTGGCTTTAGTCAGCAAGCTACATTATGTCAGATGATAATGGGCCCCTTGCTACTGCAGCCACTGCTTTCTGCCATGAACATAAGGGTGAACAATAAACTGAGTGCTGTCAAACTGTGTGTAAAAGGAAAGAAAGAAAACACTTGACAGAAAGTCTTTAGAATCTCAAAGCTGGCTTGTTATATCTATTATCCTTTTTCTTTGAAAACAGTTGAAGGCCCTGCTGCAGATAAAGTTTAGCACAACAACATATGTATAGGGGAGGAGTGATGAGTCTGGGCAAAAAGAACAGTCATGATGAGAGGGGCAAAGACAAACAAACTTCCAACAAAAACTAATCCTGTGCCAGTTCAACAAAAATAAATAAGAGTTTAAGTAAACTCAGCAAACTAAACACAAACGCCTGCCACCTCCTCTGTTATTACTTTTTATTTTCTTGCTGACAGTTTGCATTCCCTTCGGTGCTTTTGTAAATATATTCAAAAAAATATTAAGCATTTTTTGAGAGTCAGTGCAAAGGGAGATTAACATTTTTTGAAAGGTGTGATGCAATAAAAGTCCCCCGAAGACAACGGGGTTTGTTTTTTCTCCCCTTTAATTAACTGAATGAGAGCTGTGGGCCTGAAGCACTGGAGAAGGATTGCCTCAATGTGGGTTCAATTGCTAAGTAGCTTCATTTGCATGTAAAGTCAATCAACAGAAATCAACCTGTGATGGGCAACTCAAATGAGCTAACTAGGTGGGGTTGAGAACATGTGTGTATTTTGAGACTGGATAGAGGACGAAAAAGGGAGTTAGTGGTATGTTCTGACATCAGTTAATCTGATCTGAGACACAGATGGCCTTTGTCACTGTGGACTGACGGCTTCAGGCTTTGTATATTGCACATGTGTTTTATTTTGAAAAGTGTTCCCTTTCCCCATGTCTGTTGCTGTTGATTGTGTGCACCTGGTGCCCTGTGTTGTCTCCTCCCCCCTCACCTGTGTCTTGTTGGGGTATTTAGGCTCTGTGTTTTCCTGTTTTGTTTGGGTGGATGAGATCCTTGTGGCTGTGTTCACCTGGGCAGGAATATTGAGGCTGTGTATCATGAACCACAGCGATGAATACATGCCCACACCGGGTTATATTTGAATTCTCTGCCTCTGCCTCCTTGCTCGGTCGGGCCGCTCAACGGTCAGCTTCACAGACACAAACAAAGAACAGGCACAGTTTGCATTAGCAGCTATCGCTAACTAGCTGCAGATAAAGTCTGTATAGTTGGTACTGAGCTGTTTGAGGCAAATAAAACCAGACGGCAAAAACATTTATGTTCAATCGAAAAGTGCAAGGCAAAAATAAGCTTTACAATCAATTATCTCGCCTGAACAACAACACATGTTACTTTGTACCATGGACACAATACACAATAACATTCTCTCTTAGCTACCCTGAGGCTAGGATTCTAAATGAGGTTACTGCCAAAGCACATTTTCTGATATGTCAACTTTATAAAAGGCAACCCTAGCCCTGACCCCTAAGGTTAGGAAAATATTGGTTTTGTTGGTTTGACTGTTGGTGAACGACAGCAAACAATGATCTGCAAGTCCCACGTGATCTTATGGAAACCGAATCAATACCACACCACCTTAAAGGTCATTTTATATAACATGTCTACGCATTTTAAGCTTTCACTTATCATTGAATGCATCGTTCTCCTTCTCAACTTGTCACATAAGGACACAGTGACAGATTTAAAAACGCTATTTGGTTATGTTAAGGAAGCAGAACTATGTACATTAAGTAGTCAATGGATAAAGGTCTTCTGCTCACTTTTAGCTTCACAGGGGACGGTCAGTTGTCTCCTGAGTCAAAGTCCTATTTGTTTGAACCAGCATCAACATTTATGTCCTCCTTACGCAACTCTCATACAATGTCCCCTAGCTTGTTTTGCTGACTTGTGAAATGGGACATGCAAAAAGCAAAAGCAAATGCAGTCCTAACACCCAAAACAACTTGAGAAATGGCCGTGTTATTCAAAGGGCATTTGGCAATACCCGGCTGCAAGTCAGAAACTTTGTTGGCCCAAGCATTGAACCAGAACTCCACCCTTAGAAAATACAATAATCAAATTCACATTACATCTGACTTTGCTTCTGGGAGACGAGAGCCATTCTTTGCCCATTGCTTCTCAGGGAAACTTCAAAATAGACTACTTTAAGTGAATGAACCAACTATTGATGTGCTGTTTTTCTGTGGAGGACAGTGTCCCTGAAGGGCCCGTGGAGTCACATGAATGCTTCCAAAGACAGAAGAAACAGCCCGACATCATGCAGCTAGAAACCATGGAAATATAATGCAATGTACAGATGGACTTTAAATAGTGCTGTTTACACAATGTGAAGAAGTGCGCCTAAAACAAAGCAGACGGAAATGGGAATTTTTCAAAGCGTATGATTTTTCGAACCTTTATTTACTTTGTATGTCCCACCAGAATTAGACTTGGTATTCCGTATCACATCAATGTCATTCAGTATATTTTCATCTACATGAGATTTTCCCTCATTCATGATATGACAGGCCTACATTCTGCCATGGTAGCAGCCCTAAGGGATGGACCAACTGACAAGACCCTCATCACCATCCATAAACCCACAAGCCTGGATTGAACTGCGACAAAATATAGCGTATATACTGAAAAGTCACATTAGTGTGTTTTTAGTTTAGTATGTCACGGAACACCACAACAACTTCTCTGCCGTAATTCTGTCAAATGACTTTCACATCATGAAATAATTTGTTAACATGTGAACTATAGTCATTTGAAAGGGTTGAAACAATGACATCAAACAACATTAAAATAGTGATTTCATTGTCACCAAAGATTGGTAACAAGTAATCGATTTACATACACCTCAATATACACCATGCTGCTGCATAGTGACATACTGACAGGCAGGAATTCAGAAGCTCTTTCTATTGAGAGCACGATGTTCAGTTCAAAGTGCTGTCTTTTTACCACCACATTTCATTCACAATAAGCTAGCTCATGTAATACTCTGTGACATTTTTTAAGTTGTGTGAAAATGCTTTAAATAAGCCCTGCAAATAGACTTCCTAAGAGCCGCAGCCCAGGGAAATGTGTCAATATCTTTCAGTATAAATGCCATCGGATTCTAATTCCTCCAACATCTGCCTAACCCTGCGGTCCCCATGTGGGTAACATTATCGATCGTGTCTCGAAATGCTCACTGCATCAAATTACCCTCCGTCTACACATTTAGCTTCTTGCCTCGTGGCTCAAACTGTATACTCAGATAGTTGCAATGGACAATATCAGCTCTTTCATCAGTGGCCATTTGTAACGAGAGGGAAACGCCAGGAGAATAGAGGACGATCATCTATTGTAGAGCATTACAGTGACAGCCTTCTATATTGATGCATGGTGTGCCGTTTAGTTCCCATCAACTCCACCGGCGAGCAAATAGTTCTTCTCTCTTATACGGAGTTAAGTTAAGTAGTCTACTCATCACATTGATATCTGCTTGTCCAGAATGACATCTGAGATGTAAGTACATGTACACTTATATAGTTTTAAAATGAAATATAAGACACTTCAAGGTTAAAAGCCCACAGGCACACTATATTGTCTTCAGTCTACTGCAGACAAGAAACATTCAGCGTTTCTGACTGAGGACGGACTAAACGTTCGTTTGGTATTTTGGTCAATTTAAGTATGTTCAATGACCTTTAAATTCAGAACCACCCTCAACAATTGTTTTACTCGCTTTCCTAAATCCTAATCCAACAATCCTTTTCAAACAGACTTTTGCAAACATTAGATTGCTTTGAAGAGTGTTTGGGATTTCTATTTCCTGGTTTTAGAAGTGAAACCATGTTATTGATTTCCTCTGACAAGAAGATTATGTTTCCCGTTGTTTTTTCCCCCCGTTTTGTCAGCTGGATTACAGAAATACTACTCGGTTATAGCATGAGCTACTATTGCAATTCCTCTGAAACCAACAATGATGGGCTTTTTCTCCACAGTGGCTGTAAATCTGCTTTGCTCTGCTATGGACACCACCGCAAAAAAAGGACATTTTGACCGTGTAAAAAGTAGCTGTATTAGCATTAATCAGATATGACAAAAGTACACACATCTTTTACTCAGGTAGAAGTACAGATACTCGTGTTTAAAAATACTCTGGTGAAAGTAGAAGTACTGACTAAACTTCTTTACTCAAGTCAAAGTAAAGAGGCTTTGAAATGTACTTCAGTAAAAAGTACCCATAACTAGCAGCTGTTTTAAAGAGTACCTGACCTCCCTTTATATTAATAGAACAATAATGTCATTGTTAGCTAATGAATGTTTCCATGCTGAACAACGGCAACATGACAACGTTTTCATTGGTCCCTCTTCTTTAGAGAAGACCAGGAAATGATGGATACACGGATCGTGTTCAAATCAATAGGCACGTAATGATTCTAAATAATAATGATCACGCCACCAAACACACATTCAGACTAAAGGAACCAGCCTGTTTGGAAAATGAGAGAAGTAGAAAGTACAGGTATTTGGGTTCAACATGTAAGAAGTAGAAAGTACAGGTATTTGTGTTCAACATGTAAGAAGTAGAAAGTACAGGTATTTGTGTTCAACATGTAAGAAGTAGAAAGTACAGGTATTTGAGTTCAACATGTGAGAAGTAGAAAGTACAGGTATTTGAGTTCAACATGTAAGAAGTAGAAAGTACAGGTATTTGTGTTCAAAATGTAAGAAGTCAAAGTAAAAAGTCGTCAGAAAAATAAGTAATGGAGTAAAGTACTGATACCAGAAAAATGTAATTAAGTACGGTAACAAAGTATTTGTACTCCACTACTTCCCACCTCTGGCATTAGTAATGGCTGCCATGCATTGAGGGCTCAGCACCCAGAGTCCAGGTGTTGTGGGCTGACTTCTCACTGAGACTGTCAAAAGGAATAGAGCTATTATTAATGTTATTAGTTATACCGTTGCTTTAACTGACAAAGTCAAAATGTCTGCAATTATTCATACACGCTTCTGGGTTTGTCCCTTGGGCGTGTTTAGAGCAACTCAGACTTCAAAACAAAACAAAGAAAATAGAAAAACAACACGCCTGCCTCCTTGCCGCAGTCCTCCTCTCTCCTTGCCTCTTCCTGCACTTGTATTCTCCTTCTGCTGTCACGCTGACTGTTGGGCTATTTGCTCCCCCAGATGTTAGCTGGCAGGAAGAGGCGGCATGTCTGTCATCCGTCAGGACGAGTGACATCTCGCCGGCGGCCTGTCACAGCTGCCGGGCCTCAGGTCAGTGAAGGTGTCGCCGTCAAGCGTCCAGACGACCCGCTGCAGTCTCAAGAAGCTCTTAGTAATAACACCGTGAACCAGAAAGCACTATGGCACTGCACACGTCTCAGTGTTGATATGGATGTTCTTTCAAAAGTTCAAGACTCTTAAATGCCTGAACTTTTGAAAGAACATCCATAACATTCATCTGTTTGCAACTTATATATTCCAATTACTTGTATATCGACTCTTCTGCACTATTTCTATTCTATTCTAATTTATTGAATTTGTTATCTGTGTTATTGTGTTGCACTGTTGGAGTAGCCTTTGACCTGAGATTGTCATTGTCATTACTACACTGTACTGTAGCTACACTGAACAAAAATATAAACGCAACACTTTTGTTTTTGCTCCCATTTTTCATGAGATGAACTCAAAGATCAAAAACATTTTCTACATACACAAAATAACCATTTCTCTCAAATATTGTTCACAAATCTGAAAAAATCTGTGATAGTGAGCACTTCTCCTTTGCCGAGATAATCCATCCCACCTCACAGGTGTGGCATATCAAGATGCTGATTAGACAGCATGATATGGCAATCCTGCAAGGACTACCGATCGGCTCTGGACATTGGGCTGTTTAGCCACAAAAAGACTCATCCTATTAAACTGGAAGGAACGCAAACCAGCCTGCTTTACTAGGGACTCATGGCTGAGGGAGTATCTGGACCTACTGAACATGGAGCGTGCAGCTTCTCTGCTGGGGGAGTTTGAGGGGAGACAGGAGGATTGCGGTTCACTGTCCGCAGCTCTCCTATCTAACCCTGTCAATATGGCATCTCCTGTGTAATGTATAATGTATTGTGTATGTAATGTCCTGTGTATGTCACAATCAGCTGTCTTAGGAAGTCATCCCCCCTCCCCCGTTACGTTTTGTTTAGTTGTTTGTTGTTACATGTTTTGATGTACGGTTTGTTATCTGGAGCAATGTCTGTTTAAAAAAAAAAAAAAAAAAAAAAAAAAAAGATGCTGATTAGACAGCATGATTATTGCACAGGTGTGCCTTAGGCTGGCCACAATAAAAGGCCACTCTGAAACGTGCAGTTTTGCTTTATTGGGGGGGTCTGGGGGGGTCCGAAAACCAGTGAAAATAAAAGCCTTGAAAACTTGAATCTGAGCCTTATTTTGGATTGAATCACTTCCGTCAAGCGTCCAGACGACCCGATGGAATTTCAAGAAGCCCATAGTTCATAATCTTCATTACAATATCAGCCACCACCCCTTTCTACTCCTCTAAGGTCTTTAAGGTACTGCTAGTATTTATATTTCCTGAGTCTTAAGGTAACAGACCCAGGACTTTATTTATAATGCTTAGAAAAACCTGATTCTCATTTTGTCCGGAGTTGTTTTACGGCTTAAACTCAATTCAGTTGTAGACTTATCCTCCTCTGCACACAAAGCAGAACAGATTAAATGTAATCCTCGAATGCCATGCCAAAACAAAAGGAAGAGGCTTTTTTTCCATGTACATGTAAACACTACCCAGACGTGATAAACGTCTATTTCTTAATTTCCTACCTACATTCATGTGGACAAGGATTTAGGCATCCTGCGCGCCCACACCCTGACGACAGCTGCGACTGATCTGCACACATGTTCCATACAGTAAGTAAGCCACCAAATGTGACAGTCGATGCTGCAGGGCTTTGATGAAACTCGTATTTAAAACAGAATTACATCATAAGCTTGAAAATGTCATGACCCATTTTGACTGCAAATGAATCATCAACTAGAGTCTTAGGGAAAGAAAGATTTGAATATCTGGTATCTCTAGAACTGTTCCCAAACCATACATCTATCTAAACCTTACATCCAGTCACAGATACTGTAAATCTCGTTGTAGTCAGGCTGACCTTCTGATTTCCTTTATGGGGGCTGAGGAAACATGAGGGGAAGGTCACTAGAGGAATATTTCTCTAGGACCTCTCCTATTTGTGGTTTGTTCATAGCGCAAATACAACTAAAGGAATTGGCAACCATTTGTCAACGAAATCAATATGTTGAATCTGCACCTCGTAGAGTGGACATGCCTGTTTAAGTCTTTACATTAACGGCACCATCTAGAAATAAGCTCTAACCCCAACCCCAGTTTGAAGAAGCCTTATAATTGAAGCCGTAGGAGGATAGATGTTGCTGCATTTAATGGCACAATTAGGGGGTAAAACGATACCGCAGTTTGATCTAATTGCTTCCACCTTGTTACTGTAGCTGCCTTAAACTGATATTAGCTGTGAGATGAATGTCTGGAAAAATCAATTAGCACCGTGAAATGAATACATTTACAGAAGACCATTCAATAAGTCCTCAAAACGTGATTCAAAACCACAAGCACCATCTTGCTGTGAGAGTTGTTCTGGATGTAAATTACTCAGTATTTTACAACAGCATGATCTTTGAATTGTGTACGGCCCCAAGTAGGTTATGTTTTTGGCTTGGTTCGTCTGTGTGTCCATTTGATTGTCAGAAGGATTACAAACAACTCTATATATTCTCATAAGACTTGGTGGAAGGGTGAAGTATTAGTCATGGAAGAACCCATTTTGTAACGGATACGAATCAAGAGAAGGATATAAAAAAAAGAAGCATTGTGAGAAAGGGCATTCGTGCTTTAACCATGGGGTGTTGGATGTTACTGAGGTCAAAACAAAGACTCGGAAACAGATATCAATGCCTTGTTTAAACGCTTTGAGCAATGACATACAACCCATCCTTGTAGAGTTATCGTTGTTCCCACATTACAACTAGAAGTTCATGAAAGCACAGAAGTCTGAAGAGTGTGAACTCCCCAATTGAAACACACGAGAAGCCTGTGCGTGCACTCTTGGCCTCGATGAAGATATGCGCTCGCTAAGGGGCATTCTAGTTCGATATGTTAGTGGGGGCAGCAGTGGAGTAAAAAGAAAGGAATCCAGCCAACTGTCTCCCACTTTGTTAGTGTCATTTCAATCTGTGGAAGTTCATCATTTCAACAAGTGATCAAGAGTGTGCTGTATCCTCTATCCTGCTCTCTAAAGCCCGGGACACACCAATCTGACACCAAAGAACTCACGCAGACGGACCCCGACTCTTGTCTCGCCTCACGTCTCCTGGGTCTTGGCCATGTGTCGCACTGGAACACACCACAAAGACTTCAGCCGAAGGCCAAGAAGCACGTACGAACTGCGCATGCGTGAGTGGCAATACCTCTCCTTACCAGCAGGCGGCGGTAGTGTGTATTCGTCATTCAAAAGAGGCAACCGGAAGACAGACTTCCATTTTCTCTCTACAGCGAGAAGCTCACAGGGCTTTCCCGAACCTGTGTCGAGAGCTGGAGTTCAATGAAATCTCACATTTGCCTTCTTAATCGTTTGTTTGGGTCCCTCACTTCCGTTTCGCTTCTCATGCACTGATTCGCTAGCTGAACAGCCAATCAGAGTGATTTCTTTTGCCGACTGCCTGTTTTCGGCCGAAAAGGCGTCGGCCCGGCTGAAAAGACCCGACGGTGCGCGACACACCAATCTGAGTAGGGCGTGTCGAAGCTCATCGTCGGCCTGACGCCCACCGACGCCCATAATCGACCTGGTGTGTCCGGGCCTTTAGACTACCGTCTTTAATCCTTCGGTAAAATTGATTCTTCATGCAATAACTTCTTCATAACTGCCGTCTGCACGGACAGCTGTTTTTGCAGAAATCAAATGTTTCCAGGAAAAGTCTTGCTTTGAAAACAAGGGCAACAAGGTTTCGACCTTCATACTGTGTCATCATGTTTGTTCTCTATGGTCTGAATCAACATGCCTGAAAGTATGTTGGTATTCCCTAAAGACAATGGAAGGCGCCGCAAATGGATCGATACACAGAGGAGGAGGTCAAAAGTCAAAGGCGGAAGAACAACAAGGTCAGCTTTGACGTTCTTGAACTCCTTACTGCTACTTAAATATATCCCACCGGTTGGAACACACAAAAAAGCAGGTTTTTTTGTTATTTATTTCATAAAAACAAGTTCGAAAATAAGGAAAATATACAAAAACAATGATTTTAAGATAGACAATATGAGTGGTGCTTGTGTAACACATCTAGTTAAATAATAAAATCTGATACAAGTTCCACATCCTCCACCACCCACTTCATCACTGTGGGAGTTATTAAAGTCAAATAGAACAAAACACATGTTAGAGACACGTCAATCGGCTGACATTCAGACATTTACAATCTCTCTTTCTAAATTAGGACTCAATATTAGCCCTCTATTGCAATATGGCAACATCATGGCATAGGAAACATGTTTTGGTGAAAAGAGGAGGTCTACTTTGACATGAAAAAAAATAGTTTTTGCAAGAAGTATTTACTTTAAAAACGTAATTGTTAAACGTCCAAGTAACAGTTCTTGCAATAGCGGGATTAACAATATTTGTAAACCTTAAATACAACCGTGATATTTAACAAAACACAATGTGTTAGGCAGATAACCAACCAGAGCTCGCATGAAAAATCACCACATAGTTATCTTTGAAACAATTGTGAACTGTTGTTGGAACGCTTTCATAAATTCTACAGTGTTTTTTATTGGTGCTGAAAGGTTGCCGGCTCTTATAACTTCCTAAGTACACAGAAAACCGTGGAACCTTTAAATCCGGAAAAGAAAATATGAAATTGACACTGAAATGTTTTCGCAAGACAGCAAGAAAAAAAGGGGGGATCTGAAAGCCAAGCCAGCGGTGTCAACAGTAAAAACTGTCCATACTAATTACTTCCCACAGGGAGCTTCCTGCTTTATTCCCTCCCTGTTGTCAGCACAGTCACAGATCCAACTGCAGGAGAGCCTTCTCACTTCCACTCAGCATCCCATTTCCATTTTGATATGCAGTTGAAGTATAATTCCGCCTTTGTCTGCTATTTAAATGCAAAACATGGCACTATTCAAAGTGTGTACCGTATGTATGGAGCTGCTTCAGAGACGGTAATCAGGACCAATTCGTCTGCACGTGGACACCCTGCTTAAAACAATCAGATTATATCGATGTGTTTATCTTTTGAATGTGTTATCATTTCTCACCGTTGTCTGGCCCACACCTCTGACGTGCCATTTCGTATTGTTTTCGACCCCCCCTTCTATCTTACCCTCCCATTTCTTTAGCATTTCTTCAATTCTCTGTTCATCCCAGCCTTCATCAGTCATGCACTCGTTGCTGTTCTCTTTGTCTTTCCCATCTCCCTACACACTCCCTCCTCCTTTCCATTCAGATCACTCTCCTTCATTTCAGCACCCCTCCTCCCTCTGGATCTCTTCATGTCTCCTCCTCCTCTTCCTCCCACCATCCCTTCCTCCTTCCCTCCTGAAAAAGTGATGGACCAAGGACGTCAATGGCTGATAGCGGTGATGTGTATTTGCCGGGCTCCGTGCCACCCAGCTCTCATCTGTCAGTCTTGTAATAAACGGCCTCTGCTTCTACCCATACATGGCTAATGCCTCCAAAAAGTCAAATACATCACATTAACTACCAAGGCCCAGTATGAAGGGTAGCAGTGTGTGTGTGTGTGTGTGTGTGTGTGTGTGTGTGTGTGTGTGTGTGTGTGTGTGTGTGTGTGTGTGTGTGTGTGTGTGTGTGTGTGTGTGTGTGTGTGTGTGTGTGTGTGTGTGTGTGTGTGTGTGTGTGTGTGTGTGTGTGTGTGTGTGGTGGGACTACTGATGGTAGCTACTGGCTGATATCTCAGCGGATTGACATCTGGGTAATGAAGTCCTCAGGATGATGATCTTTCCTGTGATACTAGTTCATAAAGATGCATACCGCAAAACTTTCCAAACTACTTGCTCATGATGTCTGCTGCTTCGCCTGCAGACGTGTTTGTACTGTTACTCTCCCTTCCAGATGAAAACTATACAGTATGTTTGCACCACAGAGAGCACCCATGGGGGCTCTTTAAGCCACTATCCACCTGCTATTGACACTTATCCGGGTGAATGATCACATTGTCATTGCATTGTGCGTAGAGGCACCCGGGGGGCACTGAAGATAGGATCACCAGGGACGTTTTAGTCACATTAACAACAAAGAGGGTTTACACCTGTCAATGGAAACAAAGCTAAACTCACAGCGTCCACACATGGTGGATGGCTATTAAGCAACACAAAGGCTTTAATGTTAATGTTATGAGATTAGAGATGAGACAAAAAAAACATTGCAAATGAAAAGTTGCTTTTATGATAGCTAATGAACGTGATTGCCAGACAATGCATCATAAAGACAGATGTGCTGCTACCCATTCACCACCATGACCTCTACACACACTTGCTTTCCAGGCACTGCAACATGATCTCATCCCAGCTCTTCATATTTCACTCGTTGGGTAGATCTATCTATCTATCTATCTATCTATCTATCTATCTATCCATATATCCATCCATCCATCCATCCATCCATCCATCCATCCATCCATCCATCCATCCATCCATCCATCAATCTATCTATCCATCCATCTATCCATCCATCTATCCATCTATCCATCTATCCATCCATCCATCCATCAATCTATCTATCTGTCTATCCATCTATATATCTATCCATATATATATCTATCTATCTATCCATCCATCCATCTATCTATCCATCCATCTATCTATCCATCCATCTATCTATATATCTATCTATCTATATATCCATCCATCCATCTATCCATCCATCTATCCATCCATCCATCTAAATATCCATCCATCCATCTATCTATCCATCCATCTATCTATCCATCCATCTATCTATCTATCCATCCATCCATCCATCCATCTATCCATCCCAAGTGCCACATGTCTAACACGGTTAGGTTTAGGCAATACGTATACGTATAAGTACTTGGTAAGGTTTGGAAAGAAGGATGGACTACAAGCTATGGAAGTAACACCATGTGACTCGCTAACATAGCGTCACATGACATAACTTTGGCGACTCAGCTTTTTTGTTTCACAACTAACGTCAAGTCCCTGAGTAAAAGTCCTGTGTTTGACCCTTCCCCAAAATCTAAGGATATGAATTGTTTTCGATTGGAGTTACTTGAAAGACAGTTTTACTTGTCCTAACATTGTTCTCTTTTGTTTTGGTTTGTCTTTTTTGGTGGTTATGGGTGTGCAATGGGTTATATGTGGACACTCGGTCTGACTTGTTCCGACATTTCAGATGGAGTAAATCAATACAAGAGGAAAGGCTGGTGTGGCTCATACAGACACATAAGGACTTTTATTGACTTCTACTGGATTTAATTGTTTTTAATGAATCACCAAGTTATGTGGTACTTGGTATTTATTACCTGGGAGGGGGAGGAGGGAGTGTAGTTTGTTTTTGCTTTATTTGTGAAGCACTCTGTGTTGCCTTTTGTGTAAGAAATGTGCTCTATGAATACATTTTTTACGATTGATTGGTTGATTGGTTGATGGATTGATTGATTGATTGATTGGTTGATTGATGGATTGATTGGTTGATGGATTGGTTGTTTGATTGATTGATTGGTTGATGGATTGGTTGATGGATTGGTTGATGTATTGATTGATTGGTTGATGGATTGGTTTATTGGTTGATTGATTGGTTGGTTGATTGGTTGATTGGTTGATTGGTTGATTGATTGGTTGGTTGGTTGGTTGATTGGTTGGTTGATTGGTTGGTTGATTGGATGGTTGATTGGTTGATTGATTGATTGATTGGTTGGTTTAAAGAATGTCTTGTTTGTGGAAATCAAGTCATATTATATGCCCTGGAAGTAACACTAGGTAAAATTAATTGTGCGGTGCAGAATTATGCAACATAAATGTAATCCCTGGGGTAGTGAGTGGTAAAACAAGTTAAATCTTTATGTTGAAGCCACCTGGACTCACCTGTATGGTCCATTGCATAAAAAAGTGTCCTGAAGAAACTACAAATTGCCTCGAGCAGAGCTGCAAGACTACAGGTCTTACAAAGCCTCATAGGAACAAACACAGACAGCCTGCATCGTAAACTCTTATGGTAGAGAAAAGGCTTGCCTTAAGCAGTTACATATTTTAGCAAAGGCATTTATTCCACTAAACCCACATTTTCACACAGTTATTTCACTAGAATAGGCTGTATCAAGTTGCATAGCTCAACAACTAATGCCTTCGAAATCTATTTTTCGTGACATGAATAATTGGAATAGCTAACCTCTTTACAATCCTACAGGACATGTTCATTCCATTATCATTTAGGAATGCATAGAGCAGCTGATCAATGATCCAGTGTTGGTCATGTATAATGTCTGGTTCTCTTGGGAATGTCGCTGCAGGCTGTCTCATACGCTGATTCTAAAAAATGAATTAGTTAAAGATGATGTAATTGAATGTACAGCAGTAGGATGGTTGGGGAAAAGTGGATCGACTTCTTTCTTAATGCACCACAATTAGAGGTTAACATGAACATATTGTAACACAACTGTGATACTGCATATAGTAGTGTATGATGAATACTTGATTTATGATCCCAGGAAGATTAGCTGGTGCCATTGGGCTCAGCTAATGGGGATCCTTTTAAATAAATAAATAGGCTGCTCCTCCACTAGATCTTGTATTCCTGTGTGTTAATGTATTACAGCAGACTTATGATTGCAGCATGCATAGTCTGGTCGTTTTACAACAAGTTTCTGTGGTTGTTTACTTCTTGATATTACACTTGTTATTTCCAGTTATTTGATTCGAGAAGGAGAAGCACATGTACACGTGATAACATAAATAATACTTGCTTTGGTAGTAATAGAAACTAAAGCGCCTTGTGACAGAATAACTTTGACACATTACGATTGTGTAGCCGCTAGTAAAGTATTCAATACAGTATCTCTTTCTGCAACACTGACCACATGTGTAGTTTGTCAGTTGTGTCAGATCAGAGCGGGTTTTCCGCCACAGATGCAGCAAATGAGAAAAGACTGAAAATATGTCTGTTTTTGCAAATGTAATAAGCAGTGTAGATGTGTTTCGCCAGCTCAGACTGATTTGTTGTGCTAATATTCAAATGCATGTTGTCCATCAGCTATGCTCCACTGCCTCAAGTGTACCTTCACCCTGTGATGAATAAATCAATACAATTGCCAGAACTTTCAATTATATTATTTACTGAAGCAGTGTCTCTGCGGACCGGATGTGGGCGACACATTGTACTTCTGGTTTCACGATTATTATTGTTTGTAGCCTATAGCATGTCGCTAATAGTCTTTTGTGTATGTGAATATAAGGAGAATGACGTGTGGAGACAATAAACACTCCGTCTTTAACTCTCACTTATTGACGCTGCATTAGCACTAATATTATGTGTTTATGACTGTTAGAAATTAAAATCAATGTTGATATGGCGTAATTTGAATTAAATACACTATTGACTATTTGATTTAAATCAGTTTTATTCTGAAAAACCAGAAGTTCACTAACTATTAACTTGACACTTTTATTCAGAAAATTCGTCACTTCCGGTTAGCATTTAGCATCTGGCGGGATCATACGATTTCAAACCTTGAACCAAGGTGAAATGACATGTGATCTTGTACACTGAGCACACTGGGATTAGCACTCATTTATTGACGCTGAATAATGTGTAGCAGGGAATGTTTAAATAACCACAGACGCCAGAATGATGTAATTTAGCTACAGAAAAAGGCAGGAATTGCATTGGACCCGCCCCCCGACGACGCCGGCCAATAGGAGAAGACCTCAGATGACAACAGGAAGAGCAAGCCAAGAATTGATCTCTTCTACCCCCTGAGCTGTACTGACCGGTCGTTGGATGTGGAGAGCGCCTCCACTCGCACATTTCATTTTGTACACCACCGCATCTTTTGTGTAATTAAATACTGTTAACTTTTATAAG
Organism: Notothenia rossii; assembly: GCF_949606895.1. Taxonomy (NCBI): domain Eukaryota; kingdom Metazoa; phylum Chordata; class Actinopteri; order Perciformes; family Nototheniidae; genus Notothenia; species Notothenia rossii. The sequence goes on from NC_136907.1 coordinate 5,066,167, forward strand.
CTTCCCTTGACTCTTTTCAGTCTCTCCTACCTTCAGGGTTCTAGAATTGCTTTCATGACCAATAAACATTGGACGAATTGTATGAGAAATATCGTGAGAGACGAGCCAATGCCACGTCATCAGAGAACTACAGGAGAAGACCCGCCCCCGTCGACTCCAACCAATAGATGAAGACTACAAAATGATATAAATAACAATGTTACAGAGAAATATGTTCTCTCTCATTCATCGTACCGTAGATAGCTAACTGCTTTAAGTTGACTGTGGACGGGTTCTTGGGATTTCAGAACCTCAGGTGTTGACCCTTGTAAAACCTACTATACAAGTTGATTTAATAAATACTCTTAAACTTCCTTCTCTACTTTTAACTAACTCCTGGTCTTTGAACAAACGAACACTACAACCCTCTCCTGTTTATCAGCCATATGGATCCAAATGATGAGCTACCCCTTGAACCAGACCCCGTGTTTGCTCTCTGTATGATGTATACAGTATAGCACATGGAGGTTGGAGCATAGTTTTACTCGTCCAAGCTCTCTAAATGGTTCTCTATTGGTTTGGTCTGTCTCTATTGCGATTCTTGGTGTCCAATGAGTCATTTTTGGACACTCAATTTCACTTGCTCCACCATTTCTGACGGAGTAAATCAATGCGACAGGAGCACTATCTCTCTCTCATCTGTGTGAAAGGTTGTTCTCTGCCTGCGTAGAATGTTTTTGTCAAACAAAGGAAAAGTGGTTGCCAACAAGGGCGCATCAGATATCGACAAATAGAACAGTGGAGATGACGGAGGATGACGAGCAGAATATTTCTGAGGCTAAATGTGAGCTCAGGTTAATGCCATAGTTGCATGACATTAATGCACATCCTGGTCCATACTAGGGTGACCAGGTGTCCAGCAAATGTAGCCGATGTCCCGCATTTGATTGACAGTCGCCCGTCTAAAACAACGCTTATATCCAAAGGTGTATAGAAAGGGCTATCATCACCATTAGTTGCGTCAATCAATCAACAGAGAAATGTATTTACTTACGGGTGTAGCCGGTGGAGGGCGATTCCCAGAGAGTTATTGTAAGATTTGCAAGAAATTTCTTTTTTATTACGCACGGAGGTGAATATGTTTTGAAGCGACGCTTCCCCGAAACTCATGAGAAACACCTGGCTCATAAAGAAAATATCGATCGATGGAAACATTCCTCCTGAAACCAAAATATATATTCATCTAAACTAGCAGTTAGGAACGCAGTAACATGTCCCGCACAAATGTCCTCTTTGTCCCACATGTGGCGTGTTGCCACCTGGTCACCCTAGACCATACTGATAGATATGATATGAAAGAGAAAGCTGACAGAATGGAAATTGCAAATGAACTCCCAAGCAGATGTGATTTGAAACAGTAAAGTCATTTCATTTATTTACTACCTTCCGTCACAGAGTAGTGAATTCTGTTTTCTATGAATTATATCATGTGTTTTACAATCTCCAGCACTGGGAGTTGATACTGCAGGAAACACAGCTGCTACCCAGCCACTGGGTGAAGTCTTTTCTGAGCTCCAAACATGGAGAAAGAACAACAGGAGGAGGCTGTGTGTGGGCTATGTTTCCCTCGCCACCCCCCCCACCCCCGCCCCCCCTGTGGAGACCTCCCTCAACCTATTTCTTCCTCCTCTGCCTCCCTACGCTTGAATCACATCAGCAAAGTGTATGTGTTTACCCGGAACAGGCGAGACGGCAGTCCATCTGGCGGCCTTGGGCTTGGAGCTCGACTGCTTGCTACCTTACCTCCTCGTCCCGCTCTGATTTCTTTTTTATCTCGGATTCCTGCCTTGTAAATGCTCTGGCAGTCAGCATCAGAAAACTATTTCCAACAATTGTGTTTAGCGGTTTCCAACTGTGACTAGACATGGCAGGGTAGCAAAATAACTGCACAATACAGTAGCTTATTTATTCTTCAAATGCTCATTGGATTTTGAACATCTAAATCAAGTACAATAAAACTGAGGCACGGACAAGGAAATGACACAAAACAAAAATGAATTAAATCTGATTTCCAAAGAAACCCAATGTGCCCTGCATAACTGTAACAGTCCATATCTAATGTCTAAGCACTAACACAACGTTTATAAGGCATTGTCAATCTTTTGCAATAGCTCCCCTTTGTTTCTAGAAATTGAGAGGACATAATTGGGTATGAAAGTTTAAATGGAAAAACCTTTCTATAGTTTGGGGTTGAATACATTTCCAGTTTAAAATGCTGCACCAAGAGTCCTTTCTGATTTCACTGTAATTGCAGAGATGGACCCATCTGGACAGGAAGACAGACGAGCCTTTGAAAGCACTGATTGTTGAATGATGTGCCGCAGGGCGTCAGTTATAGATGACGCTTGGACCACCATCACTCACAATTCAATCAAACCGCACTTGATGCTTTTCCATCCTCACCCCAATCAATCAATTTTCTAAAAGTGAATTATGCTCCAGTAGGCCCTGAGGATTTGACAAATCATGCCACCGTCATAACAAGGTATCTGGGTTCAGGTACATGGACACTTGCCAACACTCCCAATTTTCGCGGGAGACTCCCGATTTAATTACATTACATTACATTGCATTGCATTTAGCTGACACTTTTATCCAAAGCGACTTACAATAAGTACATTCGACCAGGAAGATACAACCTTGATACTGCCCTCTCCCGGTTTCCTCCCGGGGTCATATTTCTCCCGCATTTCTGACAAAATCAGATTTACACAGGACTGTTTCCACTCGGACTTTAATACAGCTACACCATTGTTTGGTTTCCATGGTAACACGTCTCTTTAGTAGCGCGCGCAACTGACAGTCTGAGAGAGTGAGGAAGATAGTCACAGAAAACTGAACAAGAATCGACAACTCCACCCTCTGCTCACTCCTTTCCTACAGGCCGCAAGACAGTGCACTAACAACTACAATAAGCATGTTAATGTTAATCTAATACAGCTCCGGCGATTCCCCCCCCCCCCCCCCCCCCGCGGTGGTTTTGAAATGCTCCCGATTTCTGAGGTCTCAAGGTTGGCAAGTATGGGTACATGTATGGTCAGCACACACATGCTAAGAGTTCAGAACCAGAAGGAATGGAGAGTCCATTCAGAAAGAGAGAGACAATATGTGAACATTTCATTCAACAAAGTTATGTTCCTCAAAACAATGTGAATCAAACAGATTCTCGGTCAGCGACAAAAAAGGAAACATTATTTGGACTTAAAGCACAGCTGGAGTCAGACTCTGCATCAATGGCTCAATCAGAACAAAATAATTATCCAATCAGTGCACAATGTGTTTTACAGAAAGACTGCACATGACAATGGTGGTTATGAGGCGGTGACGCTTTAGTTCTTAATTAAATACAGCCATTTTAAATAGAACAAGTGGGTAAATGAACATCGAGAACAAAATGACAAGGCAGCTAAACTCTTTGAACGCTTCAAAACCCATTTCTATGTGTGAGTCAGCACAACACTTGCTAATGTTCTCTCACTGTGGATGTTTATTCTACCTCCACCATCTGGTGACACGCTTTCATGTCAATGATTCTCTTGTTTTCAAAGGTAGGTCACATTGCCAGAAACACTTCACAAGCTTGTATTGTTCTCCATTAAAACAGCTTGTACAGTAAAACATAAGCTCAGAAACACACACTTCAGGTTAGGTGGCCTCTAGAGGACGATTGGAAGTCTACAAATACATCTCTAAATGTTCCTGTAAAACCAATTTACTCCTAAATGTGATGTCTGAAAGAGAAAGAGTAAATACTGTGAAGTTTGGAGGGTACGCGTTGCCTTTATATTCTAATGGAGTGTCAAACTAATTGCTAAACATGGGGAAGGTCATTCACCATCTGTAAGCTATTTCTCTGCACTGCTTCATTTGCCAGCTTTTTATTTGTTGCGAAAACAGCAATCATCATTATTTTACACTGCCTTATAGTTTGCTTTTGAACACCTAACATAACACGTCTGAATAATGAGCAAGCAGAAGAGAAATGGTATGAACACAATGCCTATTACTCATGTATGTATATATAATTGACCTTTGCTGCAGTATGCGTTCCATTTTATGAATATTATATAACGATAACTTTTCATATTGTAGGTTTTTATTTCAAATTTGAAGATACTATGCTCAATAATTCTTATTTTTAATCCAATCCAACTTTATTTATGAAGCACATCCAGACCAAAGTACTGTACAGAGACACATAAAATATAAAATCACACAGCTCAGCTCACAAAACATAAAAATAAGTATAGAAACACATAAAAGGTTTTTAAGGTTTATGGTTCTTTAGCGTTAGGGTTTCAGCTTTTTGCGTATATTGATCAGTGTTGGGCAAGTTACTTTTAAAAAGGAACTAGTAATAGTAATAGTTACTGCTCTCAAAAAAGTAACTAGTTACTTTATGAGTTACTACTGTAAATTATAAAAGTAACTAGTAACAAGTTACTTTACTTTAAAAATAATAACAATAAAAATACAAGTTTTTGTTGTTGTTCTGTGGCACAGTAAGAGAAAAGACAACTCCCCATCATTGTAGCAATTATCATTATGAACTGTAGTGTAACAATAAAACACAAAAGATATGTTTAGACGGTTTAGACATGTTGACAGGCATTTTTATTGTAGCCTCAATAATCAAGTGGACAATGCTTTCTGTCCTGCACACAGTTTACATTTGACCGTAATATGATGTGCGTCCTTTATCCCCACAAATTGAAAATAGTGGTTATATCTCCGAGTTGCAAATGCGCTGCTGCTCTCGCTGATACTTGCATCTGCCATTGTGTGTGTGTGTGTGTGTGTGTGTGTGTGTGTGTGTGTGTGTGTGTGTGTGTGTTGGTGGTGAGGGTTGCCGGATGTGCGTGTGCGTGTGCGTGTGTGTGTGTGTGTGTGTGTGTGTGTGTTAGCATTAGCAAGTGTTCGTGTGTGTATTTGCCCCATAAGGCAAGACCCGCCCAACTCTGTCTCTGATTGGCTTACCCTGAAATGTTACCACGCGTTAACCAATCATCACTCCTCTCTGGTTACTTTCACTTTTCCATGGTGCTGTGAGAGGACATCGCTGTATTCGCCTGTAAGTTACATCCGCGGGGAGATTCGGTTCAGTTCCATCACATAATGTAACGCAGCAACGCACCCATTTAAATCACAGTAACTATAACAGCGTTACTTAATGGGAATAGGTAACTAGTAACGCTATTAGTTACCACAGAAAGTAGTATTTTACAGACGATATACTGGATATAAGGAAAGACAGAGTGGACAACATGCCGCAAAGTGTTGAATTTGAACCCCAACCCCTCAGTGTGCTCTTCCAGGTGAGCTATAAGCACTATTTCATCTGGTGACATTTGCAAATTGCTCATTTTCTTGTGGACAGTAAATACCAATCAGTAAATATTGCGTACTATTCCTTGAATTTGCATCCACGTGTATAGAATATATGGACCGACTGAATTATTCATGGTGTTGCTTTGAAGTCCCTGTTCCATTCACTGCTGAAATACAAAAGTGGGCTCAGGTGCCGAGCAGCACCTTCAATATGCACTAGTTGAAATTCATGTGGGCCCACGACTAAACCAAGGGCACAAGGCTCTAAATCACTGTCGCAGCTTGACATGGACCTGCACACATAACTTCTGACGCTGGCTCTGTTGGTTAGGAGTAGCAACGGCTTAAGTTAGACAAATAACTCCCAGCCACTCGCTCCTGACCCCCAATCAGCTCTGTCAATATCCGGTTCTCCTGTTCCCACTCCTCAGCCAGTCCCTCCATCCCGCTCAACTCTTATCAGTCTTTGTGCTTTATCGCCTCTGCAGCTGGTTGGATTGAGGCGTGTCACTGTGACTGATGTGGAATCGACAAGCTATCAGTCTTAGTACGGTGTTCACCAACGCTGATGATCCAAATCCAATTCTTTTTGATTGTGTCATTTGGCGATTGAGGGCATCACAGTCTCATTTTACCTGACTAACCTCTGGAGCTGCATGTAGAAAAGTCCACTTGACTGAATATAATTTAAGGCAGCTTCAAAATCATCTGCACAAAGGGCTGACCGACCCCCCAAATTGACCACTGCTGTCTATCAGCTGCAATCCTTCCAGCCCGTATCAGGCCGACACACACACGCAGCCACTGAAGCACTCACATGTCAGCATAATGAAGTTAGACAGCGTGGTTTGTGACGCGGCATTGTCCTTGTTCATTCGTGGCACCATTCCCACCACACACGGCCTCTTCACCCCTTCCAGAGCCGAGCGACCAGGATATTGCTAATCGCTCACAATGGAGGGATTAGCAGGCGAGGACAATGGGGGTCTAAATGTCAGAGCCCTGCACCTGCCCAAAGCCCCCTCTGTCGGACGAGTCAATGGGCAGCAGGCGGCTGGCAAACAGAACACACTGCCTGTTGATAACGGCATGGTGAGGGCCTCCAGAGACGATTAATACATACATACACCTTTACCACCACACCAGACACTTTATACAATCTTGCGATAACGCACATTCTATGGACAATCTCGCACTAACGTACATTTTCAAAATATTGAAGTGACTGTTGTTTTGTATTGTATTTTTATTTAGGTCTTAATGTGTGCGTAACAGTTGTAAATGTTTAGTGTTGCATATTTATTTGTAAATCATTTTTCGTATAATCACACAAATTATGTGTTTTGTATTTTTATAATTCTGTGTTCTTTATGTATTGATTGTCGAATCAGTGGGCGGAACCTCCAGAATATAGTCGCTGTACTCAGGAGATAATTTTTGTGGGGACTTCCCCCCTTCAATATTGGTTATGGCTAGAAAGGATCCGTCTTGTGTAAAACTCTCGCGAGAGTTTGCAAGTCACGTGGCTGAATGTTTACGTTTGGCAGGCAGCCTTTCAGTTACGATCGTTAACATCAGTGGGCCACAGCAAATGATGGTGAGAAGCTAAACTATCTATTAATGATGTCAATTACAGGGAGTGTGATTGTTGAAATAGGGTGTTAGCGGTCTTGCTGTTCAAAGAAGAATGACAACACTGAAGATCACCAACACTATGGTTTATTTTTTATTCACAGGCAAGTCAAAGTTGTTGCAGTAAAAGTCCCAAGATAGTTCCTGGTGCAATACAATGTTCCCTTTCAGTGTTTCACTATTATCCTGCTGCATTAATGTGTATGTTGCATCATGTTACTGCTGTAGATGTGTTTCCGAGCCGCTCCAACGAGAGTTACGGCCCGTCCACACACAGGCATGAAAAAAATCTTTCAAAGCTTCGCCCATTCACTTGAATGGGGTGACGTAGAAGATTTTTAATCTTCGCCGAGCTGCATTGTGGGGAGCGGAGCATGGCTTTGCAAGCATCGTGAGCATCAAAGGTTGAGCAATGTTCAACTTTTGATGCTCCCGATGCTTTCGAAGCTGGCATCAGCCAATCAAATCCTGTTTATGCAAATCCCGCCAGTGCAAGCGCTAGCCAATCAAACCGCGTGCAAGCTGGGAGAGCCAGACCGCAGTTCATTTCCTCATATTCCAAACGAGAAATTACGGTAGCAAATCAGCCGGTTCTTTACGACCAGAACTATTTACCGGGATACAAACCGGAGGAACCAGGCATGGAGGGAGGTGGCAGAGACAGTGGGTGAAACTGGTAGGTTTTCGCCTGTTTGGAGAGTTTATATCCAGTTTACTTCGTTTTAACATTGCTATTGCTTTGTATGTCGGGGGCGGGAGATTCATGTGATTGGTTGTTGGTCGCAAAAAACCGCCAAGCTTCAGACACGCCCAGCTCCAAGATTTTTCAAGATTTTTTTCATGCCTGTGTGTGGACGTTACAACGAGAACGTGACGTCATATTTACACAAGACGGATCCTTTCTAGACATAACCCTTCATATTGTGTCCCTCAAGTTTCCTCTTCCCTTTTTTGTAAATGTGAGAGGAGTCAGTGAGAGGGATAGCTCATTTAATAACTACTGATTTGTTGTATTGTTGTCAGTGAATAAACGAACATCGACACAATAGTATGCTGGCTCGGGTCTCACCCATGAATATCACAAACACAACGCAGAGACAGCTTATCGACACCGGTTACATGTGCACGTGTAAAAATGTGTCTTTGACTGTGTATATACATATTTGCACACGCATTTTTATATAGATTTGTTTTTGTATTTGGGATTGTGGGAAAACGGCATTTCGATCTCCCCGTCTGTACACACAAACTGGAAGATTGACAATAAAGTTGACTTTGACTTAATCCAAGCAGTCTACTTTTTAATTAGAACATAGAAATTAAGCTTATCTTTCCAAAGCAAAGAAGCCTCAATTTTTGTTTTTCCTCACTGCTATTTTGTTTTGCCATGGTTTGTGAAAGTTTAGGCATTTGAGGCAATGCTAAAAAGTAAGAACGTTATGCATTATTGAATGGCAAAGTTAAAGTGAAACCTCAAACAAATGAGGGATAAACAAAACCAAAAGCTTCCTAATGACCCCTAGAGGCAATGATGTATACGAAAGCACATACTAAATAGTTTCCAATCGAATAAACACACTGAGGATTTAGATTTTTGTTAAACCCTTAAAGCTTTTCTTGGGTCCAAAATATTGTGCTTGAACAAATTCATTCTTTTTTTTTAAAGAGGGAATCAATCCAAAATGGTCAGACCCAATACAAAGGACCTAAGGATTTTAAAAACATGATCCGAAATGTACTCAACCAGAACAGACTAAAATATAATATTATCCAACACCAGCTGCATCACAATCCCACACCAGTTATCCAGCAGAGAAGTCATTTTTCTTGCACGTCATGTAATTCACACTTCATTTTTTCACCGAAACACGTCTTTGCTGTTGTGATGATTAGATGACCAGCTGTGATCAGAGCTGATAGGAAGTAGGCTCAGATCCTCATGTCACATTGACACACAGACCCCAGGCTAAAACAACCGGACAATATCTAATGATTAGATATGGGATTAGATTCTAATCCAATATTGTGGCGAAGGGAACAAGACCCAGAAATGTGTGAGAATTGTACAACTTCCTGTTCCCTCGTCCCAAATGTTTTTAATGTGCTTTTGGTTGTACGCCGGAAAGGAAAACCTGAAAATATGTTTATGGTCTACTCTACAACATAAAACCCGGAAGTAAATACCCCCACTCGTGAATATACAACGCTTATTTGGGTCATAAAAACGGTCGCTAACATATGCGCACAATCATGTTCGTTTATAGCCTAACGTTAGCTTTTCACTTCAAATATCATAAAAGTGTGATAATATGTGACCTGCTCTATCGAAATCAATCGCATTGACCCGAAGACACATTTTGAGTTGTATACACTGCTGGAAAGAGGAGATTCCTAGCTTTCTAATGATATCAGGATTGTTGTTGTACTCCAAATATTAAGCGAAATATGTCACATTATATAATGACTGTCACCGAGTCATCATTTTGAGAAAAAGGCCTTCAAAGTTTCCTCTTCTCTGGAATCCATCGATCTGATTGGTTATTAGCAAATGATCAAAGTAGTACGGAGGGAAGATATTTTCGTTTGGATTACTGGTCTGGGGGAAGCTCGCGAGTGTGTGTGTGTGTGTATACGTGTGTTTGTGTCTTTTTGCATTTGTATGTATTGCGTTTGTTTCCCGGGGAAAACCCTCACGAGAAACACCGGCTGTTGTTACGCCTGCTGTGACGTTACATTACTCCGTTCTCCGCTTGTAATTATGCCGTTATAAGCTTCAAAGTTGTATTTATCATCTAAAAAAAAATCCACGTTTATTTTGAAATGAACCGTTGCAACTTCCGACTGATTTCGATAGAGCGGGTCACATATGTGGAGATTATTCGGCTGAACAAACATCGTTAGGTATTATCATTGTGTTTAAAAATCTTATTTTCTGTACTATACCAAAATTCAATGGGGAAATCCTATTGCTTTTTGTCGAGGCACCAATTGCAATGCTAACTTTGTGGTCGGCCTACACAAATGTTTCGTCACTGCTCCACTCTATTGGACTAAATTAAATAAATATCCAGCCTCAGAATACAAACTTTGAATGGTGGGGACCAAATGGACCCATGAAGACCTTGATACACATCATTGGGGATAACCAATGTAACAATTATCGTAAATGCCAACTAGGGATGTCCCGATCACCTTTTTTTGCTCCCAATCCGATTCCGATAATTTGATTTTGACAATTTGCCGATACCGATTTTTCCCGATCCGATCTTTATGCAATGCATTAAGAGAAAAAAAAGCATTCAAGTTGTCCCTTAAGGTTATTTTTTCTTATTTAAATTGGATATTCTATCCAACATGGATATAGCTTCTTTCTTTAAGCATTGGATCAAAACAAAATAAAGCTTTCAGTACTCGTTAGCTTACTGCTACAATTAGACACTGCGCCCTGCCCACTCTGTTGCCAGATTTGAGAGATATAAGCAACCAGGTCTATGAGAACAAGCCCCAAAGAAGCAACACACACATGATGTTCTGTAATTTGAAACCAAAACTAAGGCCTCAGGATGACTTTAAGACTTGAACATGGTCCTTTTTGTTTTGTAACATTGAATACAAAATTAAAAAAAAAGTATTTAAAAAATAAAAAATAAATCCCGATCCCCGATTTTTTTTCTCCCGATTCCGATCTTTTGAAAATCACGTGATCGGCTCCGATCCCCGATCACGTGATCAGATCGGGACATCTCTAATGCTAACATGAAATTATGATGTGACTCTCTCTACGTCTACATCTTGTTTCGTTATGTATCAAATCAAATCAAAATGTATTGTAGCCCCAAATCACAAAAAATACCTCTAAGCAAACAAAAGCAAAGACAAAATATAAATATCATAGCACAAAAAAGATAAAAACATCAACATAAATAGTGCCATATGCCAAACTCCTGCCGAGCAAAACACAAAATTCCCCTTTACATTTTACCAGCAGGCATCGAGAGAGCAAAATCCTTCTCAATGACACTGGTAAAACAAATAATCGTCTCATCCGCTGAGGAGAAAGCTGGCATCCTTTAGCGGCTGGCTTTTTATTCAAAGCAAGGGCAAAACTGTTTGGAGAAATATTGACTTGAGTGCTTTTCACACTTTACAAACCTGCAGCAGAGGATGAGGACTCCACTTTCAAAAGGCGGCATATTTCTGTTTCTCCCTCCTCATTTTCCGACATGAATCTTTGAAAGCCGACCGAAAATTGGCCCCTTGCATATGATGGTAATTTTCTCAACAGTGCCATCCAAGATACTCCAAATTCTTCCTGCCTCTCGCCGCTTCACTCACGGTGCAAGAGCCTCTCAGTGCTCAGAAATGCTGGTATCAATCTTAGTGCATGCCTCTCTAAGCCAGCCAGAAAACCTCAAGGGATGCTCTGACCTTCATCTATGGAGATCAGTTTGTGGAAATTGAAAGAAAGTCCAGTATCACCATCAAGTGAGGACGATACAAGGATTTGAGGAGTAGCTGTTATTGAACATTCATGACAAGTAGGACTATTTGGCCATGGCATGTCTCTTCAGACAGAACAAGCGGAAAAAAGGCAATTTGAATTCCTTCATGTGACCCAGTTATGGGAAGAACTCCAAGTTGAATACTATATTGTCTTTAAAGGTATTCAAGGGTAAACATATTTCAAAAAAGGTGCACCACTGGTAGAAGTAAAGGGGCAAAATGCCAAACTAGATTTTGCAAATAACGACTTAGTGTTTACAAACGGTATGGAGGACAGGTCCATATATGGCTCAACATATTAAAGCCTATTATGCTCATTTTGAGGTTTCTTAACTACACTGAACAAAAATATAAACGCAACACTTTTGTTTTTGTTCCCATTTTTCATGAGATGAACTCAAAGATCTAAAACATTTTCTATATACACAAAATAACCATTTCTCTCAAATATTGTTCACAAATCTGAAAGAATATTTGATAGTGAGCACTTCTCCTTTGCCGAGATAATCCATCCCACCTCACAGGTGTGGCATATCAAGATGCTGATTAGACAGCATGATTATTGCACAGGTGTGCCTTAGGCTGGCCACAATAAAAGGCCACTCTGAAACGTGCATTTTTGCTTTATTGGGGGGGTCTGGGGGGGTCCGAAAACCAGTCAGTATCTGGTGTGAGGGTTCGGGTTAGGGTTAGGGTAATGTTGTGAATCGAGTGGCCTGTGTTCATCGTCCATAACATACGCCTGCCCATACCATAACCCCACCACCACTCGATTCACAACATTACCCTAACCCTAATCCTAACCCTCACACCAGATACTGACTGGTTTTCGGACCCCCCCAGACCCCCCAAATAAAGCAAAACTGCACGTTTCAGAGTGGCCTTTTATTGTGGCCAGCTTAAGGCACGCCTGTGCAATAATCATGCTGTCTAATCAGCATCTTGATATGCCACACCTGTGAGGTGGGATGGATTATCTCGGCAAAGGAGAAATGCTCACTATCACAGATTTTTTCAGATTTGTGAACAATATTTGAGAGAAATTGTTATTTTGTGTATGTAGAAAATGTTTTAGATCTTTGAGTTCATCTCATGAAAAATGGGAGCAAAAACAAAAGTGTTGCGTTTATATTTTTGTTCAGTGTATTTCTGGCCATAAGAGCTGTATTTAGTTTCTCTGTCACATTACACAGTGGGACAGAGTCGTTGACACTCATCACTTTTTAATTACCTGCTGAACTAAAGTGAAGTTGACACCTTCATAATAAGCCCATGTGTCGTGGGAGATCTTTTGACACCATGATAATGTGTCGGGATAATATGATTAGCTGTCTAAACAGTCACCTGTCTATCATTCAAATGTATTTGCATCAAAGAACCCTGCTGGGATTATTAATAAGAAAAAAGACAAGACTAATGATTAGATGCAAATTAGGTTGGTAACATCTATTAATGACTCCCAAACTATTGTTAATGGAGAGCAATCACCTTTAGTATGCATCTAAAAGAGACCCTTCTATTGGCTAGCACTCCAACACATTGTACGTGATAGGCTAAGGGACGGGACATCTCTAAGCGGTTGAACAATCACAACAGAGCCGGACAACTAACCAATCAGTGCAGACTAGGCTCTGGTTTCAGACAGAGGGTGAAAAGAGGTGCTGCAGCACAGACAGTATGAGAACAATAAAGAGCTTTTTGAACATTAAAGCATGGAGACATGTAGAGACACTACATACTGATATACACCTGAACATCAGCAGGAGAGGACTCTTTAAAGTAGAGACACTACATACTGATATACACCTGAACATCAGCAGGAGAGGACTCTTTAAAGTAGAGACACTACATACTGATATACACCTGAACATCAGCAGGAGAGGACTCTTTAAAGTAGAGACACTACATACTGATATACACCTGAACATCAGCAGGAGAGGACTCTTTAAAGTAGAGACACTAAATACTGATATACACCTGATCATCAGCAGGAGAGGACTCTTTAAAGTAGAGACACTACATGCTGTTATACACCTGAACATCAGCAGGAGAGGACTCTTTAAAGTAGAGACACTACAGACTGATATACACCTGAACATCAGCAGGAGAGGACTCTTTAAAGTAGAGACACTACATACTGATATACACCTGATCATCAGCAGGAGAGGACTCTTTAAAGTAGAGACACTACATACTGATATACACCTGAACATCAGCAGAAGAGGACTCTTTAAAGTAGAGACACTACATGCTGTTATACACCTGAACATCAGCAGGAGAGGACTCTTTAAAGTAGAGACACTACAGACTGATATACACCTGAACATCAGCAGGAGAGGACTCTTTAAAGTAGAGACACTACATACTGATATACACCTGATCATCAGCAGGAGAGGACTCTTTAAAGTAGAGACACTACATACTGATATACACCTGAACATCAGCAGGAGAGGACTCTTTAAAGTAGAGACACTACATACTGATATACACCTGAACATCAGCAGGAGAGGACTCTTTAAAGTAGAGACACTACATACTGATATACACCTGAACATCAGCAGGAGAGGACTCTTTAAAGTAGAGACACTACATACTGATATACACCTGAACATCAGCAGGAGAGGACTCTTTAAAGTAGAGACACTACATACTGATATACACCTGAAAAATATCATAATATGTCCTCTTTAAGTCAGATTTATGGTTAAAAACAGGTGAGTTACTGTCAATAGCCAACCAAAGGCTAATGCTAAGGAACAGAAAAACCCTCAGAGGACTCACAAGTCACATATTCAGAAAACAAATAGATCTACACAACACAAATAACACAAAACCACTGAAGCAAAAAGGGTTACGAAAGGATTGGGAGAAAACCGACAAGAATACAAAAACTGCCAAACAATAACATCCCTCGTCTTCTGAGCTAAAAACAACCCTGTTGATCACCACGTTTTCTATGTAGAGGAGGCAACATAACAAGGGCCCCGAGCATTCCTCTGCAAACCGACATGGCTGACAGAGGAAGAGAGGGAGATGCTGACTGATGGGTTATGTGGCCCCCCCGCTGTCTGCCCGCATGTACTTAGGAGCTGCCAAAACCTGTGTGATATTAATGTCATCTGCCTTTTGTAATTTGACTTGGGAGTTCAAATCTTGTCTCAGCGTTGCCTCTCTCACGTCTGCTGGGTCTTACATCTCCGGAAAAATAAGGAAATCAGAAAACGGGAGAGAGGCTCGTTGGGCTTCAGTTTTCGAGCAGATGTCAGATGCACCTCACTTCCTCCCATAAAGTGGGATGAGTCTGCTTCTTGGAGGAGGGAAAAAAAAGGTCATTTGGCAGCGCTCGACATTTCACAGCAATATTTCTTACGGAGGAAGTGGTAAATGAGAGCCTTAACTCACAGATGGCACGCACTTTGGTGAGAGTCATAAACCGACTGCTCCCTCCGAGGGATTTGTTTGTGTCGAGCAACTGATACACGTCCAGGATGGCTTTGATTAATGCTGACAGTGGCCAACAAACACAAAGTGCTCATGCATTTTGGTGAGTTAGATGTGTGAAAAACAGCCAACCAGATCAATAGCATTTATGCCAGATAAACACAATTCACTGTTTGAGCTCTGGATAAAGTCAGATGTATGCTTTCAAACTGGCATGGTGTTGCTATGATTTTGCAGATTTCATTGCTTTATGTCTGTTTTTCTGCAGAACTGGAGCTGTACCATCGGTGGATATTATATCCAAGAAACACATCAGCAGACCGCTACAC
Source organism: Notothenia rossii (assembly GCF_949606895.1). Taxonomy (NCBI): domain Eukaryota; kingdom Metazoa; phylum Chordata; class Actinopteri; order Perciformes; family Nototheniidae; genus Notothenia; species Notothenia rossii. The sequence goes on from NC_136907.1 coordinate 5,081,439, forward strand.
TACACAAATGCTAATGAGTTGTTGAGAGGATGTTCAAAACAGTAATGTCATACATGCCAACCTTTCCAAATCCAAAAGAGGTAGGTTTGCGGGCGGCAAATGTGCTCGCCCAGATGAGGTAATCAGAATAAATGGAACCCCAGTAATTACATGTATAAACCATGTATTTAACATATTGCATCATTTTATGCATTTTTCAGAAAATACATTTGGTAAATAGTCTGTAAAATGCCCGAAAAGTAATGAATGGGAGATAAATATCCCAAAGTCTCCACATTTAATTATATTTTTAATGTGTTTCTTGTTCTCTTTCAGTTGAGACAGTGTAGATGAAGGATGTGTCAGGATGTAGAACTCTTGTGTGAACATTGGATAAAGCCAGGTTCATATTCTTGTTTCATGTTGATGACATATTAGAGTCAAAGGTTTGCACAGAGCGAAATATCTTTGTGTTGCGCGATAGATCAGAAAATACTGCATTAAAAAAGTCATTTCCTGCATTTTTCTACTGATAAAGTGTGATATAAATAATGTACAGGCTTTCAGATTGCTGTAGTTCACTAAACAGAGACATTAACGACATGTTTGGTGTTGAAAATGTCAGAAAAAGGGAAAGAATGGGAGATACATATCCCCAAATCTCAAAATTGTATTATATTTTGTGTGTGTTTGTGGTCCTCTTTCAGTTGAGACACTGTAGGTGAAGGATGCTTCCGGAAAATACCAAACACTGGATGTCTTTCAGTCGCCAATGTGTGTTTTCGAGACACTGATATTAACGGGGAAATCCTGCAGGACTCAAATGCCTCGTCGGGGGTAACGCTGCGGGTTGTTTCTCTTTCAAAAACACAGAGGACTGTTGGTATGATGCGATCACAGACACGCTGCAAACGGTGTCCTATATATGTTTCTGTAAAGTTCTACTGCTTGGGAGCATTGCTGTAGGACTGCTTGAGAGCAGAGGTAATGTTTTCCTCGTTATTATTGATTGAAACAAAATAATAATTGATCAACTATACTTGTGTTTGTGTTTTCTTGATCCCTCATTCTTTCCTGTTGTGAGTGGTAAATTGCCACAACTAGGGATGCCAGCAATTATTCGATTTTTCGAATATTCGTTACAGTCTCCATAATCGAAAATTATTTTTAAAATTCGATTTTATATATTCTTTTATTATTATTTATGTTTTTCTTGTTTTTCCTGGCTTAGTTTCAACCAAAATATAGACTAATGCTAATAATAGTAATAGTATTAATAATTGTAAATGGCCATTGGTCACACCACCAGTTTGTTTTACTGTAAACTTGGAGGAAGCCAGCAGCACACCGACCCCCGCTCTCTGTAACATGTGCCATTGATTTATTGGCGATATACAGAACAGTGAGAACAACACAACTAAAGATGAACAAAGCGATACGTTCAAAGAAGAGTTCCTCGTGGAACTACTTCGAATTGACAAGAGCAAATGAAGTCAAATAAATAAATAAATAGATTAATATTCGCCTGTCCGATTTTCGAATTTGATCATGGTCAGTTTCTGGCATCCCTAGCCACAACAATATCACACAAGTTCGTCAGCCAGAGGCACTGACAAGTTGAACTTGAGATGTCTTGTTCAATACATATCTTGTATGTAATACATATTTTAGAACAACAACTCAAACATTGACAGTTGAAGTTCTTTGTTATTTTATTTGTTCAAGTGTAAAAAACACATCTCAGATATTTGAAAACTTATTTAATTTTGCTGCATTTCACATAAAATCCAATATGTTTAAAAGTATTGTACTGAGCTGGACTTTTTAGTACAATAATATATAACAAATATGCACTAAAATGCAAACATAATATATTGTATATGCTCAAATGTCCTTTGCCCTTTAGGTCGAGTACAGGTTTGCACAGCTGCACTGAGAGCTTTAAAATCACATGGTGTGTACTTGTATTAGTATATTGCGTGGGTTGTGTAAGATTATACAGTGAGAGTACGAAATACTCCGATCATAGTATGAGTCAATGCCACGCTGATTGCATGGAGCGAAGGTATCAATGAACAGTAAGGACAGCTATTACCTTTCTATTCAACGACGCACATTAAAGGACCTTGAGTGGGAACACCACCTGTATAGTAATTGTCAAATACAGGCTAATGGAAATAATATAATTGTAATGCACATGGTTTGACCTGCTTTTAACATTGCTTTGGAAACAGAGACGTTTCTCCGTGATGCAGTTCATTTATACCGCTTACATTTCTGCCATCAATGCTACTTCCTCCTCTACCATAGCTGTGACTCATGCTAACAGCAGCTGTTGCTTTAAAAAGCACTCCATCAATAAGACAATTAAGTGTGTAGTTCTTCCTGCCTATTCCACCGAGGCTGACCCTGACCTCTGACCTCCCTGCTCCATCATTAACTGATCACATTTCATTCTTTACGAGGCACCGTATTTCTGCTTTTTCCATTTGATCTCGCCTCCTGCTTTTTCTAATCAGCCAGTCCAGCCTGGAAAATTAGACCGCTGACACAGCCCTGCACTTTACACCGCATTTACATATTCTTATTCATGTTGTGGCGCTAGTGGCTGTCCTCACATGAGACACTGTGCCCACATAAAGGCTCATGAACATCAAAAGAGCCCGGATACCGCCCTCAGATAAACATCTCAGGCTATGAGCTAGGGGGTGAGAAAAACCAGAGGAAATAACAAGAAAGCAGATGAGCCAGAAGCCAATGGGTGAGAGTTTAAATTATGCAGAGTTGTGTGGGGGCGAGCTCTCGATCAGACCAGAGAGCAACATAAGAAGCGGAGCCTCAGTTAATTGTCGGAGAGAGAGGATTGAATTTCAGAAGATGGAAGAAGCAGCTATCAATTATGGTTGATAATCAATACGAAATATGGCCTCCTTCTGTTTTAATGTGCAAGTGGGATTTCCTGCTCTTATGTGAGGCACAAAAGTGCATCATAAAAAACAGTTTTACATTTTCCAACGTATATAAATAAGCCTCATTAAAATATGCTTGTGGATTTTATTAAGAAAGCTTTTTCAGTAGAGAGCTTCTCCCAATAAAGATCCGACTGGAATTACCAATTTGCCACTATTGGACTCTTTTGTTTACTTCTATAACAAATTGACATCATTATGTAACACTTGTGTTTCTATTGGTTAGCGCTCCGACAAATTGTACAGGATAGGCTAAGGGGCGGGACATCTCTAAGCGGTTGACAAATCACAACAACTCTTTTTAATTTCTACGTGCAATTCCTTGTCCAGTATGCTGCTGCAACTGAAACATTTACCAAATTGGGATCAATAAAGTGCATCTTATCTTATCTTAGATTGGGCTCTGGTTTCAGACAGGGGGTGAAAAGAGGTGCTGCAGCACAGACAGTATGAGAAAAATAAAGGGCTTTTTGAACATTAAAGCATGGAGACATGTCCCAGTACATCTAGTGTTAAAGGTCCCATGTCATGGCCATTTCTACTGATCATAATTCCATTGTTGAGGTCCGCTAGAATAAATGTATATTGTGCAATTTTCCAAACTCACATTGGTTTCTCAAACAGCATCCCTGTATAGTATGTGTATTCACTCTCTGTCCTAAACGGCTTGTTGGAGCTCCTGCCCCCCCTCTCCCTGTGAGCCCAGTGGCCGTCTGCGAGACAGCGAGACACAGCGAAACCCAACCCGAAACACACACACACCCGCAGCCTGGCTGGGAGTTTGTGTGTGTGCTCAGGCTGAGTTCCGCGGTGTCTCGCTGTCTCGCAGACCCCACACCAGTGAGCCAGCTCACAGTGTCCCGCTCCTCCCAGCAGCGAGCCTCGCAACGTCCCACCGAGTGTGTGAGTGTGAGGAAGCCCGCGGATTGGTCCAAACGTAACGGCTCCGCGGATGTTACGTTACGTCACTATACCCAAAATACATCACTATACCCAAGAAGCAAACAATGGAGAAAGAGAAATCCCCAACGAGGCGTTCTGGGGCAGCATAGACAGGTCTTCTCTGTGTTAGAGTTTTACTCGCTACAGGGTGTACTTTGAGGGTTTGTGACTCTGCAGACCGTTCACATGCAGAAAAAGCTACATAACACACAAGGGGACGGGTGATAACCGGAAAAGCATGACATGGGCTCTTTAAATATTTTTTTATGCAGAAATTTTACATATTATAGTTTAAAGTAAAGCCGAGCAACTCTGCTTCCATGCATACATTAAACTGGGGTTTGTCATTTAATATGATATATAGTGAACATCCAGGATGAATGTGTTTTCTTTTATTAACCAAGGTCTTAAGCTCTTTATTCCGACACATTACCAAAGTACGACCTTGGCTTTCATAGTAAGAATAATGTTTCATTTTCTTGGATCAGATAGAAAATTATCCTAACAAGTTTTTTTTTTCTTCTGAACGGTAGCCAATTAAGTCATTTCATTTTTATCTGTACGACCTTAAGTCTTAAGGTGACTGCCATAAAATGATTCAGATCTAATATGTTGACCTTTTTTTAAAGGCATTCATAAAAAGGTCAAATTTCCCTGGGCAAATACTCTCGTTAATCAAAAGGGAGGAATTGACCTAAAGTTGTCAGATTTCTTCAAATGAAAGGGCAAATTATTTCTGCCAAGCTAAGATATGTGTATTTAAAGGAAGTTGCCAATATCCTTATTACAGGTGGAAAGGCATGCAGTACACGTCTAAAAACAAGTCACATTTTGTGTTGTAAGAAAATAAAATCAATATGATGTGCTGTAACTTTCAATTAATACACTGTTCTAATGTAAAACTGCTTTATTCAGAAAACCGGATGTTCACACTCAACTTCCGGTTTTCGCGAGTAAATATCAACTTCCGGTTAGCATTAGCATGTGGCTAATATTATGTTTTGTGTACGTGAATTTAAGGAGAAATGACACGCTGCACACTAAACACACTGTATTTAACCCCTCTCTTATTGACACTAAAATACTATTATTGGGGAATGTTTAAATGACCACAATGCCTTGCACCCGCCCCCGCCAACGCTAAGCCAATAGGAGAAGACCACAGTTGATAACATGTGAAGCCAGCTGTTAGCCTGTCTCTTTCCCAGCTGATCCCAAACCAACGGAGGTCCAATCAGTGGGGAGAGCCACCATCTTGCAATTTCATTGTACAGTATCTTCATTGTTTAATTAAATGCTGTTAACTTGTAAATAAGCTTCATGGACTCTTTTCAGCTTGTCCTACCTCAGGACTAAAAAAACGTGAAGACTTTTTTACATGACTGAAATCAAGACTCTGTGAATGAAGGCAATTTAAAAAGATGAGACCAAGAGACTAAGTAAACAGTGTTTGTGTCTTTGTGCAGCTGCCGCCTTTATTTACATATTCACAGCTGAGTAAGCATAATTTCCGGCTTGTAGGACACGGGGAGTTGCTGCAGATTCTCAGCAGGCTGATTTGGATTTTATTTGGCACCCATACATCTTTAAAGACATACAGTACATACGAGTGTCTCGCATAAATGTCTTGGTGGTGACATTTATTGATAGGTGTTTATGCGGAGTAGTTCATAAAGAGACTATATTCACTGTGCATTGGCCACAGGCTATTTCATGCGGTGTATACATTGTCATGGCACTTCTTTCGTGTGAAGGTGGAGAAATATATTTTAAAAATGACATTGTTTCCCATCATAATGATACTTGAAAACGTAAATTGCCGCTTGATGTTGTTTTGATCACATTTGTCATCTTCAGATCATAAATACGCAATTCCCTGTAACAGCCAGTTGTTTTATTAATGAAGCAGTCATTTGTTTTCCTGTATAATAATAACCTGTCAGCCTTTACGGAGAAAAGAGTCATTTTTATTGTGCTGCCTTTAACACAAATCTCTCCATCAAGCTGTGTGTGTTTTTCTTTCTGTGTATCTACTTAACTCACGAATGGAGAAATGATTGATACTATTATTTTAGGACAATAGTAGCTAGTTGTTTTTTTGTGTTTGGTTATTTATTATATGTTCATTAAACACATATTTAAACATGTCTTCTTGATTCAGGTTATTTTTCTTGCAAGAGAACAATTCATGTATAAGTTGCAAAAATAATTCCCCGTAGCTATATTATCTAAAAAATCAACACACTCTCACTCCATAATCGTCCAGGAGCCACGTTTGGTCAGGGTCCCGTGGCGTGCAGTTGTGATGCTCCTAGGCTCCTTCAGCTTCATAAAGGGACGCAAATAGCTTTCAACTGATTGCAATGTATTCCCATCTGCGGCGGGAAGCACGGCATTCGTTTACGTCCTTAAAGGCAATGTGAGCGTCCATTCCCATTGGATAACGGAGAATTGTACACCAGGAAGTAAGTATTCCCCTTACTGTCGATAGATCTTACAGTGATATCTGCACTACTCATCGACTAAAAAACACAAAATTATCCTTGTTAATTACACAACATTGATTGGTTTAAATTGTGTGCAATGCTTTTGTATTTTTCCCCTTCGATTCGGAGAAATAAATATTTTTTCGGAGTAAAGGATAGCAGAAGACACTACACTACCCAGAATCCCCAGCTATCGTTTAGGACTACACCATGTGCTCTGTTTTACAAACCCCGTGATTAGTTTCACATAATGGTCCTATTCCTCTTCCATGTATTACACTAAATGAAAACCTAATATTTTAAATACGTACTAGAGAAAGAGAGGTACGTGAGATTAAATGTAATGTCAATAAAATTAAAAACCTAAGGAAGTGGAATAGGGCAACATGAAAGAAAAAGCTCTGAAGAAAAAGTCATAATCCTCACTTTAATCTCAGAATTCTGTCTTTTTTCTCAGAACAGAAGATATAGACCGTGTTTCGTGTCCCTCTAATAGCCAGCGGTGGCAAAGTGGATCTCCCTTTTGAGGAACATGAAATCTAACGCAGTGACAATCTGCTGTCCCACACACTCCATCAGAGAGCTTTATTTTTAGGCGCCTTAAATGGAGTGAAAAGATTGAGAAGCAGCACTAGAGGTGGAGGAGGACGCGGTGCAAGCATCAGTCCCTAATGGCTCTAATGTAGTATTTCAGAGAGGCCGAGGCCCCCGGGGGCCCGCTGGGGGGAAACACTCAGGAACTGGGAAGGCAACAACCCAATGGCTTCAATATCATTGGTCCACTCTGCTAACGGAGGCATTCTGCAGGATAATAGCAGTGGCCAGAGGTTTCAGTACTTTACTCCACTACTTATTTTTCTGACACATTTTTACTTTGACTTCTTACATTTTGAACAAAAATACCTGTACTTTCTACTTCTCACATTTTTAACACAAATACCTGTACTTTCTACTTCTCACATGTTGAACCCAAATACCTGTACTTTTTACTTCTTACATGTTGAACTCAAACACCTGTACTTTCTACTTCTTACATGTTGAACACAAATACTTGTACTTTCTACTTCTTACATGTTGAACACAAATACCTGTACTTTCTACTTCTTACATGTTGAACTCAAATACCTGTACTTTCTACTTCTTACATGTTGAACTCAAATACCTGTACTTTCTACTTCTCACATGTTGAACCCAAATACCTGTACTTTCTACTTCTTACATGTTGAACTCAAATACCTGTACTTTCTACTTCTCACATGTTGAACCCAAATACCTGTACTTTCTACTTCTTACATGTTGAACCCAAATACCTGTACTTTCTACTTCTTACATGTTGAACCCAAATACCTGTACTTTCTACTTCTCACATGTTGAACCCAAATACCTGTACTTTCTACTTCTTACATGTTGAACACAAATACCTGTACTTTCTACATGTTGAACTCAAATACCTGTACTTTCTACTTCTTACATGTTGAACTCAAATACCTGTACTTTCTACTTCTCTCATTTTCCAAACAGGCTGGTTCCTTTAGTTTGAATGTGTGTTTGGTGGCGTGATCATTATTATTTAGAGTCATTGCGTGCCTATTGATTTGAACACGATCCGTGTATCCATCATTTCCTGGTCTTCTCTAAAGAAGAGGGACCAATGAAAACGTTGTCATGTTGCCGTTGGTCACCATGGAAACATTCATTAGCTAACAATGACATTATTATTCTATTAATATAAAGGGAGGTCAGGTACTCTTTAAAACAGATGCTAGTTATGGGTACTTTTTACTGAAGTACATTTCAAAGCCTCTTTACTTTGACTTGAGTAAAGAAGTTTAGTCAGTACTTCTACTTTCACCAGAGTATTTTTAAACACGAGTATCTGTACTTCTACTTGAGTAAAGGATGTGTGTACTTATCTCTGGCAGTGGCAGATTCTGCTAAACGCTCATGTTGAAGATAAAGCCAATACTAATGGAGAATAAATAATAATTGAATCGCTATCCAAAGTCATTTCCTCATACTCAGAACATGCTTCCTTCTGCTTTCTCTTTCCATTAGATGTAAATAATACCTAAGAGGAGAATAGAGCATTATTAACACAAGGTATTCTCCCATGTTTTACAAATGTCCTCAGCAGCGGTGTAATTGCCGTCCGTACCGTGCTGTGGAGGGGCCGAGAGCTTATATGCTTATAATGGAAATAAATAAGTCAACGGAACAAATGTTGTTTTGACGAACTTAAAGTGACTTACATGCAGTCTTCTCTTCGCCTAAGCTCTTATTTCGCATGACAAGACTTTGCTGACTTTCTCAAGAACCAATGACATTTTAAAAGCCTTGAACCCATGTTTGGTCGCACTCCTGTTCTTTATGCATAAAAAACCAAGGAGCATTTCTCTCAGTATAGATATGGCAGATTACATCGTGCACTTTGGCCTCTGTGCTCAGGAGCAGAGTATGACAGAACATTTTCTAACCGTAATGACCACGATATGACAAATGTTTCATACAAAAATAGCATTCTCCATTTGAAGGGATTGGTGAATTCTCCTACGCCTCTTCATAGCCAGGTAATGATAACAAACAGCCATCTCTAAAATAACTTTCCGTTCACAGCGTAGGAATGACAGGCATCCTGTTTTCGTTTCCTCTCCGTCAGAAATGGAACAAATAAAGGATGATTAAATATAGCTGTGAGCAGCCATTAGCTGTGTCTGAGCCCTCAGGGCGAAAATCTGACGGGGACAAGATGAGCGACATTCATATTCAGTTTCACAAAGTTCCACATCTCAAAGTAAAACATTTGTAAGAGCTACAACTGGAGGAGCTGCTGTGTTTGACCTATTAGTGGATTCACTGATGCATTCAGACTGAAAGTTGGTGCCTCTGGGATTTAGTCATTGTATGAAAATTAATATCATCTTATAGACAATTATTAAAACAAATGTGCGTTATATTGCAAGTAAAATAACACACAAACGTTTCAATGCATCTTCCCTGCAAATATCAGACATCACTATGAAACACTCGCGCTCCTATTGGCTAGTTCTCCAACACCCTATACGTGATAGGTTAAGGGGCGGGACATAAGTAAGCAGTTGACCAATCACAACAGAGCCGGCGAGTTAACCAATCAGAGCAGACTGGGCTCTGGTTTCAGACAGAGGGTGAAAAGAGGTGCTGCAGCACAGGCAGTATGAGAAGACTAAAGAGCTTTTTGAACATTAAAGCATGGAGACATGTCCCAGCAGAGAGACATAATAAAAAATAACCTGAAATGAGATGAGAGCCCCTTTTACTCTGCAGCCTTGTTTCTGCATATTAGAGGATTTTTTTACACTGAAGACCTGCTGGACCTGCAGAAATGTTTTCAATGGATCTGCTTTGATAACTTTTTTCAGCAGTGAGCATTTAGTCAAAAGGGCAGCAGCGTTTTTGCTTCACACAGAACCTAAAACATATTAAAAATGTGCTTAGCTAGTGTTCAATAAAAACCCTCTCTATACTTCCTGGGGGAGGATGTATTTAAGATGGATGCATCCTAATGTCAGTGGGTAGAGATTATTATGAATATAAGTACTAAATGTTGTATTGAAATGTTGTGATATGTATTGATATCCCTAAAATGGTAAATGTTAATGTTCTTCATACAGTAGCTTAGAATTTCCTTAATGTATCTAAGACATGTATTTTGTATATTCTAATATTGAATAGAAGTGGTGAAATGACTTTGAATTGCCTACAATCGAATGAAAAACAATACAAACAGCAATTATTGTCTTTGGGGAAACTGATTGACCATTTTCTAGTGTTTTAAAATATAAAAAACACAGCAAATACCACAATCTACTAATGGTTATTAGTATAATCTTTTTGTCTCACCAGAGACTCTTTCCAGTTATTGTTTATTTGAGAATACAGCCCGGCAGTGCCGCTGGCAGATCGCTAATTGTGAGGATTAAATGCCTCTTACTGTTATAGCTGCTAAATTACACAATTTTGTCTAATATAACCAAATTAAAAAGAACACATTCAATAAACAATGTTATGATGTGATCTTCATAGTGTTTAATTGTCTTTTCAGTAAACTGTTGGGACATTTTAAAGTGTGTAAACAGTTACCTGTGGGTGGGGGCGAGCAGTTTAAAGCAATAAAAACCAAACAAAGCTCCATATTCTGCACTCAATATCTACTCATTAGCATGGGAAGCATCAGTGTTTATCTTTTAGTTTGTTTATGTATTGTGTTTCTGTGTCCTCAGGCTGCTCTCATAGCTTCATGGATTTAGCAGAGCTTCGTGCAGTTTAAAGGAAGACAACCAATCAGCATGAGCGTTGATGAATCTGTCTGAGGAGACAGATAATACACTTCCTGTCTGAGGGGAAACAAAGTGAGGTGAGTAGGAGCACACGCTTGCCTCGGGGAGGGAGAGCCACAGCGGAGAATAAACAGAAGGGCTACCATGGCAACCATGCGCGGGAAGTCTTCTTCGCTGCTTTTGTGGCAGGACTACAGCGCCACTTACAGGCCTGGCATATGTACGACAGCGTGTTTCTGGTGCCTGTTGCGTGTGGCTCTAGCCTTAAACATGAGGTGAGTGGGAAGAGGTGGAAACAATCAGGGGCGGGGCAGACGCTGATGAAGGCGGGAAAAACACACAGGGGGAGGAAGAAACGGGGCCTGAAATGAAAGACGAGGTAAGTACAAAATAAAACAGGAAATGACGGACAAAATACATGAACATAACTAACACACTTGACGAGACACAACAGCCTGCCTGTGTTGCTAAGCGAGTACGATGTTTTTTTACAGAGCAGGTCTTCCGCATGTACCAGAAAGGGTTATATAATCAGCTTGTTTGAAACGAAGGACTCTGGGTGCTCATTGCCTTGTGTTTGACCCCGTGATGAAGGTGCTCTCCTCCTCCCTGAGGTGCAACACTAACAAGGACACACACTACTGCCAGGGCAGGCAGACACATGCATGGGAAATTAATAAATAAATAAGTTTAGAAATGTAGCTTTGCCCAGAAAGTTATATTTTCTAAATAATTATAAAAAGGAAAGAGGAAGTCTGATCTTGATTTGCATTTTTGATTCTTGATATATCTTTAAGTGCTTGAGATTATTCAGAAACAAACATATTTACACTAACACTAACCACTTCAATTGCAGATATGAGGATTATTTCCCCAGTCTATAACAATCTTAGCAAAGGTGATTGTAATTTAAAAACATTAATGCATATAAATACTTGAGATTACACTCGCTGCGACTTCCAAACCGCGATGTCTGATTTCAGGGCCCTCTTTTTCGGATCACTCCCATCAAGCCCAGTCTACATTTAGATCTAAACGACACACCTTTAAAGCTTCATGACTGCATCATGCTCTATCACAGTGATAAAATGTGTCCACGGAAATCAAATCAGAGCTCTATTCTGCGGTGTTTCGGGCTAAAGGAGGGTCTCCAGGAGAACATTTGCCATGATGACCCACACAGTCTCACAAGGTGAAAACAGTAACTGGTAATAAAGACGGTAACACTGTCTAGTACTTCACTCCCCTGAAGTAAAAAGCAATGTGACATTCATCTAGGAAAGGACACACGAATAAAAGCAGAGACACTGGTCATCAAATATCGGCCTTTTTAAATCATAAAAAAAAGAAATATTCTTGATTCCTACCCCTTTCATAATCATTATGTATTATACGAAAGCACATCATGTTTACGAACCTTGTTCATTTTTAAATGTATTATCCCGCGTATAACTATGAACTGCAAATGTGTTTACAAAGCTACCTCTCTTTACAACCCAAAACTGCACATATTTGACTTATATTCAGAGTATTTTGTCATAATATACTCTACTTGTTTACGTATATTTGGTGCAAATACTTATCTTTATTGTCAATGTTTAAAATCGTTTTTCATACTTGTTCTATGTATTGGTCTTTTTCTTATAATTGACTGTACACACCAAAGCAAATTCCTAAACGACTTGGCAATAAACCTGATTCTGATTATCACGATAAATATAATATGGATGGACCACAGATGGTAATGAGCTATTAGCTATAATCTGGCATATTGCATCTCTTCTCTTTGCTGAGATTAATGTTTTTGTATGCATGGGCCTTCTATAAATAAATTAAAAAAAAAAAAGTTTTGAAGACAGCTGTGACAGTCAGAGCAGAAGTCTATTCTGTTGAGTGTTTCTTGGGCATGCTGTGTCCGCATCATTCTAACCCACCAATGTTTAGATGGATTTAGGAACTTCCCCTCGATTCTATTGGCTAACGGTTACAGAGAGGTATCAATCACCCAAATCGACCAATGGATTCCAGAGATACGGCAAATACAGCCAAATGACCCCAGAGGTGAGTCAAACTGGACTTTTATTTCTAAATCTCTCTAAAAAAGGTCAAATTTCACTTGTTTTGCATCAATCTTGATACAGGGTACTTATTATATGTTATAGTTTGGATTCCTAAAGCTTTTAGTCTACTATCCCATCATCCAAGGGTGGTTTTCACTATAAGTAATTGTTTTCTTTTTAGACGGAAACTATAATTTAAATTGTTTTACTATGTTCAATCCAAATTTAGTTTAAAATAAAAACATCTATATTGATTCTGACTTTTCCAACTCACAGGTTTATCATTGCTTTTTATATATATATATATATATATATATATATATATATATATATATATATATATATATATATATATATATATATTAATATATCATTATTTGATCGTCAACTAAACTCTAAAGTTGCTTATCTGTTGATCATCAACTAATGCTTAGTTACTTGTCGGTTTGAACGATGCTGTTGAATGTCAACTGACACATGTCAACTGATGCACTGTTGACATGCTACTAAATATCAACTGATGACTTATAGAGTGTTAACTATGGACTATCAAAATAAAGTGTTACCAGATTATTAATTTACCCCTTTTAGAAGTGAAGTTATAGTCATGTGTTCTGGGCTCGGGGCTGAACAGGTTGATATCTTATGAGAGATCGGGAATCACTTTTTGTCAGAAAAGCTGAGTATGAATGAAAGGTATATTGTCAAGTTGAGTCCAATAATGCATTCGTAGATGTCTTCCTCAGATGTGAATGTAGTGTTTCGTAGAGTCATCAGCTCAGACTGTGAGCCTTCAGGAAGTAACAAACCAGTTGTAAGGAGCTGTGAGAGGGAAGGAGAGTGGAGAGAGTGCTTGAGAGGATGCATCATCCTCTACTCCAGCCACCTGAGCCGAGCAGACGCTCCCCTGCTGATGTGATTGTGTCTCATAACCTCATCTTTCATCGTGTCAGCGACTTCTTTACAGGCCGGGGGATTCAAATGCATACAGTAGAGTACAGCCAGGGACTTGTTTTCTGTGGCGTGAAGAGAACAATGAGTACAAAAACACCTCCCTGTTATATTTACAAGCCTCTTCTCTTTGAAGACCAGGCCAAGGTTTCATCTCTGATGGAATATTTCTCCATCTGCATTTAAATCTGTTCACTGTGAGTAGGCAGCCGACAGCTTGGGAATACAGAGGGTTTACTTTAAATTGATCAGAGCTGTAGTAACAAATAACTGTGTGGTGTTAAAATAATACGCTGACAGATATTTAATGATGCTTTCCCTGAAGAGGAGTTTTTATCGTAGCGAGGTGTATTTGTAATCAATCTGCACCTCTCCATAACAGATGTATTATTCAGGTGAGCTGTATCATCAATTGTAAGATCTTCAAAGCCTAAAATATGAATTTCCAATCACGCAGTTGTTTCCCTCTAACAGAATATCAAGGATATTGGCAGAGGCTCACCTGAGATCAAAACTGCTCACACTTATATTCAAACAGTACGTGAGAAAGGTGATGGACATGTCAGAAAGTGGTGTTGCCGAAACCCAATGAAATTATTATGAAGCCGCTCAAAATACAGTGTAATGGCTCTCATCAATCCAATGTGTTTTATTATAAGCGATAAATGTGCTATCTGGCAGTGAGGAGCAGTTTGGACAACAGTGTCGATTACATAATCAAATTCTGATGTAGTTTCCAAACCGAACGCTGTCAATATCCATGACCCTTCTCGCTGTAGAAGAGATACTAACAAATCATTTAAAGGTCCCATGTCATGGCCATTTCTACTGATCATATTTCCATTGTTGAGGTCGACTAGAATATATTTAAATTGTTCAATGTTCCAAACTCACATTGGTTTCTCATACCTAAACGCCTTGTTGGAGCTCCTGCCCCCCCTCCCTGTGAGCCCAGTGTGCTCTGATTGGTCGGCTCGTTGCGAGGCTCGTTGCTGCTGACAGGGCTCCGGGTCGGCGATACACCGAGAACAAGCGAAACTCATCCTGAGCACACAAACACTCACAGCCGAAGTAAAAACAATAAGTGTGTCTTGATATTGAGTTAGAAAAATGTTTCTAACGCTGAGAGAATGGGTCTGCGGAGAGCATTTCTCCACCATCCCAACTCGTCTATTACCAGCGTTCAGGGAGCTCTATGCAAGTCAATGGGACTCCCTGTTAGTTAGCCAAGGGGTCCTGGTGTGTGAGGAGCTCCACGGATTGGTCCATTTGGGCCAATCCGGTCATTTGTTGTTGATTTGGGTGTTCACACATCACAGAACCCAGGAAGCAAACAATGGAAAAAGAGAAATCCCCAACGAGGCGTTCTGGGGCAGCATAGACAGGTACTTTGAGGGTTTGTGACTCTGCAGACCGTTTACAAAACCTTCATAACACACAAGGGGACGGGTGATAACCGGAAAAGCATGACATGGGACCTTTAACCACTTAATTATTTCTGCGCTATTTTAGGTATTTGACTTGCACGTCGATTTGTTAAAGGAGCCTGAAACTCAAGATGTTCTTTGCTCAATCTACGCTGTAGTTATTGTGCATTCGATAAACACGACCTACGAATCCTTTCTGAAGATAATCTTTGTATTTTTTTGTTCTTCTTAATAAAATGAGTTCAGTGAGAGGATTAGTGAATCTCTTGTGAAGGGTCCTTATGGAGACATTATTTAGAAATAATGTAGAAACACTTTCTCACGCACAACTGTCAAACGCTCTCAGATAAACATGTCAAACGCTATCATATACACATGTGAAACCAATAGTGACATTGATATAAAAACATGTTGTGTGAGCTGTGTACGTTTTTACCTTGTCTTACATGTGTATGTGAGAGATGTTCACACGTTTTTAAATGCTTTTGAGTTCAGAAGTATATATGAAAGGTATCTACAGTAAATATTATCTTTGCCCAATAATGTGGCGGTCTCCTGAATAATTCTATTTTGGCCACAATAGTGAATCAGTAGTGGAAAAAGTAATCATTAAGAGTGTTATTAGAGCAGTAAACAAATATAACAAGTTAATATCTTATTATGAGCGATCAGGAATCTTTATTGATTAGTGAATCTCTTATGGGTCCTTATGAAGACATGCTATAGAAATAATGTAGAAACACTGTCACACACTGAAACTGAAAGCAAAATCATTAACAAACGTGTGAAGCGCTGTCATATACACACGGTAAATACTGTCATACACACAAGTGAAACGCATACTGCCATTAATAAAACATGTTGTGTGTTTATACGGAGTCTTACGTGAGAGATTTTCACATGTTTTTAAATACTTTTGAGTTCAGAAGTGTAAGTGAATGGTATCTAAATATTATCCCTAGGGGCCCCTCATAATTTCTGACTGAAACATTCAAACCATCGGATATTCAACCCACACAAATATAATATAACACTTGGAAATACTTTTTAGAGCTTTTTAGGCCAGATACGCCTCCCTGGTTTCCTCTCCTCTGTGCTGATGGTCTTGTCTACTTAAAACTAGTATATTATGATGGACTACTTCCTGTTGCCTCTGGTCTTTCTGGAAGTTGAGCAGGTAAATGAAAACAGAAATATCTCCCATGCACTGAACACAATCAGATATACCACTGACGACCTCTTTTCCAATTGCTGTTTTTTGTTTTTATTCCATTATGTACAGACAGAGCATCTCCAGGTTATTACGAGTGCACTTAAGTTGCCATTATTGTGCAGGCATTCTATATCTGAACCTGCTGGGTATCATATTGCATGAGCGTTCTTCATTATCAGATAACAATTGCTGGTAAATGGTAACGAATAGAGAGGCCGGTGAGTGGAGATGAGTCTCGATAAGATATAATGAAGTTATACAGGCCTTGTGCATTCATGACTGATTCAATTACCGCGTCATGTTGTAGATTAGCCAGTATGTGATCAAATAGAGAAGCACCACTTTCCAATAAAAATATACCTAGTCTCTTCGGTAATTACTATGCATTCACTGTGTCACTGTAATTAGGCCTACATAGTTAAATGAGGTGGTGTAGAATGAATATCCTAGGAACATTACAGCGGGGTAATGATAGCGCTGTGTGCTTTGGTTACGCACATGTATCAGCAGAAATGAGAATCTTGCCAATTTCCTCGACACTGTTCATGCGGCACGTGTCGAGCAGCCTCTCACGCTGCATTCAGTTTCATCTGATTGATAGGCGCATGTATGTGTGCAAATGGAAATGTGACTGAATTGTCGAGTGTGCGAAGGAGTGCATCCGCAGAGTACAGGATCTGTAGATGGCTGCTGACGCTGATACAGGATTATCCTCTGGTGCATTTCCACATTATACATCTCATCTCCTTCTGCAGAAGCCATGTTGCACAATAGCATCTCAAGCTAAACAAACTGACAGCTCAAGCAGGCAGAGGCTGCATAACCAATCTGTTGTTTATTATTTATTTTTTGATAGTACGAGGAGAGACTCGGGCAAGATGACATTTCCAGCTATTGTGTCTTTAGTCAATAATTTGGCATTCTCCTGAATAATTCAATTTAGGCCACGATAGTGAATCAGTAGTGGACAAAGTAATCATTAAGAGTGTTATTAGAGCAGAAACAAATATGTATATGAAAGTATACAGTGGGGTTATGTCTAGCACTCTCCCTTAGTGTGTGTGTGTGTGTGTGTGTGTGTGTGTGTGTGTGTGTGTGTGTGTGTGTGTGTGTGTGTGTGTGTGTGTGTGTGTGTGTGTGTGTGTGTGTGTGTGTGTGTGTGTGTGTGTGTGTGTGTGTGTGTGTGTGTGTGTGTGTGTGTGTGTGTGTGTGTGTGCGTGTGTGTGTGTTGTAATTAGAGTGTCTCGGTAATTTGCTTACAGATCCGTTTTGTCTGTCTGTGCACTCAAAATCGTGTTAGTGTGTTATGTCTCTTTCACTTAGCTCAAAATCTGTTTGCCTAAAAACAATGTCTTAACGTCAGGATACATGTATTGGCCACACTCCAAGTTCCCCTCAGTGCCATCAGGGTTATTACTTTTGTGTGCACTGTTCACGCTGTTAGCATCAATAGCTGCTAGTGCCATTAGCCGCGAGTGAGCGCCGTTAGCTGCTAGCATGATTAGCTGCTAGCTGCTTGCGTAGCCATCGGCTTGTTAAAGGAGCCATGTGGAGATAATTCATGAATTATAAATATGCTCTGAATTAATGCAGGGAAGGAGTAGGAGGAAGTACCAGTGAGCCAATATAATACTGAATTGCAAGGCTGCATTGACAAAGAGGACACATATCAACAATAGATAAAGTGTATATGCATAAAGTAAATTGTGTTTTGCAAATTGAGCCCACAAAAAAACATTATGACGTTTAGGTCTTCGATGTATTAACAGATATTTTTAGCTCATTATTCAGCCAAACAATGAACAATTAAAGCAGCTTAATGACTTTAAATATTGAGACTCAACCAAAACATTAGAGTTAACAAACAGAATATTATTAACTACATATAATTACCTACGTTTTATTTGATCATTAATCTAAGAGCAGCTTGCTGTTATCGTACAAAATAATACATTGAAAAAGCAATTTAAATGCAAAACCAACAAAAATGCAACATGCTCTACAAACCCATTCGCCTTTATTAACTTGAATGCTATTCTCTTGATGGGAACAATAAACATCTTCTAACAAATGTAATAAAAGGCTTTACAAATGAATAGTTCAGCAGCACTGCACATGTCATTGGTGGAATACATTCACACCGTGTCGTCATGCCGGGACATTTGGTTCCTGTGAAGGCTGGTTATCAACATGCTTTCTATTGTTTTAATCCAACTCACACCTTTCTGTTTACACACCCCTTCCCTGTTCTCACACCTGAGATTGAGTACGCTGGAAGTAAAGTTCACTGAGCAGCTGAGTCCTGAGCGAAGTCGCACTTAGAGCCAGATCCCAGAATGCACTGGGCAGAGAAAGTCCACCGGTTCATCACAGTATAAACACATTGACAGGTGTAAACAATGTAGAATAAGACTGACTTTTATGTTGCTAATAATTAACGCTGTATCTAATACAAAGCTTTTCCAATCCATTTGATTTCTATAGCACATTTAAAAACAACAGAGTTGAAAAAAGTGCTGTATATCAACAACTGTATAAAAGCATAGCATAAATACATACAAAACAGACAGGACACGAAACAAATGTGAAACACGAGACACTGAAACCAGATCAGAAGCCACAGACTGAGAATCTCTCCCACATGACGTAAAAACAATACGAAACACTAGTAAGATAAAAACCCACATTTAAAAGCACAAGTGTCACCTGGCCTGTAAATGCCAAACTTGTAATCCTTTCACCAAATACACACAGGTACTACAACCAATACCGGCATTCAAAAGTATTACGTTTTGTAGAAAATACATAAAGTTACACTTTTGTTTTCCAAGTTGTTTTCCAAAACACTTTTTCTATAAAAAGCATCATTACTGTTTTTAACTGCTCATTTTCTTCAGTGTTTTATACCTGGACAAGATCCAATAACAATAAAGTGACAATAAAAACAAGTATAAGCAAATACTATTGTTATTTGAAAAGTAAAATCTGAATAATTGTGAAATCTAATATCAGCATGAATTCTAATATACAAATCATCAGACTTCTACAAGAATACTTGAGACTTTAAGATAGCAGGAGGACCACAAGTTATCATAAATCTGGGATGCTAACCTGACAGTATGTACATACAGTGCTTAGTGTCCACATAAAAGAATACTGCCAAAACAACCTGATATAGAACATGTGGGCGACTGTGGCTGCGAGGCAGTGCGTCGTCTTTCAACCATAAGGTTGTGGGTTTAATCCCAGCCCATGCAGTCAACATGTCGATGTATCCTTGGGCAAGATACTTAACTCTGAGTTGCTCCCGATGGTCAACGGTGTGTGAATGTTAGGTCCGAGAGTAAGGTGCACTGCTCTGTATGAATGGGTTGGAATTTTTGGTCCTAGAGCAGTGGTTCTCAAAGTGGGGGGCATGCCAGGGGGGGCGCGAGAGACCAGGAGGAAAAAGGGTTATATAAAAAAATAAAATAAAAAAATCATAATTTGAAAAATTATTGATTCGAAAATAATATGATGCGAGAGAGAGCACACCGGTACCGGAGATCGTTGTTGTTAGCTTCTGGTGCTAGCGAGCTACGCTAACGGATATAAGGAGTTTTTTCAACAACAAAGTGGAGGAGAGTCCTCTCCTGTCAGACTGAGAGGCTCAGTGAGCTAAAGGACTCTCAGTGTTATCTCAGTGGGTCTCAAACGGTTTGGTCACCATTAATGTAAACAATTATTTCCGAGGCACACATTTATATGATCATTATAGTTATAAAAAAATAAGAGAATAAATGAAAAACAGGTATGAAATACTATATGACAGTAAAACAAGAATAAAGTTTAAAAGGGAGTGATTTGTAAAATATCCATAAAGAAAAAGTAAATCTGTTTACAGTTCTGTTTCAAATGGGTGTTGAGAGATTTATCCATCGATCTCTTCATGTTGCTCTCAAAGTGCACCAGATTGATGCTTTTAACTTCAATATTTAAAAATAAATCTTCCTATATGCCATGAGCTGATTATCGAGCCTTCATTGTAACAGTCGTGGGTACACTGTGTGTGTGCGTGGGGATTTTTGCAGTAGAAAGTTCCACTGTAGCGCCCGGTACATTAATGGGAAACCCTAAATGTTTGAGCACCCTCTATGAAACGTCAAGCTACCCCACAGCACCCCCAAAAGAAATCTCTGGCGCCGCCACTGAGCCTGACTATTTGTGTTGAGGGGGCTCAACTTTTTTTTTTCTCCAAAGGGGGGGGGCCCTTACAGAAAAGGTTTGAGAACCACTGTCCTAGAGTAAGTTACACTGCTCTGTATGGATGGGTGAATGACATGTAGTAGTAAAGTGCTTTGAGGGGTCTTAAAGTCTTAAAGACTGGATAAGTACAGTCCATGCGTGTAATCCACAAAGCACCGTGTCTTTCCCACTCTGTATGCTATGACGTGATCTGCATCATAATGTTCATTTAGTTTGGCATGCAAATCCAATCTCTATCCAAAATAATGCATTTGCAAAGACACCTGCTCAGCTTCTTTATTAAAAGTGTCTTGCGGGAAGAGAAATGTTTGTTTTATTTTGTTTGGAAACCGTAAAGTATTCTCCCGGGAAAAGGCTGAAAGCATATGTCACTTTTGATTAGATTTTTTTTCTCACGCGCTTCTCTATCGCTGAAGGTGAGTCAGTGAAGGCAGCACCGTTCCTTATTGGCACGCCTCCTACTCATGTTTAAAGCATGAAGGGAAATAAATCCTCATCCATCACAAGTCATAAGAAGGAAATAAATGAATGACGTGTTGGATCCATAGTCATGGGACATCATTTGAGGAGTGAGATAAGCAATCTTTATAAATCACTGAGTGTGACACAAGCAAAGATAGCAGGGGTTCTCATGTGAACAGGATTGAAAGCCAGATGCTTAATCCAAAACCTAACCATGTGAATAGACTGTAACTGCAACCAAAGCAAGAACACTTTCAAATGAAGCAAGGAGTAAAGACAATGCAAATTAGCACTGGTCATTAAAAGCCTGTTTGCAATTAATAACAAGATGCAGTAAATCAGTTGAATCTGACACATATATTATTAGCTGCATAATTATGGTGAGGAGTGTAGGTGTTAAGCTTCACTTGGTTTTAACTGGACGCCTGGTTGTTTGCGCTGATTGCAGACGTTAAAAGATAGAAGCTAACGAGTGTGCATTTGTGTTACGGACATGTCAAGAAAATATCCATCAGACACATTTCTAATCTAAGACGTGAGGTATTCTGCCATTCAAAAAAAGAAACGTACATCATGTCCTTCTGCATTCGTTCATCCAATTTGACAGCATTGTTCTAAAAAAACAGACCGTCCAATTTTTACATTGATACGTACACATTGTATGTGATAGGCTAAGGGGCGGGACATCTCTTAGCTGTTGACCAATAATAACAGAGCCGGCCAGCTAACCAATCAGAGCAGACTGGGCTCTGGTTTCAGACAGAGGGTGAACAGAGGTGCTGCAGCACAGACAGTATGAGAACAAGAAAGAGCTTTTTGAACATTAAAGCATGGATACATCACGGTAGAGGTACGAAATAGAAACGCTAACCTGTCGCAGAAGACTTTGCAAAGGTGTTTGTAGTATTGGTAATGTTGGATTTAGGTGTTTTATTAAGAAGTGTGACTGTATCAGATCCCTGTACTCCTCACCAGATGATGGTTATTATGTTTTCTGCCAACTGAACAAAATGAGGAAATATTTACCCGTTTTGTGTGTGTCATTTCCCCTTGGACTGACAACTGTTAGAAAACAATCACAACGCCTCTATGCAGAGAAAAAGAAAGCACCAATGAGGAAGTCAAAGCTTACCCGCTGACCTACAGAATTAATCCTCTTTTTTCTCTATGTGTGTGTCTACCATACTTTACAAGAGGAAAGATAAAAAACAATAAAAACACAGAAGGTCAGAGCAGACTTCCCTTTTGGTTTGAAAGACATAATATAGCAATAAATAACGCAGACTTCCATTGTTAACTGGGGAAAAGCTTCTTATTGCATCCCTGCTTCAATTTGGTGGGAGGTGAAGGAGCACAATCTGATTATCCTTTTAGATTTGTGAGAATTGGAAAATAAAGTAAACACTTATTGACTGCAGCTGAAAGGGGAGATGAAGAAGGCATGTTCACACAGCCCACACCCACGTTTGTACCATCAATATTTTGTACCTGCCCGCAAACTCAATGGCTGTCGGTAAACAACACTGCCTCCTCTTCCTCTCCGGAGGCTCATTAAAATGTGAGTACCGGCTCCCCTTGTCAAACATACCAGCGAGCGCTTGCTTTTGGGGGCTAACAATCCCATAAATATGATGAAACTCAGCTGGAGTGACCTGTGTGATGTAGCAAATGACTTCATAAGCTGAAATAGTGAGAGGGGAAATGAGACGATAGGGTCTATAATTGAACTTTAAGGCCGGCTTTCTATTGAAGAGAAAGTTCATATGAACCAGAATGTAAGAGGAGATATTGCATAATTGAAATCTCTTTGTTCCAGCTTTGATCTCTGACAACATATTTAAGAAATAACTTTTTTCCATATGGTCATTTCAGGTTCATATCAGCCTGTAGAGTCTCTACTTTAAAGAGTCCTCTCCTGCTGATGTTCAGGTGTATATCAGTATGTAGTGTCTCTACTTTAAAGAGTCCTCTCCTGCTGATGTTCAGGTGTATATCAGTATGTAGTGTCTCTACTTTAAAGAGTCCTCTCCTGCTGATGTTCAGGTGTATATCAGTGTGTAGTGTCTCTACTTTAAAGAGTCCTCTCCTGCTGATGTTCAGGTGTATATCAGTGTGTAGTGTCTCTACTTTAAAGAGTCCTCTCCTGCTGATGTTCAGGTGTATACCAGCCTGTAGTGTCTCTACTTTAAAGAGTCCTCTCCTGCTGATGTTCAGGTGTATATCAGTATGTAGTGTCTCTACTTTAAAGAGTCCTCTCCTGCTGATGTTCAGGTGTATATCAGTATGTAGTGTCTCTACTTTAAAGAGTCCTCTCCTGCTGATGTTCAGGTGTATATCAGTATGTAGTGTCTCTACTTTAAAGAGTCCTCTCCTGTTGATGTTCAGGTGTATATCAGTATGTAGTGTCTCTACTTTAAAGAGTCCTCTCCTGCTGATGTTCAGGTGTATATCAGTATGTAGTGTCTCTACTTTAAAGAGTCCTCTCCTGCTGATGTTCAGGTGTATATCAGTATGTAGTGTCTCTACCTTAAAGAGTCCTCTCCTGCTGATGTTCAGGTGTATATCATTATGTAGTGTCTCTACTTTAAAGAGTCCTCTCCTGCTGATGTTCAGGTGTATATCATTATGTAGTGTCTCTACTTTAAAGAGTCCTCTCCTGCTGATGTTCAGGTGTATATCAGTATGTAGTGTCTCTACTTTAAAGAGTCCTCTCCTGCTGATGTTCAGGTGTATATCAGTATGTAGTGTCTCTACATGTCTCCATGCTTTAATGTTCAAAAAGCTCTTTATTGTCCTCATACTGCCTGTGCTGCAGCACCTTTTTTCACCTTCTGTCTGAAACCAGAGCCCAGTCTGCTCCGATTGGTTAGCTCTGTTGTGATTGGACAACCACTTAGAGATGACCTGCCCCTTAGCCTATCACGTACAATGTGTTGGAGCGCTAGCCAAAATAAGTGGCAGCGTTACATAGTGATGTCAATATGTGTCATGGAGGAAGGGAGGAGTGTAGGGAGAGAAACTCCCTCTGGAGGGAAGCCTTTGCAGACCGTTTACATGCACTAAAACTTTTATACATGAAACTGAAAACCCCCAAAAAGCCTAATATGGTTTCTTTAAGTTATAAAAGTATTTCTTACATCTCCACCTAATTGCACAAAATGGTTTAAGATCAGAGTGTTCATCTCTTTGAAGCCTGTGCATGAATGAAGAAGAAACATGCGGCCAACGAGGAGAATCATCCCCCCCCCCGTCCCCCCGTCTCTGCAGATGATGAATATGAGACGCGACCTGAGCCTCGTGGAGACGCAGTGCAGAGCGCTGACCTGACCCTGAGCACCGCTGAGTTTTTCTTAGTCATAGCAGCCCATTAAAGGCACTGCCACTGATTAAACAGCAAAACAACCCTTACACTGCCTCCACTGATTGCATGGGCACGGCTCCATGTCATTCATCTCAGCTCGTCTGCAACCTACATCCTCCAGGTCATTTTCTGTCAAGGTTAACCCTGAGTGTGTGTGTGTGTGTGTGTGTGTGTGTGTGTGTGTGTGTGTGTGTGTGTGTGTGTGTGTGTGTGTGTGTGTGTGTGTGTGTGTGTGTGTGTGTGTGTGTGTGTGTGTGTGTGTGTGTGTGTGTGTGTGTGTGTGTGTGTGTGTGTGTGTGTGTGTGTGTGTGTGTAAGGGGGATATATATATAGCCCCACTATGGAGGTCATTTATTCCATTATGGGTCTCCCCATAAAGACATTTCAAACACGTGGGCAGTAGTCTGAAAATGATTGCATGGATTTGACTTACCTATATGAAAGGGCAGCGTCAGTAACCGCAGGTCGACAGCACGTGAAGAAGGGGAAGAAGAAGGGGGGAAAAAAGTATGAAAGTTAGTTATAAAGAAAATGACTAAAGCCTGACACACAGGGAAAAATAATCACACTCTAAGGAGCAGCATATAGTCATCTTGAGAGTGGTAATGATCACACTCTCCTCCTCCATCAACCTCTCTATGACTCACTGGGAAAGAAATGTCGTCGTCCCCCCCTCCCCCCCCCCCCTTACGCTGCCAGTCTACATGGAGATAAGACTGCATTGCTCCCTAACCATCCATTTGTGACCAAAGACATTTCCAAATGTAATCATCAACAACAGCTCAGTGTGAGCAATAAGCAGTGATTAGAAATGTGACTGGTTTCTCAGTTGTTTCCCCCCCCCTGTGTTTTCACATGCAACACTGTTATGGCGACGTAGTTAAATATGGCAAACATTATTGCTTCCTATGATTATGACGTAAATATCGTTTAAAGTAAGAACTCAGATCGGTTCCTAGCTTCGCTTAAGGACGGAGGTCTGCCTTTAAAGGTATTCTGTTTCTCATCAATATATCACAGGTCTCAGATATATCCAGAGCCTGTCTCTGATTGGCTGAAACACCAAACAGATCATTGCAGCATTACCCATAATCCCCTCTGTTTCAGCCCTGTTTCCAAAGTGCTGATTCTCTGTCTGTTACTTTAGATGAAAATAAGGAGCCCCTCCCCACGCCCCTCAGAGACATTTGGTTACAAAGAACTCAATGGAGCTCTAGGAGGAGATTCAGGTGATAAGGGGGGGGGTTACCTTGGTTGCTGATTGGCTAACGGTTACACAAGACAAAACATCGTTATGACATCATAAAGTGGCCAAAATCTGATCAGCTCATTTTCAGACAGGTTTTTATAGAAATGGATCAAAAAGAGAGAGAATCTTTGTTCCTGAAACTTTAAGAGTCTCTTTACACAGAGACATGAAGAAGAGGGGACACATGTTGATGTAGAAGAGACATGAAGACGAGGGGACACATGTTGATGTAGAAGAGACATGAAGACGAGGGGACACATGTTGATGTAGAAGAGACATGAAGAAGAGGGGACACATGTTGATGAAGAAGAGACATGAAGAAGAGGGGACACATGTTGATGTAGAAGAGACATGGAGAAGAGGGGACACATGTTGATGTAGAAGAGACATGAAGAAGAGGGGACACATGTTGATGTAGAAGAGACATGGAGAAGAGGGGACACATGTTGATGTAGAAGAGACATGAAGAAGAGGGGACACATGTTGATGTAGAAGAGACATGAAGAAGAGGGGACACATGTTGATGTAGAAGAGACATGAAGAAGAGGGGACACATGTTGATGTAGAAGAGACATGAAGAAGAGGGGACACATGTTGATGTAGAAGAGACATGAAGAAGAGGGGACACATGTTGATGTAGAAGAGACATGGAGAAGAGGGGACACATGTTGATGTAGAAGAGACATGGAGAAGAGGGGACACATGTTGATGAAGAAGAGACATGAAGAAGAGGGGACACATGTTGATGTAGAAGAGACATGAAGAAGAGGGGACACATGTTGATGGAGAAGAGACATGAAGAAGAGGGGACACATGTTGATGTAGAAGAGACATGGAGAAGAGGGGACACATGTTGATGTAGAAGAGACATGAAGAAGAGGGGACACATGTTGATGTAGAAGAGACATGGAGAAGAGGGGACACATGTAGATGTAGAAGAGACATGAAGAAGAGGGGACACATGTTGATGTAGAAGAGACATGAGGAAGTGGATTTTGCATAATAGGTGACCTTAATGCAAGCTCCCTTTCACAATAAAAGCCCTGGACATAAACACTGCATCCCTTTGGGTAGGTTTCATTAGAATAGTTAAATAAAACCTCCTGTCCTTAAAACTAAACATTTTTGAAAATTTGATAAGAATTCCTTTGCTTTTTAGTTTTACTTGTGTTATTCTATTGATGTTTTTAGTTCATGGTGTTCTTAAAGTGTGCCATCATTATTGAATCTAAGCTATTGTTTGTATTGATCTTGTGTTTTCTATAAAATTGTTATTTTTAACATTATTTACGAGTGGATACTTAAAAAAAACCCAATGTATTTCCGCTCTTCCCGCACTGTTTATCATGTGTTAGCTGTTTAGGTATTAGAATTTGAAATATTGCAAAACAATAAAAAGCAAAGCTAGAAATACAACTTTGCCTAAAAAAAAGAAAGAAGCCGGGAAGAACATTTTACTGTTGAAAAAGTAATATATATATATACGTACTGTATACTACATGGAGAAATATATAATATAATAGTGACATAATTAAAAACATATATTGAGCATCTGATTGGTCGGTAAACAGGGGCGGACTGGACTAAAAACCAGCCCGGGACTCTCGACCGGCCCACCTCGGTAACGCAAGTAAATACATTGTCAACGGGGGCGGGGGGGGGGGGGGGGGTGGGGGGGTGTGCTAGTGACTTATCCGACCGGCCCACATCGTCCGACCGGCTCACTTCAGTACCGGTCCATCGGGATTTGTCCCGAACGTCCCGATGGCCAGTCCACCACTGTCGGTAAAAAAATACCGTGACAGAGGAAGTTGTTTACTGTGTTTTTGACGTAACTCATTTTTCTTACCTCCTCCAATATATATTATGGCATCCATGTTAATGCTTTTCTACCGAGGTCTAGATTGCATCAATTATTCCATTTCAAAAGTAAAAAGGAAATAATAGTTAGTGGCAGGAGTCTGCAAAAAATAAATGGCTGTAGAAACCCATTAGCCAGGAGCAGACAGAGAAGAGATTGTTTCTTTCCGGAAGGGGAGAGAAATTGACCCTGACATATCTTGTGCAGGAAAAAAACATCAATAAGCTTGAAGTGCAATGTTTTTGGACAGGTCTGTTGCAGTGCACTTTGTATTCTTCAACCTGATGCCTATTATACGGTATGAAGAATAACACATTTGCATGAAGCTGTCATTTTTAGAGACTCGCTGATACTGATACAAGGAGGTCAAAAACATACAATGGCAAAATATCCGTTTACTAATGACAACGGCCAATGTATCAACCAAGCTCTTTAAATGTAACCCTCGTACTTTATTTGTATATTCTCTGATGAATCTCAAGTATATTTAGCAAAAGCACAGAAAGAGGTTTCATCATACATCAAACGATTGCTGTGACTCAGTATCAATCAGACCTACTGGGCTGATTGGATTTGAAATGCATTTGAGAAAGAGATAATGAAGTTGGCAAACATTTTGGAGGCAGAACAAGTGGTCCACAGGTGCTTCCTGCCAAAAGGTTAATGTGGCTCCGTACCCGGTAAGTGGGAGTAATTACAAACGGAAGAGAAGACAGCACATTAATGTTTGTAGAGCTGAGTGACAGAATCAAAAATAGCATTTGCCCGGCAGAAGTAAGAAATCTGCATATCAGTAAAAAGTCGTCAGAAAAATAAGTAGTGAGTACTGATACCAGAAAAATGAACTTAAACGTCCCCTATTATACTGTTTTTCATCAATATAATATAGGTCTCAGATATATACAGAGCCTGTCTCTGATTGGCTGAAACACCAAACAGGTCACCGCAGCATTACCCATAATCCCCTCTGTTTCAGCCCTGTTTCCAAAGTGCTGATTCTCTGTCTGTTACTTTAGATGAAAATAAGGAGCCCCTCCCCACGCCCCTCTGAGAGACATTTGGTTACAAAGAACTCAATGGTGCTCTAGGAGGAGATTCAGGTGATAAGGGGGGGGGGGTTACCTTGGTTACTGATTGGCTAATGGTTACACAAGACAAAACATCGTGATGACATCATAAAGTGGCCAAAATCTGATCAGCTCATTTTCAGACAGGTTTTTATAGAAATGGATCAAAAAGAGAGAGAATCTCTGTTCCTGAAACTTTCAGAGTCTCTTTCCACAGAGGGGACACATGTTGATGTAGAAGAGACATGAAGAAGAGGGGACACATGTTGATGTAGAAGAGACATGAAGAAGAGGGGACACATGTTGATGTAGAAGAGACATGAAGAAGAGTAATTTGCATAATAGGTGACCTTCAAGATGACACACTAAGGATGGCTGATCCTATGCGCAGAGGAAGTGTGTGTCAGTAGGCGAACATGCTTTGCCTCAGCATTCCCAGAGGCCTTCCTGCAATATCTGCAGCAGTCTAGCACCCTCAAGCCGTACCGCCACTCATTACCCATCCATCCAGAAACTGCAATAAGCTCAGAGGACGTGTGAGCGTGTGAGTCAGCGCTCCGACGTGTGAACCGCTGCACAGGAGAAGTAAAGGCTAAACGAAGCACAGCGATACAAATCATAGAAAAAGAGAATGGGGAGTCGGGTAAAAAGACCCCTCGGGGGTACCAAGTCTCTGTGAAGAATTAGAGAGCGGCCACACTGATTCTAACTGAACGGACAGGATCGTGACGGACAGATCTTTCTGCACGAGCTGCGTCAATCCGTCCTCCCTCTCGTCTCGGCTCGTGGGACGGACATTTACAATGCGGCAACATGGATTACATGAAACAAGAACTTTGCGTCACCGCTGGTGCCGGATAGGGAATGGATGATGACAACCATGGATCACTTCTGAGAAAGAAATGGAAATAGACAGACAACACAGTCCAACATCGACCAGAACAGTGAGCAAAGTGCACTCTGTTGAAAGAATGGAGACATGAAATGACACCGGGCACTTTCAGGGGATTGTGCACATTAAAAAAAAAAAAACTACACAAGAAAAAGGTTTTGTCAACAAAGGGACTATCGATGAAAACTAGACTTTTGGCTAATTTGAGTACTTTTACATGTTTTTAATATGTTGATTAATGTACACTGTCTCTTGTTTTAAATAAATCAAATCAATTGTTCTTGCACCAAAAAGGTACCAACAACATTGTGACAGGGAGCTTTTAATTTATGTTTGCAACACGTGCTTGGCAGCTGGTTAGTGGGCTCCTTGGCAGATGTCTCAATGAAATCCCATTATAAGCAGAGGTCACCTTACCATCAGGTAGAGTAAAGCAACTGCTGAGAAATCTTGTTGTTTCAAGATGCCTTTTAGCACAATTGTTATAATCATTAATAATATCAGTTATAAAAGAACAGAAAAACCATAACAAATCAAATATAATTGCTTTCACAAAGACTGTGGTGACCCGTTGGAGTATTTATCCAAAGTCTGGTTTAATTAACAAAACACTTTAGTAAATGAAATAACAGTTTGTCTATTTGATGATTGTAATGATAACAGATTTGTTTTATTTAGATTATATTTTGATCTCATCTTCAATTAGTTTGAAGAGCTTATTAACAGAAGTTCACATACAAACAGTACTTTTTAAAGAGGCAGCTACCAACAGTCGAAACATGTGCCCAAATTCCTGCACCCAGAACCCCCAGAGGTCCTAAGTTCAGTCTCTTGAGAGTGTGAGAGTTTAGGTCTGTGGCACATAGATTACTACTGAAATGGATATTGGCAAAAGATGGTGAAATAGATGTAGCAGAGCGTCTTCCTGACTAAACTGTCCCGAAGGTTTGTGATCATGCTGCACCGAGTGATTAGCTCAAAGTCAAACTGAGCCAAATGTAAAATGTTACATCAAACTCCAGCGCTGAGCCCCCCCTTGGACGAGAGACCTGTCAGCAGAATTACAAATGGCAGCCAGTGGCCCATATGGGATGTTTAATTCATGACCCACCATGAAATTGGCTGCAGATTATGTCTAGGATGTTTTATGTTTTGAAGGGAAAGGAGCAAGCAGAAAATATGTGTATTTAGTTTTCACCCCGGGACTTTACAAATGAGTCCCCGCACGGACACAAACATGCTTAATGCCCTAGTAAAAAGTGAGCTTCCACAAACTCAAACAAACAGCGTCCCAGTCTAATAAGCTATTCATTGCGCGTCCTGCAGACAGTAATATACGACACAGCTACATTGATCATGATTCCCCAGCAGAGCTAAGATGGACTGAGGCCTGTAGCTAACTCAGAAGAAACCTGGTAGTAAATAGACTTCCCTGCACAATGAAATGTGAGGCTTGAACTTCAATATCAGGATCCATGTATCTGTGATCCTCTCCAGAATGGAAGTAGTCATCACATACAGAGCATCAACTAGTTCCTGAACAGTGTCCTTCACATGCTGATATCCAAGAGAGGGAGTTACACAGTCACAAGATGGAGGAATACAGGTTCTTGATCATACATCCTGTCATGTACAAAATACTGAGTTTTTTCTCAAATTCTGAGTTTTTCTTAAAATTCTGACTTTTTCTCCGAATTCTGACTTTTTCTCAAAATTCTGACTTTTTCTCAAAATTCTGACTTTTTCTCAGAATCTAAAAAGAATTCTGACTTTTTCAAAAAAATCTAAAAAGAATTCTGACTTTTT
Organism: Notothenia rossii; assembly: GCF_949606895.1. Taxonomy (NCBI): domain Eukaryota; kingdom Metazoa; phylum Chordata; class Actinopteri; order Perciformes; family Nototheniidae; genus Notothenia; species Notothenia rossii. Next base: position 5,112,725 of record NC_136907.1, read on the forward strand.
CTCAGAATCTAAAAAAAAATTCTGACTTTTTCTCAGAATCTAAAAATAATTCTCACTTTTTCAAAAAAATCTAAAAAGAATTCTGACTTTTTCAAAAAAATCTAAAAAGAATTCTGACTTTTTCTCAGAATCTAAAAAAAATTCGGACTTTTTCTCAGAATCTAAAAAGAATTCTCACTTTTTCAAAAAAATCAAAAAATAATTCTGACTTTTTCTCAGAATCTAAAAAAAATTCGGACTTTTTCTGAACACATCAAATAATAAATATCCTTCGTCCACGGCTTGAGCTTGAATCTCAGGATCCATGTATCTGTGATCCTCTCCAGAATGGAAGTAGTCATCACATACAGAGCATCAACTAGTTCCTGAACAGTGTCCTTCACATGAGTTACCCAGTCACAAGATGGAGGACTACCGGTTCTTCTAGGTAATCAGACATCCTGTCATGTTCACAGCTACAGTTGGGATACCTGTACTCTGATATTGGAAGAGGACACTCAGTAATTTCCCAACAAAAGGAAGAGAAAATGGTGGATGTCAGGGTGGATCTCCATTATGCTTCTTGCTGCTGTTGCTGTCAAGTCTAAAGACACACCCAAACAAAAATGGCGAAATACATTTGCTCTACATTTCTTCTGGAGGGAAATAAACCAACGCTGGCCATGCAGGCAGAAACCTGCAGAGGTGTTGTGACAAACCCTACAAACCCTTCCCAGCTTGGGAGCGTGTTATGTCCCACAAAAATCGGGAGTACAGGGATTCTGCATGGGCAAACCCGTCACTGCACATGCTCAGGGACATGCGTGATGTATTAGAACAGTTTTTGAACATTGTCATTCAACCTAATCCAGTGCTCCACTACAACCGTTGACCCCCAAGAATGTGTGCACTGTGCAAAAAACACAAATGCAGCTTTGTGGCAATGTGACAGGCAATTAGGGGCAAATCATTTCTGGACCGCGTCCATGGCTGGAGGGAGGCAGAGGGGGGGGTTGAGGGGAAGACACTTGAGAGGAGTAGGCCTACAAGACCTGGCATCAGGGATTGCTTGCTTTGTGTATACTCCAGATGTTGTCCTACTTTGCCATTTAGAGTGTGCTGCCTTTAGTCACGCATGGCTGCAACATCATTGTGTTTGTTCAACAAAGGTTCAAGCTGCCTCCGCGATTGTCAGTTATGTTTGGCGCTGCGTGTCGACTTTTGACCGAGAATTAAGAAACTGTAAAAATACAAAATGCAGGTCACCCACGGGCCATTGAGCACCATTTTCCTTAAAGTACTAAAAGCAGGAGATCTCGCTTTGGTTCCTTCTCCATGAATAAATTACAAGGTGTGAAATCACCAGGTTTAAATTAATTTCTGGAATCAAAACGTGTATTTTTTTATGGCACTGAAAGACACATCTTTTGTCACCCTTTTGCAGAAACACACAGGAAACCAGGACTCAGTCATTGACTCAAAATAAATGTTATATTCAGTCAATCATCTCGGGCTCATCTGATATTCTTCAAAGTAACCCGTGTTCAAACCTGTTTGACTTGCACCACTTCACTCTCTGCAACCTGACATGTCTAGTTAGTCTTCCAGTGTATGTTCCTCTCATTACAACCACATGGACTCAGCGTGGGGCGCTGGTTACTGTAAGAACACAGCAGGATTGCGGCTGAACAGCATGTGTAGTAGGAGTGGAGCTGCTGTTGTTCTCCTTCAGTCACATCGGCTGGTGTAAACACGGTGTTTGCGTGCAGCAATTCAGCCATTTTGACATTTTCCAACCTGCTTGCAGCCAGAAAACAGGAAGTCCGATTTTGTCCTCCTGTGCTGAATTGCAAGATTGGATTGCCGATGCTTCATGTAAAAAAGTAAGTGATTGATGAAACACTGATGAAAGTGTTTGAGTCATTTCTTTCTTTTAAAGCTAAAAATAGCAAAACCTGGTAAAAAAAATGGTCATACAGTGCCGTGAGATTAATGGTGTTATCCATACAGACCTTTAACCCATGTGTGGAGGGAGGCTCGTCTTAAAGGCACAGGCTCTTTTTGGACCACCTTTATGTTCAGGGTGATGTTTAGAAAAAGCACAATAGACTGATGCAGTGTTGACTAATATTTAAAGGCCAACCCTGAAGTTAGCACTGCAAGGGCTCCCTCGACAACAAGCATTGGATCACCATTGGATTTCACTAAATTAGATCAAACAAGCTTCGTGGCCAACACACGCTTATGATACTTAACAGATTGTGTTCGGCAGGATAGTCTCCACACATCAACACCACTTTGTAGTATTTGAAGTATGTACTTCAAACCGTGTTTCATGAAGTGTATGATTGTACGGGTTTACATGTGCTTACTGTCTGTGAAGTGAATTTCCTATTGCATGGGGACATAAAAGCTTTTTCATTCTGTATCAGATAGTGACGACGCTTCATCTGCTAATCATGAACGAAATATACTTTAATTTCATCGATACAGTATGACTTGTTTTATCTCACAGCAGAGTACAACAAATAGTTATTTCATGAAAGAAAGCCTCTGTTTCTATTGAATTCTTGGAAAACTTGAAATATTGTTATTTTGGCCACATTGCCGAGCACTAGGTAGAATAAAACATGTTGATAAACAGAGTTTTGGTTGGACTCTTGGGTCTGGATGGTGAACGGTTGAGAACGTATTGAATCAGCACCTAAAGCAAAACAGATCACCACTTTACCCACCTCCCTCCTCAGAGGCGGTGTCTGATGGGCGCTCCAAACATGGGACAACGCCAGCACAGATACGGAAAGAGAAGACATAGGGGAAAGGAAACGATCTTCTATCGGTGACTTACAGTAGACGGTTGTCAGACCCAGACTTCTGTATATTTAGTTGGACTGTCTTCTGTGACGTTCCCTCCTGAGTTCATTGTCAGAAGAACCTTCACAAAGCCCTAATTTATCTGCCGCAGATCAGCTCGGCATTTATTCTCCTGACAGCCATCCTGATGAAACCCACATGAAGTGCGTCTCACCCCCTCCTCACCCCCTCCTCACCTCCTCCATTTCCAGGATGCCACTTTAATCTACAATTCTTTAAACGTCTCAGCGTGCCTCACTTATCACCGTCTTAATTTGATGGTTTAAAGGTGCATCGACAAAGTGACCTTGAGTGTGTCGCCGCAAATGTTCAGATCCGTGCCGTGCAGTTTGTGAGGACAGTATATTAAAATGATATACAGACAACAGATAACATTTTCCTTTCCCTGAATCTTTCATGGAAATACCACAATGTCTGTTTGCCCTGATTAGTGGAATAGGCGAGTGCAATTCTGCAAAACCTTGGTGGGACTGAAACAATCCCATTATGGATAACAGCATTAACGTGAGAACGCAGAGTCCTGCTGAATGAGTTCTGCTGAAAGCGTTCAGCTCATTTCTGAGAATCCAAATCAGTGCATTCAGCAAAACAAACCAGTGAACACACTATACTGCACTGCTGATAGATGATTTAAGCTAAAGCGTTAGCATGTAGCAACAGAAATGTTTATTGTTGCATCAAACATGAACATTTTTCATCGGTAGATCCTATTATATTATAATAAGAACACTAGTAATGACTAGGGATGTCCCGATCACCTTTTTTTGCTCCCGATCCGATTCCGATCACTTGATTTTGACAATTTGCCGATTTTTCCCAATCCGATCTTTATGCAATGCATTAAGAACAAAAAACATTCAAGTTGTCCCTTAAGATTATTTTTTTATTTAAATTGGATATTCTATCCAACATGGATATAGCTTCTTTCTTTCACAGCAGCATTGGATCAGTTCAGTTGTGCAGCATTGGATCAAAACAAAATAAAGCTTTCAGTACTCGTTAGCTTACTGCTACAATTAGACACTGCACCCACTCTGTTGCTAGATTTGAGAGAAATAAGCAACCAGGTCTATGAAGACAAGCCCCAAAGAAGCAACACATACATGATGTTGTTTAATTTGAAACCAAAACTAAGGCCTCAGGATGACTTTAAGACTTGAACATGGGCATTTTTGTTTTGTAACATTGAATACAACATTTAAAAAAAGTATTTATAAAAAAAAAAAAAAAATGAAATCCCGATCCCCGATTTATTTACTCCCTGTCTTTTGAAAATCACGTGATCGGCTCCGATCCCCGATCACGTGATCGGATCGGGACATCTCTAGTAAATATTGTACAAATAATAACGCTATAAATGCATGCATTAGCAGACTTGTTTCAACAATTGTCAAGGTGAGAAATCTTTAGTCATCTTGTTAGAAATGGTTTTATTTATCAGCAATTGTTTAAGTGCTCCAGATATTTAAGTTTAATATCCAGCAATCATGTATCGGAAAAACGGTCCATTTGAAAAAAGACATCTTACAGACTTGTGGGATATCCTGCAGTGCATAGAGAACATAAAGTAAATAAGAAGCAATATTTCTTAAACAAGCAGCTCACATACATTATTCTTAAAACAAGTTCAATACGAATTTATCTAGATATAGGATGTAAGGTCTTAGCAAATTTTGCAAATCAACCAGACTCCCTTTTCCTGAAGTGCTTGCTTGCATTTCAGCTTTTAAATATCAGAGTCTATGGTTTCAGCTAATACACTTTGTTTCTAAATGAGCCGCCATCTTGTTCAACTCTCAATACCTGCATTTTGAGAGGCATTCAATATTGACTCGTACTTGCGGTCAAGTTTAAGGTTGCTGTCATAATACGCAGTCTCTCTTTCTTTCCACAGAAACGCAGACGGGGTGACATTGTGTTCTCCCGTGACAGTGGTGGCACATAAAAAAAAAAGCGACAGGTGTTCATTCAAATTGTGTTTAGCAAAACAGATGGGGCGCTGATTTTCCTAAAACTCAGCGGACATGCAAAGCAAACAGACGTCTTTTTTCACTATGCGAAAACACATCTGTTCCATTATATTTAATATAGTTTGGATGTCTATAATTCCATCAGGATACACAGGATTATTCCCATAAAGTGTGCAAATGATAACCACCCGTTCCATTCCAATTGTTAACTCGAGAGACAAAACTCATTACCAACATTTAAATATTCACCAGGGGCTCATTAGTGCCTTTGTACACATTTCAACACACTTCAACAATATCAGTTGAGTGGATTCCCAGTCATCATATTATTCTAGATCAGGGGTGTCCAACCCTTTTTCACGAGGGCCACATACAGAAACATATTCGAAGGGCTTGGCCACTCACTAGAGGTCAGGTTTATTGCCTCATAAGTGAAGTTATAAGTTAGCTAAATCAATCAATCCAATACAGCTCTCCATGGGGTTTCAATTATTTTGTTAGCAGCTCAATCCTTAAATCAGAAGCCTTAGATTGCTTATAATAAGGAGGACATAGGAAGGGTATATTTCAAGGTTGTAATGTAATAAGTTTATTCTTATCAACTTAGATTTGTTAGAACATATTTTCAACTTTAATTGACTGAAAATGGGCTTATTAACACATGAACACTACTGTGTAATATATGTTTAGAGATATATTTAAGAAGTGCAACATAAGACAAGCTCAAGTTTCATTCCACATTTCGAATTTGCTGCGGGCCGCATTTTAGCCCCCGGGACGTAGTTTGGACACCCCTGATCTAGATGCTGCTCTGATACACAGCCGCTGCCATATATAAAACAAAATGCCATCTCAGAGCCTGCTGCCACACAGAGAGGTTTTTTATAGGCACATTTTTCTCTTTAAAACAAATACTAGGATAACACATCGCTCCAACCAAGTGGGACATCACGTCTTCGGCTTGGCCTTGATCAAATAAGTTGTGTGATCTTGCTTTGACGTGTCAGCGCAGCCTCTAGTTCACCCACTGGGGATGAGTTGCCGTATTCCCATGAGGTTAGGCGCCCTCTCTCCCTCCTTCAATCCCCTAACCCGGCCTTCGCCTTTATATAGCCCATGGTTCTTTGACTTGTTTCTGTTCTCTCATGCATACACAGCCTATTTCTTCACATTTACATCAGTCCCTTCTGTGAAGTGCGCTGCTCACTCATCCTCCGTCTCAGACTGCCGCCCGGGGGTCTCCAGGGTGGACCATTAACACAAAACTGGGGATTAAGGGACAGGCTTTTCCAGCTGATGATCCCGGACAACCTGGACAATCAGAGCACGGCCGCTGAACACACGGACGCGGAGGCAGGCAGGACACATACGGACGTGCAGAGATGCAGGCAAGGTGCGCACATGAGCGAATTAGAGTGGGACAGATATAGCAGCTGGACCTTCTTCAGACGCATTATTCACATCTTGTTCTGTCAGGATGTTTGTTTTGGTTTTAACAAACTATATGCATCCCAAAGTTTGCATACTTTAAATGAAACAAAAAAATTACTTGTCTGAGAAGTTATGCTGCAAGACTGAATTAAGAGGACTTATTATTCTTTTCGAGGTGATTCATTCCCTGTAGTATGTTCTAGTTTTTACTGCATGTAAATGGTCTGCAAGGGCTCAAATATATGTGTTCCCTTAGGAGGGAGTCTTTCCCACACACTCCCCCCCCCCCCCCCCTCCCTGAAACGCCTCCATTTGACTTCTTTGTTTACTCCCTTAACGAAGTGACATCACTACTGTATGTAACACTCGCTCTTTTGTTGGCTAGCGCTCCAACACATGTACATTTTAGGCTAGGGGGCGGAACATATATCAATGTGTGGGCTCTGGTTTCAGACAGAGGGTGAAAAGAGGTAATGCAGCACAGACAGTATGAGAAAAATAAAGAGTTTTTTTAACATTAAAGCATGGAGACATGTAGAGACACTACATACTGATATACACCTGAACATCAGCAGGAGAGGACTCTTTAAAGTAGAGACACTACACACTGATATACACCTGAACATCAGCAGGAGAGGACTCTTTAAAGTAGAGACACTACATACTGATATACACCTGAACATCAGCAGGAGAGGACTCTGTAAAGTAGAGACACTACATACTGATATACACCTGAACATCAGCAGGAGAGGACTCTTTAAAGTAGAGACACTACATACTGATATACACCTGAACATCAGCAGGAGAGGACTCTTTAAAGTAGAGACACTACACACTGATATACACCTGAACATCAGCAGGAGAGGACTCTTTAAAGTAGAGACACTACATACTGATATACACCTGAACATCAGCAGGAGAGGACTCTTTAAAGTAGAGACACTACATACTGATATACACCTGAACATCAGCAGGAGAGGACTCTTTAAAGTAGAGACACTACATACTGATATACACCTGAACACCAGCAGGAGAGGACTCTTTAAAGTAGAGACACTACATACTGATATACACCTGGACATCAGCAGGATAGGACTCTTTAAAGTAGAGACACTACATACTGATATACACCTGGACATCAGCAGGAGAGGACTCTTTAAAGTAGAGACACTACATACTGATATACACCTGAACATTAGCAGGAGAGGACTCTTTAAAGTAGAGACACTACATACTGATATACACCTGAACATTAGCAGGAGAGGACTCTTTAAAGTAGAGACACTACATACTGATATACACCTGGACATCAGCAGGAGAGGACTCTTTAAAGTAGAGACACTAGATACTGATATACACCTGAACATTAGCAGGAGAGGACTCTTTAAAGTAGAGACACTACATACTGATATACACCTGGACATCAGCAGGATAGGACTCTTTAAAGTAGAGACACTACATACTGATATACACCTGGACATCAGCAGGAGAGGACTCTTTAAAGTAGAGACACTACATACTGATATACACCTGAACATTAGCAGGAGAGGACTCTTTAAAGTAGAGACACTACATACTGATATACACCTGAACATTAGCAGGAGAGGACTCTTTAAAGTAGAGACACTACATACTGATATACACCTGGACATCAGCAGAATATGTCCTCCATAAGCAATGCATATTAAAAAAAACGCCTATTTTTGGAACATTTTAAAGTATTTATTGACTGGGCTTTACTAGAATCATCTTCAAAGTTTGGTCAAACTAACAAAAGTGCACAGTTACTCTCACATGCTGCTCTGTGCTCAGATGCCCTTGGATGTTTCACCTTAAGGGTAACTCAGAGAGAGCTGTGTTGGAAGAGGAAGCGAGTCACAGTGCGCCTGCAGGCAAACACACTCCCTGTCCCAATTTGTGTTTGTTTGTTTTATTAATTATATCCACATTGGCCCTCCACCCTACATACTATCTATCTGTCCAAAAGAGTTTCCATCAAACGGTGTGATCCAGGAGAGAAATTGTGTCATTCTGAGTTCAGCGGTGAGCTGTACCGCGCAGGGGAAAATAAACCTTAACAATGCATTTTTAGGCACTTGAAAGAGCGAAGTGTGCGTACATTCACAATGCCTGTGGCAATTCTCAGGATGCTATCAACCTGAGTGCAACTCCATCTGGGTGGAAGACATAAGAGGCAAGCGTATACAGGAAAAGGACTTCATCTGCAAAGCCAATTCCCCTAAAGGCAAGATGAATCCATAATGTTTATTATACATTGATGTGGACTTTGCTGTATGAAAGACCTATAGGGAAAAAGTGATTTCTATACATTACAATGCACGCTTTCTGATGTCAAAGAAAGCCCAAATGCTATTTCTGTCATCCATTATATGTAACGTACAATATGGAATCATTAGTTGTAATTGCAAAAATGCCATCAAGCTACCATTTGCGATCAGAACAAATTGCTTCCTAAACCATTTTTCTGAAAAATAGCTAGAAATGCAGCTTTTTCCTTTATATTCCAGTTTCTGAGATGACCTCAGGAGTTCGTATATTGTAATTAAGCATGAAAAGGAAATGTGTAGGCTTGCTCAGATCCTCCACTGAAATCAAATATGTAATGCCTACACGCTATTGTACAGTAACTGCAGCAAAGGTACTTGTGAGCCTTTTGTAATGTGGGTCCATAGTCCCCTTTGTATCATAATCCCTTTCTTGAAATCACAATACAGTTAGCTGGGAGTGGGCGATAATCAAGGCATTCATCGGTGAAATCTCCTGCTCATTTGAGGACATGGTAACAATAGGAAGGAATGACACAGCTGTGCATGAAACACTGAGGTGGGCAACATCTTCAGGAAGACTGGGGGGCCAAATCTGCCACTTGTGATTCTGCAAAGCCAAGTTGTTATCTGGTGCAGGGGGGGGGGGGGGGGGGGGGGGGGGAGTCTAAATGCCAGCAGTGTGAACCTGGAAATGTTGAGTACCCAAAAGTGTTATGATAACTTGCATATGTTGGGCAATTTGCAAGTTACAACAGTTATCATGAATTTGTATATGTTGACAAAAGCAAAACATTTACGATTTGGAAACAGATTTGAATCAATTTCTGCCCTTTTTAGGATAACAAAAATCCCCTAAAACTTTCAAATTGAAGCCCAAAGGGTGTACAAGTAAGGCCACATTCTGGAAAAACTGCAATTCTTTATCCTTAAATGTCAGAAATTGTTTAAAACATCCTCAATAACCTCCAAAATTACTCCAAAATGGTTAAAATCAAGCCATTATTTAACTATTTTTGCTGTAATGCTTATTAATGCTGTGTATGCTAATTGTGCCCAACCTATGCATGTGCTGGGGACCCTTCCTATACATTGCTGGGAACTTCTGGGTACTAATTTCCGGGTTCACATTAGGAATCTATCAGCTGGCAAACAGGAACAGCTCCAGTAACAAAAAAAGAAATCCTGACAAAACCTCTTGCTGTATCATTTAAAGCTGGTGAGGTTAGCAAAAAAATAAATGTCTTAATGGATTATTTAACAGGACACATCGGCCGTGCATGGCTGCTCGCCGGCTGTTCTGCAGCCTGCTCCTCTCTCCGTGTTTCTGCCAAGTGTCGCGCTGTGACAGCTGGCACACCTGATCATCTGATTGGATTAGAGCAATCAGTGGGCAATGTGCTTAAAGCTAACTGGGTGATGGTGGTACGAGTGCTGGTAAGAGTGAGGTATGGAAACGACTGGAAAAGATCCATGACGATATCGGGCGGTGTCACCAACCAGATAAGGTGTTTAAGTCTGTTTCCTAATATCCAAAACACTCACCATGAGCAGTGGGAGCATTTGAGGAATGTGTGAGTGGGTTACTGAAAGAGATATTTTAATGTTCGGGGCATGGGGTCACAGTTTTATGGTTGAGATATCGTTATATGATGATATCTTAAACACGTATCACCGCTTGTTTGCTAGCTTTGACCATTTGCCTTCATGCATTTGATCTATTTTGGCTACTTTACATTGTTTGACATGTTCTTTACATTATCAACATCAAATGGAAGGTCCTTGCTCTCAGTTTGGATGCGTTAGTTTGTCTCTGCTCAGTCTGACATCAGGAGAGCGAGGAGGACGAACTGCTCAAAGACACAGACTTTAGGGGTTTGCTACGATGCTTTTTTACTCTTGAGTACATGGTCAGAAATAAGCTTTCCCTCCGATTCTGTCATGACTCCTGAAAAGTTCAAGTATTTTCAAAAAGAAGTCTGCAAAAATGTCGACACGGGCCCTTAGAGACTAATAACTCTCATTGAGACACATTCAACACAATGAGGCAAACCGCAGCAGGAAACCAAGCCAGATACTTCCTTCAACAAGTGCAAACAACGTTTTGACTGGTAACACAATACAGGTTTACACCGTTATGTCTGAAGTAGAATATTCATTCAGATCAGCGGTTTTCAAAGTGTGAGGCGCGCCTCCCCGGGGGGGCGCCAGAGGGCTTCAGGGGAGGCGCAGCGTGAGAAAAAAATAACGATAAACAGTGAAATCTAGCGAGTTAACTTCAGCTAACTTTATGCGATTGGCATCATGGATCGTTTTTTTGCGAAGTTACCTAAAGTGAGATAGGAGACAGCGTCTGGCAGAAAAAACGGAGGCAGTATGACCAAGATTATTTGAAGCTAGGATTTTCATGCACCGGTCCTGGCAGGGGCGGACTGGCCAATCACAGAACGGCCGGTCGTTAGCGGACCGTCGGCGGCCGGCTTGGTTTGTTGACGACCGGGAACGCCCTTTATTTTAATCGTAATAATACTTAGGCTACTTTGATCAAAAGCAAGTACCGGTCAAGGCCGCAGCCAGAGGATGATCTGCTTGTTGTTTAATGTTTTAAGGAGGTGACGCTACTCAGCCAATCAAATCGGTGCAGTCGATGAGTCAGCACGATAGATTCAAACACACACAGAGACGAGATAAGAAGAGAGTCATTTCAAATGGCCTGCTCAAAAAAGACAAAGGTAGACAGCGACAGTCTCTTCCTGGACCTCTTTGAAATGCAATTGAATACCCCTGCATTATAGCAACAACAACAATAATAATAATAGCAATAATAATTGGGGGGGCGCGGCTGTTCTTATGTTCTCTGAGGGGAGGCTCACCTTCCCACACTTTGAAAACGCCTGATTTAGATAATTGGCAGAAAGATAACATCTCAGAAAGTTGGAAGCAATTAGAACAAAGTGGTCTTTTTTTAATCTATTTTACTGCTAATGACACGTTGGCAAAATATAAGCAGCGTAGGAGTGTGCCATTGAGTAAATGCCAATTGTATTATTCGATTGCAATTAGTTAGAAACGCAGAGCAATTATGCTCACATTTATTCAGGTGGGAGATTCTTGCAGCATATGTGTTGGGCCAATGTAGCGCGTTTGCACGGGTCAGCCACCGTTAAGATCTGATTAAAGTTATTATAACAGATGCAATGAACTTTGACCTGCCACAGCTTGTTAAGACACTGTTAGTGATGTAAGTTAGGAATGAAGCTGTGTCTCTTGCGCTTCGAAAGTTGTGATTTTAATAGAACAACAATTCTATCTTCAGGTGTGACCTTGCTCTATTGAGGATCGTTGCTCTCCTATAAGTACACTAATTAAACTCAAACTAACTTTTTGTAAGTCTTATCTTCCTGTCTTCGATCTGTCGTCAGCTCTCCGTCTCCACTCAGCTGCTGAGCTAGCGTTAGCTTCACTGACAAACTGGAACTCATCCTTAAATCCTGGAGGTGCCAATTCAGAGCTCTTAAGGCAAATACGCTTAAAATATTAAAGCGATATTTAAAGTTTACCACAGACTACTGCATACTCTGCTAGAATGTATGTTCATCTAAAGTTTCTAATTATATAAAATCCCTCTTTGCTTACTTGGTCATTAGGTATTTCCAGTATAGCACATATTAGGATTGGCTTGATGGATTGTTGTGTCTGGAAATAGCAGCAGGTAAACAAAGAAACTGCAACTCAAATGAACTCAAAATGCATATGTCATGTACTACAGTGGCCCAAACCTCCAATTGATTGCTCCACGAGATATGTTCGGCACCGACGGAGTTTAATGAGGTGGAATGACCTACTTTAACCAACACCTACAGCGGGGGGGGGGGGGGGGGGGGCGTCTGAAAGGAGATCCAGAGACTGTGCAGAGTGACAGTAGCTTAATATAGACGTCCAGTGCTTCATTTGGAGAGCTATGTTTTACCGAGGCCGAGTCTAACTGCGAGCTCTAATGAATCTGACATTTCACTGATAATTAAAAGCAGTCATGTGAACCTGTCCGGCTGACCTTTGACCCCAGGGAATGAGTGTAGCTAATGATTCAATCTGTTAAAACGCCTACAATGTTCTCGAGTCCCTTCACGTGACATATTCACATGGAGAATTAAGATCAGTTTGTAACAGTAGTAGTGAACGATTTCAGAAAGAAAGGATAGTACAAAAATGTGTATTTGTGATTATTTTGACCGACATTGCTTTTTGGTTCGCAATATTGAAACTATATTAAAATGAATTTCTAAGGATACATTCACGGATAAACTCACATCGACATAAGTCCAGTCTAATACGATGGGGGTTAAAAAAAAATAAAAATCTTCTTTTTTTATTATTTTGATTATGATTCGCTTTATATGCAAACGATAATCGTTCTGCTTTTTGTTATTCAAAGCATATTATAAAAGGTGTGTTTTTTTTAAGGATCTGTACCACAAACATGTTTTGAGTGTTTCACTAATAATGACAATTATATTATTATATTGTATTTATGTTAAAGGTCCCATGTCATGGTCATTTCTACTGATCATATTTCCATTGTTGAGGTCTACTAGAATAGATTTAAATTGTTCAATGTTCCAAACTCACATTGGTTTCTCACAGCATCTCTGTATAGTATGTGTATTCACTCTCTGTCCTAAACAGCTTGTTGGAGCTCCTGCCCCCCCCACCTCCCTGTGAGCTCACTGTGCTCTGATTGGTCGGGACGTAGGAAGGTCACTGAGCTGGCTTACTGGTGTGGTTTCCGGGTCGGCGATACAGCGAGAACAAGCGAAACTCATCCTGAGCACACAAACACTCACAGCCGAAGTAAAAACAATAAGTGTGGCTTGATATTGAGTAAGAAAAAGGTTTATAACGCTGAGAGAATGGGTCTGCGGAGAGCATTTCTCCAACATCCCAACTCGTCTATTACCAGCGTTCAGGGAGCTCTATGCAAGTCAATGGGGACTCCCTGTTAGTTGAAAATGTACGCTAAAGGTCCCCACCCCTCCTGGTGTTTGAGGAGCTCCGCGGATTGGTCCATTTTGGTTCCCGGAAGAAACAAATGTTAGATGAGAAATGTCCAACGAGGCGTTCTGGGGCAGCATAGACAGGTCTTCTCTGTGTTAGAGTTTTACTCCCTACACAGGGTGTACTTTGAGCGTTTGTGACTCTGTAGAACGGTTACATGCAGAAAAAGCTTCATAACACACAAGGGGACAGGTGATAACCGGAGAAGCATGACATGGGCCCTTTAACACACTGAGCAATAATGACCTCATTAATTAAGCTACTAAGTTAACATTACATTTGTTTAGCAACAATACATACAATGACTACAACAATCAGCTAAAAGCATGTTAGAAATGTTCCTTGCATGTGATTCTAGATTCATTTATTCATATGAAAATATAGGACTGGTATTCAGTAATATTCATCAATAAGATGTCACTGTTGGACGGTTGTGGCATAATGACAATACCTTAATTTTAGACTGATGGTATGCTAATGTTGACGGCTTTGCACTGCTTGAGCTAACTTGTATGCTAAATGTTGCTAAAAGTATAGCTATATATTGATATGATGTGTAGGCCGGATACAGGACCATGACACATATTTGACATTGGACCAATATTGCGCCACCTGCATTTTGGATATCGCACATTTCCAAACTGTGATTTCAATACATTTCTGATGAATTGTTCAGCCCTAGAAACCTGGATGCTTTTTGGAGCTTCGGTCTTTTTATTTTTAAACCTGGTTTGTTCCTCAATCGTTGCTTTAATCCTGTGCCAGAGCTTCAGTATGCAGGCGGTGCTCCTGTGCTGGCTGCTGGTTTGTTTTTCTCCGTTCACACATCCTTTCTTTAAAGCTACTAAGGCACGTAGCTTATGTGCATTCAGTTGTGATTCAATAATATGTCAGAGGGTGATTTAGACGGCTGCTCAGAGGTAATATTACTCTTTACGGAGAACCAGACATAAGGTGCTTTGCTAACTGATGTGGCGATAGATGCCTCATGCTGTCGTAACGCACCAACTACATTACACAGCACATTCGGGAGCATCCTGCTGATGGCACCTTAACGGGCATCGTGATTTGGGATGCTTTTCATGCATGAGCACAGCTTCCCGAATGGAGAGAAAACAAAGGGACTCCCGCAGACAACAAACAGCAGAAATCTGTGTGTTTATGCCAGAAAAACAACAAAGAAAAACACTGATCTGTGAGTCCCGCTAGGCACCTGATGCCCATTCAGACCTGCACAGGACAGGAGGCATGGAGAGCGCAATGCTAAATAAGAGCTCACAAGACAGAATGAGAGTATCTTCTCCTCAGCTGGGGATTGGGTTGCCTATCGATTTCTTTGCCAGGAGCTGAAATGTGTGGCCTTTAAAACTAAATATGGCCTGTTTGATTATTTATAGAAGAAAAGCTCCACATCCATTATAAAGTATTCTATCAAATCCAATACAAAGCACGGATCAGGATGGTTCACCTTTGCTTTTGAGTTTAATCACTAAGCGGCAACAGGTTAAAACAATTAAAAACAATGTGGGAGTGCATTCTTTCAGATGGCCAGCAGGGGGCTACTCCATTGGTCTCAGATTGTATAGAAGTCTATGAGAAAATGAGCCTTCATACAGTATACGATAAGATAAGATACGATGAGATGGACCTTTAGGATTTTAAGCATCAACAGAGTGAGTTTGAAAAACAGGACAGTACAGATTCACACAAGATAATTAAAATTAAAGATAACATTAAATACACAAAATATATACAGGTATATGTAACTGTTAAAATAAGAATTGAATTAAATGAACATATATACCTATTTGACTCTGGATTGTTAAACATATTTACATCTAGGTGTGCCGGTAATCACTTATGGCGCATTTACACTGCAGGCCTCGCTCGGCCTCGCTCGGTTTGGTTAGGCCTTATTAGGTCCGGCTCACTTTAATGCTGCGCTCACATTACAGTTTAGGAACTGGGGTAGTATCTATAGTAACGCAGTGTAGGCGGAGCCCTGACGTCATCTTCAATGAGCGCCCCAGAAAAACAACACAGCCGTTAGCTGTTAGCCCTCATAGCTCACAGCTCCTCATATCTGTTCAGAAACTAGACACAAGTTAAACAAGTCCAAACCACAGACTGCCTGTGTCATGGAGAATACAGTCGCTGGTTTGTTTATGTCTGTAGGCCGTTGTTGTGAGTGTGGACGGTCGGAGCATATACTGCGTTAGCTTAGCCGATCTCCATTCAGAAAACACGCAGTTTAAAAGGTGTTTCTCCTGCCGTCTGTCTGCAGACTTGTCAAAGCATTAATTCATGATTTTTACTAACCGGTATCAGTATGTTGTTACTTCGGCATCATTTTGAAACGGGTATTACAATTAAATCACGGTCAAATATGTTCATCTTGTTGTAGTTGTAGCCCCCTTGACAGCGATTCTCTCTCTAGTTTAGGAAACTCAGCCTGACTCAGCCCTGTTTGTTGGCCTCGATAGAACCACAATTTAGTCGGGCCAGAAAAAAGGTGAAAAAGTAGCCCCGGGCCGGAACTAGGCCAAGTGTAAGCACAACCAAAAACAGGCCCCGCACGGCTCGGCACGCTTAAAGCGAGCTCCGTGCTGTAGTGTGAATGCGCCATTAATGTCTTCTTCAAGAGAGCATGATGTTCATTTAGTAACTTTTTTTATTTATTTTGTATTTGTAATGACTTCGGTTTGAATAATCTACTTCAATGTGTTTACAAGTAACAATTTAGATTTCTTGCAAAGACATGAAATAAAAAATGGTTGTCATCACAGATAATATTGCATCTCCCCTTACAGAATTGGTGTGGACTGGCCATCGGGAGTACCGGGAGTTTTCCTTGTGGGCTGGTGCTGTGCGTGGTACAATACAATACATGCCGCGCATTAAGTGGGTCTGTGTGCCCATTAATTCCCGGGCCACTTCCCCCCCCCCCCCCCAGTCCGCCCATGGGATGAGGCTGCCATTGTGACTGACGGTTCTTTATCACATTGTTTTGATGTCGTTTGTGTTTTACAACTTTTACAACAGTTAATGTACATGTTACTGTAGCTCCAGCCTCTGGTGTCAGTTATGGTTCTTAAAATACAAGATGGTGGCTGCCAAAATTACACATGAGCTTAAAACCAAAATGCAGAAACCAATAGGCGATGAAACAGTGTCTATGTCTTACAGTTTATGCTAAATGGTGAAAGGCACAAATAATACTTGTATTAAAAAGTTCCATCTGGTAATTGGCAGGAAAGGCAGTCAGAAATCCTCACCAGTTAGATAGCTTACTTCAGTATGAAAATGTGATTAAATTAGCAGTGTCGATCACACGCTGCTGTGTCCAGGGACTTCCAGGCTTGTTGACTCATTTGAAAACAGCTTAATTGGTTCTGTATTAAGCTTCTTATCTTTCTTCTCATTGCCTGGCTAAAGGCTCAGATATACTGTATGGCCACGCCTTCTTTTGTCTCACACTCGGTTACAGATGCAGCGTCGGCAGCAGCTTTGGGTGCTTTAAATAATACAGGAGGGTTGGAATTTGTTCTGAAATTTTAATTGTAGTCTGGTCTGTGGAGGTGCATTAGGGAGCAGAGGGGGCGGGGTTAGAAATAAGTGCTTTCCGTCCGCCTTAGGGTTCATTATGAGAGGCGGCGGGGGGGTAAGGTGGGGCAGGGAGGTGAAAGTGAAGAAAGTGCAGAGTGGAAAAAAAAGAGAGTCTGGCAGGGACCTCACTTATGGTCTTCCCTAGAGAGGCATGTCCAAAGAGCTGCATGCCCAAAACCATCAACCTGCACCTCAGTATTGATCTGAGGCTTCACGCACCACCCACTAACAAAAAAAGTTCTGCAATTAAGTGCTATTATGGCATATTTATGAGTGTCTGATGCTGCAGTACCCCTCATCTGCTGCAATAACTCACATGTAATGAGACAGCTACGTAGATAAGTCTGACCAAGAGGAAATGATCTCTGTTGCAGAATGATTTCACCGCTGAACACGGCTTTACGTTGCAAGTAGTTATAGAAATGGTACAATGGTCAATTAAAAATATTACTAACCACAATCAAGCAGGGTCATAAAATGGTATGTCGGCTTGAGATAATTCCCATTCCCCTAAAGAGCTTTAACTCTACTGGCATGCGAGTAAGATTATTGTAATAATAAAACAAAAAATTATAAAGAATGTGTTATATAATGTCAGCAAAATGCATTTCCTGCATTATCTCATGTTTCAAAGCAGATTGTCTGATTCGGACCAGGGGGCCTAATGCTTCATTAACATTTACACAAATGCATAGTGCATTATTGTTTGCCCGCACGCATTCCCCGCTCAGTTATTAAAGCGCTTAACCCCCCAGACAGAGGCTCTTCACCTATAAACCACAATTATGTTGTGTAGAAACAGTACACCCAACTGTACACACCACAGCATATGAAAACAATGACCTACATGTTCATTAAATTGTGTCTTTGGAGGCCCTCTCATCCGCAATGCAAACAAAACCCATTGTTGCTCTGTAAGCAGCTTATGAGGAGGGTGTGAGGGGGGGGGGGGCTCGCACACAACAGAGTTATTATGGGTACGCACTTCAATTTCTATAAGGAACTATAGACAGAAACGGCTTTATTACTCTGCGCATTGTTGGGAAAGTGTGCCTCAATTACAAATAGGATTACATGGCTGAGCACGTGGACGCTGCACCATTTATAATGATGCCATATATGACTTTACTTTATTTTACTAATAGAGAAAATATATGCTATGTATTAGTTTACTTTACAGAATTTGTTCTAATAAAAACAACAAATATGCTTTGTATAGGCTTAAATAAAAAAGTGAGACCTTAACGGCCCATACACACGGCGGCGTGCGTTGACGCTTGCGGGCGGGCATGTCTGAAGCTAGACCAACAACCAATCACATGAATCTCCCGTCCCGGACACACAAGCAGCGCTTTGATTGGCTAGAGCTTGTACTGGCATATGATTCGATTGGCTGACGCCTCCGTCGAAGCTTCAAAAGTAGAACATTGCTCTACTTTTAAAGCGAGCAACGCTTTGCTCCCACAATGCATTTCGGCACAGCGTGAAGTCACCCCATTCAAAGTGAATGGGCAGAAGCGTTGAAGCGTCAACGCACGCCGCCGTGTGTAGGGGCCGTAACAGAAGAGAGTGCCATAGTTACATAAATATTTATTATATTTCCTTCTTTTAGATTATTATAATATGTATTTGCTTTTATCACTCAACTTCAAAAAGGTATATTTTAGTACCTACACAGCCATTAATATAAAAGCTTCACAGCAATGATGTGTAAACCACCTGGCTTCAAACCAAGAGGAATTTGTTTATTTGTTTGTCCTAAACCAAATAGTGTCTCAGTGCATCTGTTATGACATGTTTTGAAGAGGTAATAATGGTCATTTTGATGATTGATTTATGTGGCCTCAATTTCAGAAGTCAAACGCCATTATCCAAGTGAATCACAACAATTGTTTCAGGTATAATATCTGAAAAGTGCTAAAGCAAATACAATTAGTTTGGAGTCAAAGTTTACAACAGCAGGGAGATAAAGGGCAACGCAATGTCGGAATAACAAAGCCGGTGGAAATAGGTGTAGTGATGTGTTTACAGCTTCACGGCTGTTGTAATTGTTACATCAAGTGTGATCACAGGTGCCAGGCATACAAAATGTTTGTTTATCCTGCAGGGTTTGAACATGCTATATAAAGCTTTGAGAAGTCCATTCAGAAATGCAGAATGAATACAAGGAAAGTTGAGAAGAAAGAAAGGGGCGGCACATCTCCTGTAGGGTGTTATATGGGTTTGTGTCTGCAAAGGCTAACATCCCAAAGTCTCTCTCCCACATTCCCCCAATACCTGAAACCCAATTTGACATCACTATGTAACACTTCTATTGGCTAACTCTCCAACACATTGCCTTTGATAGGCTAAGAGGCCAGACATCTCTAAGCAGTTGACCAATCACAACAGAGCCGGCCAGTTAACCAATCAGAGCAGACTGGGCTCTGGTTTCAGACAGAGGGTGAAAAGAGGTGCAGCAACACAGGCAGTATGAGAAAAATAAAGAGCTTTTTGAACATTAAAGCATGGAGACATGTAGAGACACTACATACTGATATACACCTGAACATCAGCAGGAGAGGACTCTTTAAAGTGGAGACACTACATACTGATATACACCTGAACATCAGCAGGAGAGGACTCTTTAAAGTAGAGACACTACATACTGATATACACCTGAACATCAGCAGGAGAGGACTCTTTAAAGTAGAGACACTACATACTGATATACACCTGAACATCAGCAGGAGAGGACTCTTTAAAGTAGAGACACTACATACTGATATACACCTGAACATCAGCAGGTGAGGACTCTTTAAAGTAGAGACACTACATACTGATATACACCTGAACATCAGCAGGAGAGGACTCTTTAAAGTAGAGACACTACATACTGATATACACCTGAACATCAGCAGGAGAGGACTCTTTAAAGTAGAGACACTACATACTGATATACACCTGAACATCAGCAGGAGAGGACTCTTTAAAGTAGAGACTCTACATACTGATATACACCTGAACATCAGCAGGAGAGGACTCTTTAAAGTAGAGACTCTACATACTGATATACACCTGAAAATGAGCAGAATACGTCCTCTTAAAACAGTCTGAGAACACAAAGCATGAACCTGCAAAGTTCAGAGTCTGATCTGACCTATGACCTCAAAAAGGTACAGGATTATCTATCATACATATCATGTAAAGACTATAGGCGAGGTTATTTTGTAGACTATTCACCACATGCAAAGACTTTACAAAGACAGTGAAGTAACGATTTTCTTTTACATGAATATCCATGAGGTATTGCCCCTGAGATAACATGAAATGACAAGGAAGCTCCCCGAACACAAAGAAACAAGATCAAAGAGTGTATACTGTCAGGATTACAGCTTGGAAAAACTGCTTTTTTGTCAAAAATATGAGACGCACCGCTTTCTTCCCTTAGTAGTGTTTAAGTGCCATGGAGCAAGGCAGTATCCCCTAGTGTTGATGCACAGTCACAACTTGTGCAAGGGCATCGAATGAACAGTAATGCTGAGAAAGAGAATATATAGTGCTTTAATAATCTAAACAGTTACACGCTATACATAGAGGTTTAAAAATCAAGTATTTATGGATGTTAAATACAGCAGCTAAATGGCACAATTGTCATAAAAAAAATTCAGGGACCCAGATCCAATTGCATAAGGGAGATGCACCCATGTGTAATTGCAGAATATCCATCACTTCATACATGATTGATGGAGGTATTTAGGGCGAGTTATACGGAGGATTCCATTCCCAAATGCTGGAAGCAATCAATGGCAGAGAAGATGAGTCGCAATAATGAGTCGCCTGCGTGATGAGGTTATCCCCCCTGTCCTGTCTCAGGCCATAAAACAAAAATAAGGGGTCTGAGCACATTTCTCCCCCCCGATGCCATTAGGCTCGATCATTCTGCGTAATTCTTGATAACTTCAGAAATCCTCATGCAACGATTGGCATCCAAGAATCTAATGAAATGAAGAATACTTCTGGATACATATAAAATATAGAAAGTGTATTCCTGGTTGCCAAAACTGTGGGATCCAGGCTGATTATCCAATGCCCAGGAAGGGAGAAAAAGTGTGTGAGGTTTGGAGTGAAGCATAATGGATTTTTACATAAATTAGTACAGGTTTTTTTCTCAACTAATAAAGTAACATGAACAACTTTGCATAATTTGTTGGTGCAACTGATGACAACCTTACAGTGGAACCTTTTAAACAACAGATATTTTGAAGGTATTATTTATTTACTGGTGTTAGAAATTAAAATCAATGTTTTGATGGTATAATGTAGCTTAAACATACCGTCAGTTTAAACGCTGTTTTATACTGAAAAAAACAGAAATTCTCGTGCACAACCAGTTAAGCTTTTATTCTGAAAATCCTTCATCTCCGGTTAGCATTTAGCATGTGGCTAATATACGATTTCCTAAAGAGGTGAATTTAGTAGCGAAATGACATGGAGTGGTGCAAACCGAAACCTACTGATTTAACACTACAACTATAGATGTCGAGATACTACCATGCTGAATATTAAATGAAGGTACAGTTTATTTGAATACATTATTGTTTACAGACGAGAGTAGCATGTGACAACATCCGGAATGACCGGAAACCAAACCAGCCGTGAAGTATTTTCTGTATTGTTAGAGTATTGATTACAGCGTTTAAAATGTGTTACATGAAAAGTGATGAAAGAGAATATGAGGAGAAAAGGCGGGTTAAGCATATATTGAATGTGAAAAGTACCAATCCTCTGTTTAAATGCAACAACGGACATTAGAGACGAGGCGAGCCGACTGGCGGGGAGGAGCCAGCAGAGGATATATAACAGCACCAGACGAGGGATTCGCTCTCTTCTCTTGCTCATGAGAGCCGGATCACAGCTGTTTTCTACCTGAACAATATTCTGTCTGTAACACTACCGCGCCTTTTCTAATTAAAGTATCCCATTTGAATCTTCTCAGAGACTCCATTTAGTCTCATTTTAAAGCTTCTCTCCTGGACGCGAGAATAACGAACATATTTAACACTGGTGAATCAGCATTGAAGCGAGTCAGATTATGATATTTGTTATAGTACATTCAGCAAAATAAACTAAATAGTATACACTTCAGTTTTTGTATTCATTGAATGAAGTATAGTATTACTGTATCACATGAGAAGTATCTGTAGTTCATTGAAGTGGACTTAAATTAACCAGTTTTAGAAGTACCTCAGAATATATGCAATGTGAAATAAACTCATGGGGACTGGGCAAAATGACACTGAAATGGCTGCTTGTATAGTCACAAGTAGGAAGTATTGTGTTGTAACTCTCTTAACACTAGTAGAGCCTAATCACCAGCTGTTTACATTTCAACAACAAAGTATGAGGGTCAGTTTGGGGTCAGTTTGGGGGTCCACTGACCTCAGATTCAAGTTGGTAGACTCCAGCTGGATCGCCCCCACTCAAACTCACAACAATGTGTGTACATTAGCGTGTAACACGTATCAGTTTACTCAACTTCACCAGAGAAAGCAATCCTGTTGCTGGTCCCTGAAGCTCGGGGCACTCGCAGAGTCAGGATTTCACAGCTCTTTGATTACTCTGGAAAATATCTCTGCCAAATCGATAGCGTGAATGGCTGTCTGGTGGCTGCCCCTCCATATCCATTACCATAACATCAGTCTCCGGGTAAAACCTGATGCCTGCTGTGGGCACAAATAAAGTATGCGAGCGGGTTTTCAGTTTCCTGTCTTTTCATCAAAGTCTGCAGGACGTTATTTACTGCACCACCTCTCGAGATAATGAACTGCTTGTGCACAGACAAGCCCAAGAAACTGCATCGACAAACATATTAATTGTGTTTACCTTGTGCGCAGTATGGATACGCTTCTGTGCTGTATGATTTGTGAGGAATTCTTCAAAGGGAGAGATATCGCACTGTGAAGATTTGGGGGTGGAAGCCCAAATGATTAACGGAAAAGATTTAAGAATCAAGAGACAAACGTTCTCTGGTTGACACAGCATCAGAAAGATGGATGGGAATACGCTTCTGTAATAGACTGGCCTCCTGCCTCGAGGGAACGACCGGTAAACCTTAGTGCCTCTCGCTCAGAAACAGGAGATGAGCGGCTGGTTTCAGAGCGAGTGGCTCCAACAAGGCTTACAAAAACCCAGCCATCATTAAGATATCAGATTCAAAGGCTGCGGTTCTCACTGCAGTTTGGCGACTTGTTTACTCGAAGGACGTATATTTAGAATCTCAGACTGCTTATCCAACCTTCATTTATCGTATTTATGGAAAAGGCAAGATAACGTTTCCTTTTAAGGGTTTTAATGGGATTGCAAGTGCCTTTTAAATAATTCTGATAGCATAGTATTTTGTTTGTAGAAAAATAAGAAACCCCAGATTAAATTAAGATGGGTTCAGGGTTTGGTTTAAGATGATGTGTAAGGATTAGATTGCACTAGATTACCAATATGTGTGTGTGTGTGTGTGTGTGTGTGTGTGTGTGTGTGTGTGTGTGTGTGTGTGTGTGTGTGTGTGTGTGTGTGTGTGTGTGTGTGTGTGTGCACTGTGAGTGTCGGAAAGTACATGATGGTGTTGCTGATTGGGAGGTGATGTTGCTGTGTTGAGGTGAGATTTGTAGAGAAGTTGAAGTATATGACTGATTTGAGAGGTTTGGTGTGTTTAAAGAGTGATGCAAGTCTTGGATGGTATGTTTAGGGTACTGGTTTCTATTGCTGAGGCCAATGGAAAACAAATGGGGGGTAAGTGTTAGGGCAACGGCCTGCAGTACTTCCTACTTCTAGTGTAAGATTTGTAATACTGACAAAAAAAACTGTGAAAAGGTCAATGCCTTCCATATAGTGGGGTATATAGCATGTGCCACCCGCGAGGCTATGTGATTGACAGTTGTTGATTAAAGTATGACAACCAAGGCGTCCTCTGTTGGTCAAGCAGAAACATACGACACGCTTACAAACACATCCTTTGTTTGTGTCTCTCATCTCTTTTCTCTCACAGCATGTGTCCTGTCACTCTCACAGTCAGACTGTCCAATAAAGGCACTCATCAATCACTGGATGAGTGATTCTGTCATTAGTGAAGACCAGTAGAGACAGTGTACTGTACCGTAGATCACCATGGAGAGAATCAACTACCTCTTCCTCAAACTTTCCGCTGGCAGAGACCAATGGGACTTATTTTAAGTACATACAGAAGAGGTGACCTGGATGTGTTTCCCAAGGCAACAAATGTATTCATCAGGAGCCAAATGCAGGTCAGTCAGTCCGTCACACAGCTCTTCCTCACCTTATATAGAGCGGTAAGACTAGCTTTGCAACTATCTGGAGAAGGGTTTGTATCATTGAGTCTCATTTAAGTAACTGCCTTCTCTGGTTTGATTTTCTCGCAGTTTGAATGTATCAGTCCTAATTAGGGTTGCAAAGGGGTGGAAAGTTTCCGGAAAGTTTCTGGAAATGTACCGGAAACTTTCCATGGGAAGTTAAGCTGGGGAAAACAAAAAAACATGAAATTTCAACATATTTTAAAAAAACATTTAAAAAAAAAAGTAAAACAGAACAAGTTTTAATTATTTGATTGAACAAATATTTTTTCTCATTGAAGTACGACAACAGGAATGTTGTGTTATTACTCATCCCCTCCAACCCCACTCATTAAAAAATGAATAAAAATGCACCCCCCATCCAAAAAGTCCCATCCAAAAAGTCCCATTCAAAAAGTCCCATTCAAAATGTTAAATGAAAACAGCCCTTCTCCCTCCAAACAGTCAGATTAAACAAGAACATCTTCCTTCAAGCGATCCTCTGCACTTTGGCTAAACCCTTTCAGTCAACGGGCTCTTCCTGGGCCTCATCAACATCACACTCTGAGTCTTCCTCTTCAGTGTCACTGTCCAGCCTTGTTGAGGATGGCTCTGTGTCCGGCTAAGAGAGCCTTAGGTTTGTCCGAATGCCAACTAGTTTCTCACATTTGTGAGCCTGTTGCGAACCTTTGTGTGGTCTCAATAGCCGTGCAGTAAGCAGTGTGCTATGGCATGGATATTCAAGTACTTGAATGGCATCTGTTTGTTTTAGTCAAGATTATGCTAAAATATAGTTTCCCCAACTATGTTCAAGTTCCCTACGAAGAGCCAACCTTCGATTTTGAAAATTCCCGGTTTATTCCCATAAATTCCCGTGGAAAGTTTCCATCTTTGAAAATTCCCGGAATTTTGCCACCCTAGTCCTAATGTAAACTAGGACTGTCATTCCCAGGCCCTATCACACATTTAATACAAAAGACTGGCAACCTTCTGTTCCCTTGCACTCGACAGACAGGAGGGTGCCACTGGACCACTTTCAGGCATATTATCACACGGATGTTACCTGTCCCTTTTGTTTCCTGCTCCTCTTTTGTTTCCTGCTCCTCTGTAGAAATGACATTGCTTTTTTGTGTAACAGGGTCAGATTTATTTAGCACACATGGCGCAGGTTATCTGTCCTTCCCGCTGAAAATAAGATTGATTCTGTTAAATACTATAACTCTTTATTGAATAACACAACTTTGGTTTAAACTTGTATTTGTTATTTTTTTACCAGAAGGTGATTAAGTGTGGAATTTCCACCACAGGGTTGTTCACGCTTCTAGCTGATCACGTCCCGACTGTTGACACTCCCTGTACTCTTGTCTCTCCCAAATGTCTCCCCATCCAAAATGCTGCCGCTCGGCTTTAACTCGTTGCTGGTGTCCTTGTTTGGTTTGGCACCTCTTTAAATCTCCGAGCTGCTCTTCCCTTACGACCAAACGCGCCGCATGAGCTCTTCAGGCAAAACTCTGTAATCTTTTCCAAAGTCTTGGTTGAAAGAAAACGATGACTGTGCGTTTCCTGCTAAAGCCCCCACACTTTAAATCACTGCCTGGGATTAGGTGGGCTGGACTGATGCCCCCTTTTTCCAAAATGACCATTGACGAAAACCAGTGATATCATGGTTTTCTATCCGGCCACTTCTTTGGTCAATATTCCTCGGAGAAAAAACGTACTCGACTCAGGCTGAGGGAGGTTCAGAGTCATTGTTATAATGGTGGGAAAGAGGCTCCTAACTCCAGTCTCTCGTATCAAATTCATACACTGAGTATGCCCAACCATCCATCACCTCCCCCTCCAAAAGGACTTTAGTCTCAATATAATATTATCTCCAAACCTCCATATTTCCTTTTCTCTTTTTTTACTGAAAATGGTAGTTGTTGAATCTTACAATTCATCCAATGCTGAAGAAATGAAATGAAATAAGCTGCTGTTTGTGCCAACTTCTCTCCTTGACCTAATGGAAGATGTGATCCCCATAAAAAACCACCCCAAAGTACAGTAACAGCAGGGATTCACAGCCAGATGAGGGCTATCAGCAGTCATCCCCTCTCTTTCCCTCTCCTGTCTATAGTCTATCATTAAGGCAAAAGGCAAATACTTTTTTAAACAAATATAAGATATGCTTTATTGCTTAAACCTCGGCATGGCTGATAGTATCAGTACGTGTTGATAAGAAGACCAAAACAGTTTAGAAATGTTTCCTGGCTGCAAATGAAACCTATTTCATTTCCTCTTTTTAACTCTTGTGTGCATTCATGCAAGTCATGTTTCCATCGTGATTGATACTGCTGCTATCTGCAAATGCAACTTTGCTTGTATTCATATGCAAATGGGAACAATTTCTTATCTCAACTTTCGACTGACACAGAGATAATTCATTGCGGAGGATATATTCAGTTGCATAGCAACCTGCAATTATGCATGCTCTCTGGTGAGAAGATGCTCACTCACTGTGTCCTTCTCCATTTCCTCCCTTTAAACTACACTAGAGGAGATCCTTTTTCACAAGGAGTGAACCCGATGAACGCATCAATTAGTCTAAAACAGATACTGCAGCCTGTCATAGGGACAAAACAAATACAGCTGCTTAATGTCTCAAACACTTAGATTGTGCATGAAGTCATCCAAGGTTTGACACTTTACTAAAGCTGCCAGTGGCAACAGGAAGTATATGAGGCAATTCAAAAAAAATGTTGTAGCAGTGACCACAAAGGGCGTAAATTAAGGATCCTGTAGGGAATGTGAAGCATCTTCGGATCAGGGAGAAAGCAGCAGACTGAGCCGGATAGCCTCACCTCAGGGTCACCAGATCTGTAGATTTAGGGAGAGTTTATTACGCCCACTGATAATAACTCCTGCACAAAGGGGACGGCTTGGAAAACCTTGGTTCTGACTCAGCTGGCTGTATATCAGGGGTATCCTCACCTTCGCTGCACTGCTTTAAAGTCTGAAGAAATAACAAGACAAGTGTCAGAGTGTTTTTTCCACAGAGAGAACCTGACTTGTGTCTGGGAAAAGCAGGTTCAGTGCAAAGCTCAAGTATCATCGACTGGTAAAGTCCAGAGCCACCTGAAGTGGGCCGAGAGTGAGCCAGTGCCTTCGGGCTGTTATCGAAGCTAAATCAAATACATTGAACTTTTAATTTGCACACCATGTTCCAGCTGGACTGTCACACCTCCTACCTGCCTTTGCAAGCTCCATTTACTTTGTCAATTTGTGTCCTCCGCCTCTACACGTTGATCGTTACTGTAGAGGTCTTTATATTTTGAATTCTCAGCAGAGTTAAAACCCCTTCATGTTAAATGGGCCACAGTGCAGAGTATCTCCTTTCTCCTGTGTAATTATTTCAAAGAAGTTGTTTCACAAGTCAGGTAGAGTTTAGAGAAGACATGATTCCTGTTGCTGGATACTGGAATAGTATTTCTGCTTTGCTCAAAACATGAATATTTTGTCAAAACATGAAGCGAAAACAAGCACACATGCAACTTTTAACGCTGCAGCTCCAGCATCTGCATGCGGGATGTGGTGCAGAGTCTAGTAGTTTACTTTTTCACTTCTACTGAGACTGAAAGGGAACCAAATAAAACACGGAACAACACAATGCTTTATGGGAGATACAATCTTAGCATGAATAGGAAACACATCTGGCCCAACAAGCTATTGGAAGTGCCTTTTCAACCTTTTACTTACGTATCTGCCACTACGTTTTTTTGCACTATTCAATACTGCTTGTCACTGTATAGTTTTTTACATGTTTTTATATTGATTATTTCTTGTATATATTTGTAAATAACTAAATAAAGTCCTATCGTATCAAATACATGTATATTTAGATTGGTTGTTCCAGGGGGAAGGGGTCGAAACATATTGTTTGTTATTGAGTATCTGATGAAGTGAATCCAATCTGATCATCTTGATTACATAAGCAGTTGTGTTTCTT